>NC_092336.1:419758333-420382500 GCF_046630445.1 Rutidosis leptorrhynchoides
CATGTACCGTTAATTTCGCATACTTTCATCATCTTTATCGTTATTAGTTAATCAATCATCATCTTTAATGTATCATTGTATAGTAGCATTAAAACAGTATCATTACTTACATCGTCTTCATCAAGTTTTCTTGTTGCAGGTTTAATGTAACAATAGTAAGCCTTCGATGATTTGGGTCTTTTAAAACAGAAGACATGAAGCATAAAGCAGTCGGCTCATTGCAGCAATAAAGATAATCATGATGGGTTTCGTTTGATGAAGCGTTTCATAAAAATAATGGTGGTGTTTGCTTATTAGTTCTCGGTGGTGGTAGTTGTCGTGAAAAAAAAATGATGAGCTCTCATGGTGATTGGTGGTGGAAGTCGATAATGTTTCCTTGGTGGTTTGAAATGGTTGTCTTCGATGATCATCAATGAAAACAGAAGTGTAGCAGTCCTGGAAATGTTCAATGGGTTTTTGATTCATGGTTAATGGTTGTGATCAAAGTGATTAAGCTAAGTGGGTTTAGGGTGGTTGTAAATGATTGTATGGGTCTTAGTTTTTGGTTTGAAACCAAGTGGAAGTAGCAAAAGAAAAACAAGGATTATTGATGGTATATAATTGAATGATTTTTCCAATCACAAGCAAAAAAACGTTTACTTTGTACTCTTCTTATAATTCGACAGATTACTCAGACAAATACAAAGAACTTTTGAAAAGTTGAAATGGACTCATAACCAATTTTGTTATTGTCTGTAAGGATTTCATTTTAATACCAATAATTTTGAATATATGTTACTTTTATATATAAAATACTAATACTGATCTTATTATTATTAATTAATTCTAATAATATTAGTAATATTAATACTAGTACAAATATTAAGGTTCATAAAAGTAACAATATTACAACAACTATATCCTAACTTGTGATTATGTAAATTTTGTGTATTAAGTACTATTTACTAGTTATATAATATCTCATATATTAATATTTATTGAATATTTAGTATTTATACTTTTAATATATATTTCAGTATACATATAATTATATATAGAATTCATATATCTATATAAATTTATTTTAATTACAACCTAATTATTTTGTACTTTATTTTTACATATTTAATTCTAGTGTTTAAATTATATTTTATAATTTCAAATTATTTATATACTTATTTTTATATATAGATACATTTTTATTTACAAACAAATGTTCGTGAAACGTCGGGCACAGTCAAAGGGTTAAATGGATATATGAAATAGTTCAAAACTTTCAAGACTCAACATTATAGACTTTGCTTATCGTGTCGAAATCATATTAAGATTAGGTTTAATTTGATCGAAAATTCCTTGGTCATCACAAGATTATTATTCGCCACCGTTTCAACTTACTATCAGTGTCACACCGGTGTTCCTTACTATCTACCACTTCTTGTTACTACCATCACTACTCTAGGTGAGTATCGTCATCACTATTTATCACTACGGTTGCGTACTATTCGTTATCATGATTCGTTACACTTCTCGTACCGGAATACATTATTGTTTGACTTGAACCGCATTGACGTGACCAATCATTTATACACTTCCCTCGGGGAACGCTTCTTTAGAGTTGCACTAATTCTTTAGATTCAATACCAGTCACGTCAGAGACGTCGTTACACTTTGTTCATTTTAAATTTTCACGATTACACGAACTTGAATTTATGGAGTGATGTGGGAATGGAGGTATGATTTAGCATAATATAACGACACTCGATCAACGTGGTTATATTATGGTAAGTCATACCAAAGTTCTAATGACTCGTGATGGTGATTGGACTTGATCAACCTAATCACAACCATGTGCCATGTACATGACTTCATTTTTCTTGTTTGAACATCCGAAAACTCCGAGAATACTGATAACAACCATACCCGGGACACATCTTCGATTATTTTCGAACCATATTTATGCTTCCAAATGAATGGCAAATTCTTTCAACTCCAAACGTATGTTACACGTGTATACAATCTCGTTTTCGCACAGTTTAATCGACGAACTACAACATGCTTGATATGCTCACATCGAGGCGGAAACTTCTCACGCCTTACACTCGTACTTTCGTATAAGGAAATCTTTTATCTAAATTCTTAATGGAGAGAGAGACTCTTCACATTATACTAGTATTCACCACGAGGGAGAATAGTCCTAACGAATGTTTTCGAAAACCGATAAATCTTCCGCGGCGCGAAATTCTTGAGAAATAGAAACTTGTTCCAACAAACGTTTTCAGGTCCTAACAAGCTTGTTCAAATGTATCTTAAAAGAACTGTACCTTGTTTCAAATCGAGATCCTCGTTCACTTCTTAATTTCGGCGTGCTTTACAAAAAGCTTCGGGACCACGTTTAAACATGAGTACAACACATCAACCACATCCCGAAGGACCAAACAAACATACGATTCAAACCTTGGAAAACATAATACGAGTTCGTGTTATCGACTTTAAATTTACTTGAGGAAAAGTACTTGCCTTTAGTCAAATTCTCTTACTACAAAATTTTCTTTCGTGTATTAACGCCACAAATTTTCAAAACTTTATATGATCGCAATTATTGTTCAACAATTTGTTGGGCCGACGTAGGCAACAATCAAACCACCGGAATCGAACTCATTCATGAAATAACCGGTAAGATCGTTCAAATCCAAGAGAGGCCCAAGACGATCCGTAGTCGCCAAAAGAGTCATGCAAATGTTAGACGTAAACCTCTCGAATTCCAAGTGGGAAACCGCGTAATGTTAAAAGTCGCACCTTGAGGAGGTGTAATCTGTTTCGAGAAACGTAGGAAGCTAAATTCGCGATACATTAATCCTTTTGAAATCTTGGGGTGTTTTGGAGCCGTTACTTACCGTTTCAAATTCCCAATTCAAACAAATTCCGTTCACCCTACATTCTGTGTATCAAACTTAAAGACGTGTCTTGCGAAACAAGAACTTGTTATCCTCTTCGATGAACTTACTATCGATGATAAACTTCATTTCCTACGAGGACCGGTTGAAACTATGAATCGTGAAACCAAATTTTGAAACAAAGTAAAACCCCGATTTGCGAAGTTTGTTGAAATACCCAAGGAAGTACCTTCACTTATCCGTAGAATTGACAACGCAAGATCTCGAGGGAGAAACACCGACTACTACTTCCAACTAAATTTCGGGACAAAATTTCTTTTAAGGTGTAGGTAATGTAACATCCCGCGTTTTTCCGTTAAATTTATTTTAACACCGTCTTTTTTTTAGATAATATCTTCCGTTATCTAAATTGGTACCTTTCGTTGACTAACGTTCTAAATATTTCCGTTATTTGGTTATAACATCTCCCGGTTACTCTAGCATTTTTAAAATATTCGTTCGGTTAATTCACGCACCCGCTTTGAAACTTGAGGGACCGAAGTTGCCAAGTGGGCAAACTAGTTGACTAGGTCAACTAGTCAACCCACTCTTTCCACCATTCATTTCATTTTCACCTCCTCATCTCTTTCTCTCTTTTCTCTACTTCCATTTTTGAACTCAAACACCCAAATCATTCATTCATCATCAAAATTCGATCTAGGAGGCTTACAATAAAACAAATTACATATTCGTGATCCTCTCATCATCCTCTACATTTTGGTACCAATTTCTTCTCGTTTGGGTAATATTTCTAAAACTCTAGATTTCTCTAATTCGTGTTTTTGACTTGAAATGGTGTTAGTTAGTGTCTATGGCTCGTGTCTAGCATGAATATATGAATTATTTGCCGGATCTTGTTGTTTTGCATAAACTAGCATTAACTTGAAATGGGTGTGCTTAATCTTGAATTTTGGATGATTAAATGTTGTTTTAATGTTAAAGTTCATGTATTAAATGTGTTACTAGCATCATTAGCTTCATTTTGATGTGTAGGTTGATTTAAAAAAGCTTCATTTACAAAATGATTGAATTCATGATTTTGATTAGGGTTTGATGAACTTTGAAATGAACTTTTGATGCGTTGAACACTATGAAATTTTGTTAGTAAGTGTTTAATTGTATTGTATGTTTAATTACCTTCGAAACGGCATATCATATGTGTGGATTGGATTCCCGAGTCAAGAAATGCATTTTATGAACTTGAAACTTTAATTTTGAACATTTAACGATCATTTGACGAGGTTTTTGTTTTTGTAAATGATGAACTTGATTGATGAAAAGTGGTTAGATGTATTCCTCGTCAAAATACCTTTCCAACGATATAAGATACGTGTTTTGAATGTTTACGGTTCATAAGTTATGGTTATTTGAAGTTGGATTCGTCTAAGTGTTAAACTGCCCCAGAATTACTGAACCAGACACAGATGCGGTGCATCTGTGATGCCCCGTACAAAACCATCGTGTACGAATCATCAACAACAGGATCATTACAAGGTCAAACACTATATGCTAATTCAAAATACGTTTGCATTCATGATAAAAAAGGTGACGTCATAAACAACGTCAAATGTTTTACGTCCAAAAGTATGCTTCAATGAACGGAAGCAAATATAATAGTACGTAACCCTTAGGTCATTACAAATCATAATTCAAATGTATTAAAGTTATGAATGCAAGATAAACAGTTCATGCGGTGATGACTCTAGAGCAGCGGGTGTCTACAGCAAGACTAGTATACAGCGGAAGCAACCTTAAGCACCTGAGAAAAACATGCTTAAAAACGTCAACACAAAGGTTGGTGAGCTATAGTTTAAGTGTAACAGTATGTAAGGTAGGCCACGAGATTTCAGTGCTACAAAGAGCGTTTCAAAACAGTATGTTAAAGTATATGCTTAACCGTGGGCACTTGGTAACTAACTTAACGTTTATACCCCCTGAAAGTACACTTGGCAAGTGCGTATGTCTACGAAGTATTAAACACTCGTTAAATGCTAGTACGACTAGCCCGAGTGGGGATGTCAAACCCTATGGATCCATATCTAAGATTCGCGTTCACCGGTTCAAAAACCAATGATTAAACGTTACCGAGCTAAAGGGAATGTTTATGCCGTTGTATAACCCACACATATATAAGTTTAAGTACTCGTGCCTAGTATGTAAAGCATAAAATGTGCATGTTGTTGGGATTTAACATGTTACATAATACTTAAAAACCTTTTAAGAATCATTCAAAGCGGAAGCATGTAAATAACCATTTAGTAACTTGTTAATCTTTAACCAATTAAAGTTAAATCCCAATTAGGATCAAGTTGTGAAACATACTTACAAACTACAAGCAAGAAAAGAGTATATACCTTCTCCTAGCTTGTTGATAGATGATGATGAAGATGATGATGAATGTAGCTTCAAAACAATGAAACCTCAAGTAGTTATACCCCAAACTATGCACCAACACCCTTGCTATTAGTTAGGATTTTGTTTGACACTTGAATGAGCTTGCAAAAAACAAAATAAGGAACCCTTACTCACCCCTAAAGGTCACGGCAGCCAGCTGCTGTTTAGGAGAGTTTTTTTTGCAGAATTTTGAAGTGTTAATTGCATGTGTGTATTTCAAAATGAGTCAAGATGCTTCTATATGGAATTGGGAAAGTATGACCAAGTTTTGAAGTCTTTAGCATGCTTACTTCTAACTCCAAGGCCACTCCCACTTTGTTTATAAAATAATACTTGACACATTTTATGTACATGCATATTTTATAAACTTGTTTTATAAAATTAGATTTTATAAAACAAATATCATAAACTTGCATTTTTATAAATTATGTATGTATTATTTATAAAACCAAATATATAAAATTCCATATTATTTGTCATGTATACTTTATTTTATAAAACCAATTTTATAAAATGCAACATGACTTAATTAATTAATTATTTAACCTATAAATAATTAAGTCCTCATTATATAAATCATTCCATGATTTATATATATATATATATATATATATATATATATATATATATATATATATATATATATATATATATATATATATATATATATATATATATATATATATATATATATATACATACATATCAAGTGCAATTGTTTTCAGAAACCATTTTCTTAAAGTTCATGTGTCGCGTATTTAATTAATGATCCAATCACCAAGATCAAATACGAATAAGGTGTCGGTAAGCTTGTTATTGGGTATGACCCGACTTGGATCAAAACATATTAGCCACATTAATTTAATATGTCTCTCGGGCATACGAAATACCTTCAATCTCCCACTTGCACGAGAAACATAAGAAATTAATGCAAGTGATGGATACCACCTAACGACCGTCCATCATCCCCAATATGTTATGACTTTGTGCCATTCAATAACATCATTCCTTTCGAGTTCCCATCTCGAATATGAATAGGTGAATCTTTCATTTATCCTTTCATCCTAGATGTCATGTTAAATCCAAGAGACACAGAGTGATCACTCTCTTCTAGATTTAACTTTATCAGGCCTTAGACATCTGACTCTCAACGAATAAGAGGGACAAATTCCATCTTGACTACATACGTCCTAGATATATACTTTGTATTACACCTGAGCTCTTCCTTATGAACTACCATATTTCAGAATAGCGAAGGAAAGAATCAAGGCAGAATACTTAGTGAATATCTGAACCCAATATGTATCTCAGGTCAGAGGATACAATGATATTCGCCTTTACTCAAGATTACGTGTGATCAACCACAAAGGTTCCATTTAGTAAATCTTGAGGGCGGGTCTTCCAATATTTGTATCTCACAAATATCTATGAACCTTGGTAGCAACCTTGCCCCACATTCATCCCGTGAATGTATACCAGTCCAAGTTCACAATAGTCTAAACCTCACACTTGTTCCCACAAATGTGATCGACTACGGAATTTAGAATAATTACTTATTCATGGATAAAATATGCAAAATAGGAACATAACTCAAAATAAATTAATGCCATAATTATATTAATGAGTTTGAACAATTTCGTTCTGTTACAATACTTAAAACAGATCACAACCAATCACTAGAATATCGAAGCCCTAATGCACTAACATGCCCTTGATGTTTCACACCATGTAAGAGCTTCGTGAGTGGATCCGCTATATTAAGATCTGTGTGAACTTTGCGAATACATATCTTTCCCTTTTCAACTTCATCCCTTATGTAGTTGAATCTCCGCTCAATGTGACGGGTCTTTTGGTGAGCACGAGGTTCCTTGATTTGAGCAATCGCACCCTCGTTGTCACAAAAGATCTCAAGAGGGTCCTGAATGGAAGGGACTACTCCTAAGTCGTCGATGAATTTCTTCATCCATGCAGCTTCCTGAGCTGCCAATGAGGCGGCAATGTACTCCAACTCCGTAGTGGATAATGCAACAACATCCTGTTTTGAACTCTTCCAAGAGACCGCACCTCCATTTAATGTGAAGACATAACCGGATTGTGATCGAGAATCATCACGATCAGTTTGGAAACTTGCGTCCACGTAACCTTTCACAGCGAGCTCCTCCTCACCAGACCCATATATTAGAAACATATCCTTAGTTCTCCTAAGGTATTTCAATATACTTTTAACAGCAATCCAATGACTGTTTCCTGGGTTATTCTGGTATCTACTTGTCAGGCTAAGAGCGCATGACACATCCGGTCTAGTGCATATCATTGCATACATGATTGACCCCTTTGAGTAGGTACCAAACCTTTCTTAGAGTTCTCCATCTTGAACCTTTTCAAGATCTTTTCAATGTATGCACTTTGATTCAAACCTATCAATTTCTTGGATCTATCCCTGTAGATCCTAATACCCAAAATGTATTGTGCTTCTTCAAGATCCTTAATGGAGAAGCAGCTTTTCAGCCAAGTCTTAACACCTTACATTGTCGGAATATCGTTTCCAAATAACAATATATCATCTACATATAATACAAGAAACATGATAGTGCGCCCACTAGCTTTCTTGTATACACAAGCTTCATCACCATTTTTGATGAAGCCAAATTTCTTGGCTTCCTCATTAAAACGATGATTCCACATTCTAGATGCTTGTTTCAATCCGTAGATTGATTTCTTTAACTTACATACTTTGTTAGGATGTTTCGGATCGACAAAACCTTCAGGCTGAACCATATAGACATCTTCCTCAAGATATCCATTTAGGAAAGCGGTTTTGACATCCATTTTCCAAATTTCATAATCATAATGAGCAGCAATGGCAAATAATATCCTAATAGACTTTAGCATTGCCACAGGCGAAAAGGTTTCATCATAGTCAACCCCTTGAGTTTGAGTGAAACCTTTTGCTACAAGTCTGGCTTTATATGTATTTAAGTTTCCATGCATGTCGGTTTTCATCTTGAAAATCCATTTACAATCAACTAACTTGGAGCTAGCAGGTTGCACAACTAGTTCCCAAACTTGGTTGTCATACATGGATTGCATCTCAGCGTTCATGGCTTCCTGCCATTTATCTTTATCAATCCTTGATAAAGCATCTTGGTAGTTTGTTGGTTCATCCAAATCAACCACATAGCAATCATCCATGAGAAACCCATATCTCTCAGGAGGATTACTAATCCTACCAGATTTGCGAACGTCTTGTATACTTTGATCATCCATTTGATCATTCTCAACATTTTCATGTTGAGTGCTAGTGTTAACCAATTGTGTATCATCTACTTGATCTTGGACCTCTTCAAGATCTATCTTCCTTTCACTATTACCTTCCATTAGGAACTTAGTTTCAAGGAATTCCGCCTTCTGAGCAACAAATACATTCTGTTCGGAAGGATCATAGAAATAATATCCCATGTCATCCTTGGGATATCCTATGAAGATACACTTCGTGGATCGAGCATTCAACTTATTAGGGACTAACACTTATGATAAGCTTCACATCCCTATACCTTTAAGTATGATAGAGATGGAGGTTTTCCAAACCACATCTCATGAGGAGTTCGTTCCAATTTCTTGGTTGGGGCCATATTTAAAATACGAGCCGTGGAGCATAGACAATAACCCCAGAATGATAGAGGTAACGAGCTTCTAGCCATCATAGATCGAACCATATCCATTAGGGTTCGGTTCCTCCTTTCGGAAACTCCATTAAGTTGGGGTGTTCCAGGAGGAGTAAGTTGCGAGATAATCCCACAACTTTTAAGATGATCTTGGAAAGCATCGCTTAGGTATTCACCTCCTCTATCGGTACGAAGTACCTTGATTGTCTTATTGAGTTGATTTTGTACTTCGTTTTGATATTCCTTGAATGCTTCAAAAGTTTCGTCCTTATGTCTTAATAAGTAGACATATCCGAAATGACTGAAGTCATCAATGAAAGTAACGAAGTATCTTTCACCATTCCTAGTTATGGGCTTAAAGGGTCCACATACATCCGAATGTATTAATCCCAATAAGTCCTTAGCCCTTTCATAGGTTCCTTTGAAAGGTGCTTTAGTCATTTTGCCTTGTAAACAAGATTCACATACATCAAACGAGTCTAGTTCATTTGATTTCAAAAGGCCATTCTTTTGAAGTATATGCATTCGATTCTTGTTTATGTGACTAAGGCGACAATGCCATAAGTAGGAATCACTCAAATCCCTTTTGAGTTTCTTGGTGTTTTCATGGTATATTGAGCTATTGTATGATGTGTCATCATGAACCAATTCATAAATACCATTCGAAGGCGAAGCCTTAAAATAGAACACATTATCTAAAGAAACATGGATATCATCATTAATGAAATTAAGATTAAAACCATATTGTTTCAAACGGGATACAGAAATAATGTTTCGAGATAAATCGGGTGCATACAAAACATTTTTCAAAACAAGCTCCAAACTACTTGGTAGCTTTAAAACAAAGTCTCCTTGAGCTTTCACTTGCACCCTTGCTCCATTTCCCATGAAGAGACTTGTTGTTCCCGCATCTTGATCACTTCTTTTGAACCCCTGCAAAGTATTGCAAATATGAGTTCCACATCCTGAGTCTAATACCCATGTATTAGAAGAAGTAATACTAAGCTCAATGTATACCATATATACATTACCTGAGGTTTGCCCTGCATCCCTCTTTTCCTTCAACTCCTTAAGGTAGACCGGGCAGTTGCGTTTCCAGTGACCCATTTCACCGCAACCAAAGCACGGATCTTCCTTGGGGTTAGCCTTTCCGGCAACCTTTTGCTTCTTGTTGTTGTTGGTTGGGGTAACCATATTCCCCTTTCCCTTGCCCTTGCCTTGGTAGGCGGGTCCTTTCCTCTTAGCCGCCTTTAGCTTAGAAGTGTTATGGTTTTTGGACCCGCCTTCATTGATCGTAAACACGGGTGAAGCCCTTTTACCCATGCTTGCTTCTGCCGTCTTAAGCACGGCATGTAATTCGCCAATGCTTTTATCCCAACCATTCATGTTGTAATTCATTACAATTGTGTCAAACCTTTTTGACAATGAGTTGAGAATAAGGTCTGTGGCTAATTCATTAGACACGTTGCAATTTAGACGGTTTGCTCGATCAATTAGGCATTTCATCTTAAGGACATAAGATGAAACAGATTGGGAGTCGTCCATCCGACATGCATGAAGCGCTCGGACCGTTTCAAAGCACTTGACACGAGCTTGTTGAAGAAACATCTCCTTCAACTGTGTGATCATGTCATATGCACTATGATGCTCGAAGTCCTTTTGGAGTTCGGGTATCATAGTCCCAAGCATGAGGCAAGAAACTTGCAACGAATCGGTGCAATATTTCTCCCAATAAGCCATGCCTTCCGTATCATCCTCATCCGGTTGATCGAGAATGAGGTCTTCCAACACATACGCCCTATCCTCTAATTTGAGGACAATCCTTAGATTGCGGAACCAATCCATGAAGTTCGTATGGTTGAGTTTTTCCTTTTCGAGGATTGACCTCAACGATAGGTTGTTAAAGTTTATTGGTGCATTAGGGATGTTGTTGTTATTGGCGGCCATCTACAAAATTTAACAAAGTTGTTTAAGTATCAATTTTAATTTAACAATCAATACCCTTTAAATCCAATTAATATTTATTAAATTTTAGAAACCAACGGTAAACCAAATTTCGGTTAGGTGACCTTTATCCCGTCATTTGATTTAGCTAGGTAGTCATTATATGACAATTGCAATCCTTTTGCAACTTCTAAGTTATGGGATCATGCAATTGAAATGTCCCGTTCTTATTGATTAAAAACGTTCCATATTAATTGATTTCGTTGCGAGGTTTTGACCTCTATATGAGACGTTTTTCAAAGACTGCATTCATTTTTAAAACAAACCATAACCTTTATTTCATAAATAAAGGTTTAAAAAGCTTTACGTAGATTATCAAATAATGATAATCTAAAATATCCTGTTTACACACGACCATTACATAATGGTTTACAATACAAATATGTTACATCGAAATCAGTTTCTTGAATGCAGTTTTTACACAATATCATACAAACATGGACTCCAAATCTTGTCCTTATTTTAGTATGCAACAGCGGAAGCTCTTAGTATTCACCTGAGAATAAACATGCTTTAAACATCAACAAAAATGTTGGTGAGTTATAGGTTTAACCTATATATATCAAATCGTAACAATAGACCACAAGATTTCATATTTCAATACACATCCCATACATAGAGATAAAAATCATTCATATGGTGAACACCTGGTAACCGACATTAACAAGATGCATATATAAGAATATCCCCATCATTCCGGGACACCCTTCGGATATGATATAAATTTCAAAGTACTAAAGCATCCGGTACTTTGGATGGGGTTTGTTAGGCCCAATAGATCTATCTTTAGGATTTGCGTCAATTAGGGTGTCTGTTCCTTAATTCTTAGATTACCAGACTTAATAAAAAGGGGCATATTCGATTTTGATAATTCAACCATAGAATGTAGTTTCACGTACTTGTGTCTATTTTGTAAATCATTTATAAAACCTGAATGTATCCTCATCCCAAAAATATTAGATATTAAAAGTGGGACTATAACTCACTTTCACAGATTTTTACTTCGTCGGGAAGTAAGACTTGGCCACTGGTTGATTCACGAACCTATAACAATATATACATATATATCAAAGTATGTTCAAAATATATTTACAACACTTTTAATATATTTTGATGTTTTAAGTTTATTAAGTCAGCTGTCCTCGTTAGTAACCTACAACTAGTTGTCCACAGTTAGATGTACAGAAATAAATCGATAAATATTATCTTGAATCAATCCACGACCCAGTGTATACGTATCTCAGTATTGATCACAACTCAAACTATATATATTTTGGAATCAACCTCAACCCTGTATAGCTAACTCCAACATTCACATATAGAGTGTCTATGGTTGTTCCGAAATATATATAGATGTGTCGACATGATAGGTCGAAACATTGTATACGTGTCTATGGTATCTCAAGATTACATAATATACAATACAAGTTGATTAAGTTATGGTTGGAATAGATTTGTTACCAATTTTCACGTAGCTAAAATGAGAAAAATTATCCAATCTTGTTTTACCCATAACTTCTTCATTTTAAATCCGTTTTGAGTGAATCAAATTAATATGGTTTCATATTGAACTCTATTTTATGAATCTAAACAGAAAAAGTATAGGTTTATAGTCAGAAAAATAAGTTACAAGTCGTTTTTGTAAAGGTAGTCATTTCAGTCGAAAGAACGACGTCTAGATGACCATTTTAGAAAACATACTTCCACTTTGAGTTTAACCATAATTTTTGGATATAGTTTCATGTTCATAATAAAAATCATTTTCTCAGAATAACAACTTTTAAATCAAAGTTTATCATAGTTTTTAATTAACTAACCCAAAACAGCCCGCGGTGTTACTACGACGGCGTAAATCCGGTTTTACGGTGTTTTTCGTGTTTCCAGGTTTTAAATCATTAAGTTAGCATATCATATAGATATAGAATATGTGTTTAGTTGATTTTAAAAGTCAAGTTAGAATGATTAACTTTTAATTGCGAACAAGTTTAGAATTAACTAAACTATGTTCTAGTGATTACAAGTTTAAACCTTCGAATAAGATAGCTTTATATGTATGAATCGAATGATGTTATGAACATCATTACTACCTTAAGTTCCTTGGATAAACCTACTGGAAAAGACAAAAATGGATCTAGCTTCAACGGATCCTTGGATGGCTCGAAGTTCTTGAAGCAGAATCATGACACGAAAACAAGTTCAAGTAAGATCATCACTTGAAATAAGATTGTTATAGTTATAGAAATTGAACCAAAGTTTGAATATGATTATTACCTTGTATTAGAATGATAACCTACTGTAAGAAACAAAGATTTCTTGAGGTTGGATGATCACCTTACAAGATTGGAAGTGAGCTAGCAAACTTGAAAGTATTCTTGATTTTATGTAACTAGAACTTGTAGAATTTATGAAGAACACTTAGAACTTGAAGATAGAACTTGAGAGAGATCAATTAGATGAAGAAAATTGAAGAATGAAAGTGTTTGTAGGTGTTTTTGGTCGTTGGTGTATGGATTAGATATAAAGGATATGTAATTTTGTTTTCATGTAAATAAGTCATGAATGATTACTCATATTTTTGTAATTTTATGAGATATTTCATGCTAGTTGCCAAATGATGGTTCCCACATGTGTTAGGTGACTCACATGGGCTGCTAAGAGCTGATCATTGGAGTGTATATACCAATAGTACATACATCTAAAAGCTGTGTATTGTACGGGTACGAATACGGGTGCATACGAGTAGAATTGTTGATGAAACTGAACGAGGATGTAATTGTAAGCATTTTCGTTAAGTAGAAGTATTTTGATAAGTGTATTGAAGTCTTTCAAAAGTGTATAAATACATATTAAAACACTACATGTATATACATTTTAACTGAGTCGTTAAGTCATCGTTAGTCGTTACATGTAAGTGTTGTTTTGAAACCTTTAGGTTAACGATCTTGTTAAATGTTGTTAACCCAATATTTATAATATCAAATGAGATTTTAAATTATTATATTATCATGATATTATCATGTATGAATATCTCTTAATATGATATATATACATTAAATGTCTTTACAATGATAATCGTTACATATATGTCTCGTTTAAAAATCATTAAGTTAGTAGTCTTGTTTTTACATATGTAGTTCATTGTTAATATACTTAATGATATGTTTACTTATCATAGTATCATGTTAACTATATATATATATCCATATATATGTCATCATATAGTTTTTACAAGTTTTAACGTTCGTGAATCACTGGTCAACTTGGGTGGTCAATTGTCTATATGAAACACATTTCAATTAATCAAGTCTTAACAAGTTTGATTGCTTAACATGTTGGTAACATTTAATCATGTAAATATCAATCTCAATTAATATATATAAACATGGAAAAGTTCGGGTCACTACCGTACCTACCCGTTAAATAAATTTCGTCCCGAAATTTTAAGCTGTTGAAGGTGTTGACGAATCTTCTGGAAATAGATGCGGGTATTTCTTCTTCATCTGATCTTCACTCTCCCAGGTGAACTCGGGTCCTCTACGAGCATTCCATCGAACCTTAAAAATTGGTATCTTGTTTTGCTTAAGTCTTTTAACCTCACGATCCATTATTTCGACGGGTTCTTCGATGAATTGGAGTTTTTCGTTGATTTGGATTTCATCTAACGGAATAGTGAGATATTCTTTAGTAAAACATTTCTTCAAATTCGAGACGTGGAAAGTGTTATGTACAGCCACGAGTTGTTGAGGTAACTCAAGTCGGTAAGCTACTGGTCCGACACAATCAATAATCTTGAATGGTCCAATATACCTTGGATTTAATTTCCCTCGTTTACCAAATCGAACAACGCCTTTCCAAGGTGCAACTTTAAGCATGACCATCTCTCCAATTTCAAATTCTATATCTTTTCTTTTAATGTCAGCGTAGCTCTTTTGTCGACTTTGGGCGGTTTTCAACCGTTGTTGAATTTGGATGATCTTCTCGGTAGTTTCTTGTATAATCTCCGGACCCGTAATCTGTCTATCCCCCACTTCACTCCAACAAATCGGAGACCTGCCCTTTCTACCATAAAGTGCTTCAAACGGCGCCATCTCAATGCTTGAATGGTAGCTGTTGTTGTAGGAAAATTCTGCTAACGGTAGATGTCGATCCCAACTGTTTCTGAAATCAATAACACAAGCTCGTAGCATGTCTTCAAGCGTTTGTATCATCCTTTCGCTCTGACCATCAGTTTGTGGATGATAGGCAGTACTCATGTCTAGACGAGTTCCCAATGCTTGCTGTAATGTCTGCCAGAATCTTGAAATAAATCTGCCATCCCTATCAGAGATAATAGAGATTGGTATTCCATGTCTGGAGATGACTTTCTTCAAATACAGTCGTGCTAACTTATCCATCTTGTCACCTTCTCTTATTGGCAGGAAGTGTGCTGATTTGGTGAGACGATCAACTATTACCCAAATAGTATCAAAACCACTTGCAGTACTTAGCAATTTAGTGATGAAATCCATGGTAATGTTTTCCCATTTCCATTCTGGGATTTCGGGTTGTTGAAGTAGACCTGATGGTTTCTGATGCTCAGCTTTGACCTTAGAACACGTTAAACATTCTCCTACGTATTTAGCAACATCGGCTTTCATACCCGGCCACCAAAAATGTTTCTTGAGATCCTTGTACATCTTCCCCGTTCCAGGATGTATTGAGTATCTGGTTTTATGAGCTTCTCTAAGTACCATTTCTCTCATATCTCCAAATTTTGGTACCCAAATCCTTTCAGCCCTATACCGGGTTCCGTCTTCCCGAATATTAAGATGCTTCTCCGATCCTTTGGGTATTTCATCCTTTAAATTTCCCTCTTTTAAAACTCCTTGTTGCGCCTCCTTTATTTGAGTAGTAAGGTTATTATGAATCATTATATTCATAGATTTTACTCGAATGGGTTCTCTGTCCTTCCTGCTCAAGGCATCGGCTACCACATTTGCCTTCCCCGGGTGGTAACGAATCTCAAAGTTGTAATCATTCAACAATTCAATCCACCTACGCTGCCTCATATTCAGTTGTTTCTGATTAAATATGTGTTGAAGACTTTTGTGGTCGGTATATATAATACTTTTGACCCCATATAAGTAGTGCCTCCAAGTCTTTAATGCAAAAACAACCGCGCCTAATTCCAAATCATGCGTCGTATAATTTTGTTCATGAATCTTCAATTGTCTAGACGCATAAGCAATCACCTTCGTTCGTTGCATTAATACACAACTGAGACCTTGCTTTGATGCGTCACAATAAATCACAAAATCATCATTCCCTTCAGGCAATGACAATATAGGTGCCGTAGTTAGCTTTTTCTTCAATAACTGAAACGCTTTCTCTTGTTCATCATTCCATTCAAATTTCTTCCCTTTATGCGTTAATGCAGTCATGGGTTTTGCTATTCTGGAAAAGTCTTGGATGAACCTTCTGTAGTAACCAGCTAGTCCAAAAAACTGGTGTATGTGTTTCGGAGTTTTTGGGGTTTCCCACTTTTCAACAGTTTCTATCTTTGCCGGATCCACCTTAATACCTTCTTTGTTCACTATGTGACCGAGGAATTGAACTTCTTCCAACCAAAATGCACACTTTGAAAACTTAGCGTACAATTCTTCCTTCCTCAATACTTCTAACACCTTTCTCAAATGTTCACCGTGTTCTTGGTCATTCTTTGAGTAAATAAGTATGTCATCAATGAAAACAATGACAAACTTGTCAAGGTATGGTCCACACACTCGGTTCATAAGGTCCATGAACACAGCTGGTGCATTAGTTAAACCAAACGGCATGACCATAAACTCGTAATGACCGTAACGTGTTTTGAAAGCAGTCTTTGGAATATCATCTTCTTTCACCCGCATTTGATGATACCCGGAACGTAAGTCAATCTTTGAATAAACAGACGAGCCTTGTAGTTGATCAAATAAGTCGTCGATTCTCGGTAGTGGGTAGCGGTTCTTGATGGTAAGTTTGTTCAACTCTCGGTAGTCGATACACAACCTGAATGTACCATCTTTCTTCTTGACAAACAAAACAGGAGCTCCCCACGGTGATGTGCTTGGTCGAATGAAACCACACTCTAAAAGTTCTTGTAATTGGCTTTGTAGTTCTTTCATCTCGCTGGGTGCGAGTCTGTAAGGAGCACGAGCTATTGGTGCAGCTCCTGGTACAAGAACTATTTGAAATTCAACGGATCGATGTGGGGGTAATCCCGGTAATTCTTTCGGAAATACATCGGGAAATTCTTTTGCAATGGGAACATCATTGATGCTCTTTTCTTCAGTTTGTACTTTCTCGACGTGTGCTAGAACAGCATAGCAACCTTTTCTTATTAGTTTTTGTGCCTTCAAATTACTAATAAGATGTAGCTTCGTGTTGCCCTTTTCTCCGTACACCATTAAGGGTTTTCCTTTTTCTCGTATAATGCGAATTGCATTTTTGTAACAAACGATCTCTGATTTCACTTCTTTCAACCAGTCCATACCGATTATCACATCAAAACTCCCTAACTCTACTGGTATTAAATCAATCTTAAATGTTTCGCTAACCAGTTTAATTTCTCGATTCCGACATATATTATCTGCTGAAATTAATTTACCATTTGTTAATTCGAGTAAAAATTTACTATCCAAAGGCGTCAATGGACAACTTAATTTAGCACAAAAATCTCTACTCATATAGCTTCTATCCGCACCCGAATCAAATAAAACGTAAGCAGATTTATTGTCAATAAGAAACGTACCCGTAACAAGCTCCGGGTCTTCCTGTGCCTCTGCCGCATTAATATTGAAAACTCTTCCGCGGCCTTGTCCATTCGTGTTCTCCTGGTTCGGGCAATTTCTAATAATGTGGCCCAGTTTTCCACATTTATAACAAACTACATTGGCATAACTTGCTCCGACACTACTTGCTCCGCCATTACTCGTTCCGACACCATTTGTTCCTTTCGTTCTATTAACCCCTGGTCTGTAGACCACACACTTCGCCGCGCTATGACCATTTCTTTTACACTTGTTGCAAAATTTGGTGCAGAACCCTGAGTGATACTTTTCACACCTTTGGCATAGCTGCTTCTGATTGTTGTTGTTGTTGTTGTTGCGGTTATTATTGTTGTTGGGATGATTGTTGTAGTTGATGTTGTTGTTGTTGTTGTTATTGTTGTTGTTGTTGTTGGGCCTGTTGTTGTAGTTGCGATTGATCTTGCGATTATTGGGATAATTGTTGCGATTATTGTTGTAATTGCTGTTGTTGTTGTATTGGTGATTCTTATCACCGTTTTCCTCCCACTTTCTTTTGACTTGCTTCACATTGGCCTTTTCAGCAGTCTGTTCTTTAATTCTTTCTTCAATCTGGTTCACTAGCTTGTGAGCCATTCTACATGCCTGTTGTATGGAGGCGGGCTCGTGTGAACTTATATCTACTTGGATTCTTTCCGGTAATCCTTTCACAAACGCGTCGATCTTCTCTTCCTCATCTTCGAACGCTCCCGGACACAATAGGCACAATTCTGTGAATCATCTTTCGTATGTGGTAATATCAAAACCTTGGGTTCGTAACCCTCTAAGTTCTGTCTTGAGCTTATTGACCTCGGTTCTGGGGCGGTACTTCTCGTTCATCAAGTGCTTGAATGCTGACCACGGTAGTGCGTACGCATCATCTTGTCCCACTTGCTCTAGATAGGTATTCCACCATGTTAACGCAGAACCTGTGAAGGTATGCGTAGCGTACTTCACTTTGTCCTCTTCAGTACACTTACTTATGGCAAACACCGATTCGACCTTCTCGGTCCACCGTTTCAATTCGATCGGTCCTTCGGTTCCATCAAATTCCAAAGGTTTGCAGGCAGTGAATTCTTTGTAAGTGCATCCTACACGATTTCCTGTACTGCTAGATCCAAGGTTATTGTTGGTATGTAGCGCAGCCTGTACTGCGGCTATGTTTGAAGCTAGAAAAGTACGGAATTCCTCTTCATTCATATTCACGGTGTGTCGAGTAGTCGGTGCCATTTCCTTCAAAATAGTCAAATGGAACAAGTTAATCATACAGAATATTAAGAGTAGTTAATAGTATTTCGTCGCATAATATGAACTCATTTATAAAAGCTTTTTCTTCATATTAGCGTTTTGTAAGTTTAAATTCGGGTAGTACCTACCCGTTAAGTTCATACTTAGTAGCTAATATACAATTCAACTACTACAATTCTATATGAAAAACTGATTATAATAATATTTCGCGTTCAAACTTTTATACAATATTTTACAAACTTACAATACCGCTTATTTTACATATAGCATGAAATATAGCACACAATAAATTTGATACAAGATGGTTGTGAAGATAATTCTAGCTAGTACACAAGTCGTTCAGCAAAGGCAATAAAGAAACGTAATTCATACGTCCAGAAACAAGTCATGCATTCTGGTTTTACTAGGATTACTTCCCATCCTTGGTCTTGTGGAACATAACCGTTATGGCAGTTGATAAGACAGCGTGTTGTAACGTCGTCAAAGGGATGAGGGTTACGTAATGTCCAACAGTCCCGTAACAATCTAAAAACCTCATTTCTTACCCCAATTACCTACTCCGTCACTTGTGGGAACGTTTTGTTTAATAGTTGTAGCCCGATGTTCTTGTTCTCACTTTGGTGAGAAGCGAACATTACTAATCCGTAAGCATAACATGCTTCTTTATGTTGCATGTTAGCCGCTTTTTCTAAATCACGAAGTCCAATATTCGGATATATTGAGTCAAAATAATTTCTTAACCCATTGCGTAAAATAGCATTTGGGTTCTCTGCAATATATGCGTCAAAGTAAACACATCGTAACTTATGGATTTCCCAATGTGATATCCCCCATCTTTCGAACGAAAGCCTTTTATAAACCAAGGCATTCTTGGAACGTTCTTCGAATGTCTTACAAACTGATCTCGCCTTAAATAGTTGTGCCGAAGAATTTTGACCGACTCTAGACAAGATTTCATCAATCATGTCTCCGGGTAGGTCTCTTAAAATATTAGGTTGTCTATCTATTTTGTGTTTTTATACTGTAAAATAGACAAGAGTTAGATTCATAAAAAAAATACTTATTAATACAAGCAATTTTGACATATATCATAAAGCATAAGCACACTATATTACATATATTACACCACACGAATACAACTATCATATTCCGACTCGTTTGTTTCTTCTTCTTCAGTTTTGGTTCGTTTTGCCAAGTTTCTAGGGATATATGATATTCCCCTAATACGAGCCGTCGTTTTCCACATTGGTTTAGAAAAACCTGGTGGTTTAGAGGTTCCCGGGTCATTGTTACAACTTAAGGACTTCGGGGGTTGACGATACATATAAAGTTCATCGGGGTTGGAATTAGATTTCTCTATTTTTATGCCCTTTCCCTTATTATTTTCTTTTGCCTTTTTAAATTCAGTTGGGGTAATTTCTTTAACATCATCGGAATTCTCGTCGGAATCCGATTCATCGGAGAATTGGTAATCCTCCCAATATTTTGCTTCCTTGGCGGAAACACCATTGACCATAATTAACCTTGGTCGGTTGGTTGAGGATTTTCTTTTACTTAACCATTTTATTATTTCCCCCACCGGTTCTATTTTTTCATCCGGTTCCGATTCTTCTTCCGGTTCCGATTCTTCTTCCGGTTCCGACTCTTCTTCCGGTTCCTCTTCGGGAACTTGTGAATCAGTCCACGAATCATTCCAATTTACATTTGACTCTTCATTATTATTAGGTGAGTCAATGGGACTTGTTCTAGAGGTTAAAATCTATCACATAATATCAAACGCGTTAAGAGATTAATATATCACATAATATTCACATGTTAAAAATATATAGTTTCCAACAAAATTTGTTAAGCAATCATTTTTCAAGTAAACATGGTCGAAGTCCAGACTCACTAATGCATCCTAACAAACTCGATAAGACACACTAATGCAAAATTCTGGTTCTCTAAGACCAACGCTCGGATACCAACTGAAATGTCCCGTTCTTATTGATTAAAAACGTTCCATATTAATTGATTTCGGTGCGAGGTTTTGACCTCTATATGAGACGTTTTTCAAAGACTGCATTCATTTTTAAAACAAACCATAACCTTTATTTCATAAATAAAGGTTTAAAAAGCTTTACGTAGATTATCAAATAATGATAATCTAAAATATCCTGTTTACACACGACCATTACATAATGGTTTACAATACAAATATGTTACATCGAAATCAGTTTCTTGAATGCAGTTTTTACACAATATCATACAAACATGGACTCCAAATCTTGTCCTTATTTTAGTATGCAACAGCGGAAGCTCTTAGTATTCACCTGAGAATAAACATGCTTTAAACGTCAACAAAAATGTTGGTGAGTTATAGGTTTAACCTATATATATCAAATCGTAACAATAGACCACAAGATTTCATATTTCAATACACATCCCATACATAGAGATAAAAATCATTCATATGGTGAACACCTGGTAACCGACATTAACAAGATGCATATATAAGAATATCCCCATCATTCCGGGACACCCTTCGGATATGATATAAATTTCAAAGTACTAAAGCATCCGGTACTTTGGATGGGGTTTGTTAGGCCCAATAGATCTATCTTTAGGATTCGCGTCAATTAGGGTGTCTGTTCCCTAATTCTTAGATTACCAGACTTAATAAAAAGGGGCATATTCGATTTTGATAATTCAACCATAGAATGTAGTTTCACGTACTTGTGTCTATTTTGTAAATCATTTATAAAACCTGCATGTATTCTCATCCCAAAAATATTAGATTTTAAAAGTGGGACTATAACTCACTTTCACAGATTTTTACTTCGTCGGGAAGTAAGACTTGGCCACTGGTTGATTCACGAACCTATAACAATATATACATATATATCAAAGTATGTTCAAAATATATTTACAACACTTTTAATATATTTTGATGTTTTAAGTTTATTAAATCAGCTGTCCTCGTTAGTAACCTACAACTAGTTGTCCACAGTTAGATGTACAGAAATAAATCGATAAATATTATCTTGAATCAATCCACGACCCAGTGTATACGTATCTCAGTATTGATCACAACTCAAACTATATATATTTTGGAATCAACCTCAACCCTGTATAGCTAACTCCAACATTCACATATAGAGTGTCTATGGTTGTTCCGAAATATATATAGATGTGTCGACATGATAGGTCGAAACATTGTATACGTGTCTATGGTATCTCAAGATTACATAATATACAATACAAGTTGATTAAGTTATGGTTGGAATAGATTTGTTACCAATTTTCACGTAGCTAAAATGAGAAAAATTATCCAATCTTGTTTTACCCATAACTTCTTCATTTTAAATCCGTTTTGAGTGAATCAGATTGCTATGGTTTCATATTGAACTCTATTTTATGAATCTAAATAGAAAAAGTATAGGTTTATAGTCAGAAAAATAAGTTACAAGTCATTTTTGTAAAGGTAGTCATTTCAGTCGAAAGAACGACGTCTAGATGACCATTTTAGAAAACATACTTCCACTTTGAGTTTAACCATAATTTTTGGATATAGTTTCATGTTCATAATAAAAATCATTTTCTCAGAATAACAACTTTTAAATCAAAGTTTATCATAGTTTTTAATTAACTAACCCAAAACAGCCCGCGGTGTTACTACGACGGCGTAAATTCGGTTTTACGATGTTTTTCGTGTTTTCAGGTTTTAAATCATTAAGTTAGCATATCATATAGATATAGAACATGTGTTTAGTTGATTTTAAAAGTCAAGTTAGAAGGATTAACTTTTGTTTGCGAACAAGTTTAGAATTAACTAAACTATGTTCTAGTGATTACAAGTTTAAACCTTCGAATAAGATAGCTTTATATGTATGAATCGAATGATGTTATGAACATCATTACTACCTTAAGTTCCTTGGATAAACCTACTGGAAAAGAGAAAAATGGATCTAGCTTCAACAGATCCTTGGATGGCTCGAATTTCTTGAAGCAGAATCATGACACGAAAACAAGTTCAAGTAAGATCATCACTTGAAATAAGATTGTTATAGTTATAGAAATTGAACCAAAGTTTGAATATGATTATTACCTTGTATTAGAATGATAACCTACTGTAAGAAACAAAGATTTCTTGAGGTTGGATGATCACCTTACAAGATTGGAAGTGAGCTAGCAAACTTGAAAGTATTCTTGATTTTAAGTAACTAGAACTTGTAGAATTTATGAAGAACACTTAGAACTTGAAGATAGAACTTGAGAGAGATCAATTAGATAAAGAAAATTGAATAATGAAAGTGTTTGTAGGTGTTTTTGGTCGTTGGTGTATGGATTAGATATAAAGGATATGTAATTTTGTTTTCATGTAAATAAGTCATGAATGATTACTCATATTTTTGTAATTTTATGAGATATTTCATGCTAGTTGCCAAATAATGGTTCCCACATGTGTTAGGTGACTCACATGGGCTGCTAAGAGATGATCATTGGAGTGTATATACCAATAGTACATACATCTAAAAGCTGTGTATTGTACGGGTACGAATACGGGTGCATACGAGTAGAATTGTTGATGAAACTGAACGAGGATGTAATTGTAAGCATTTTTATTAAGTAGAAGTATTTTGATAAGTGTATTGAAGTCTTTAAAAAGTGTATAAATACATATTAAAACACTACATGTATATACATTTTAACTGAGTCGTTAAGTCATCGTTAGTCGTTACATGTAAGTGTTGTTTTGAAACCTTTAGGTTAACTATCTTGTTAAATGTTGTTAACCCAATATTTATAATATCAAATGAGATTTTAAATTATTATATTATCATGATATTATCATGTATGAATATCTCTTAATATGATATATATACATTAAATGTCTTTACAACGATAATCGTTACATATATGTCTCGTTTAAAAATCATTAAGTTAGTAGTCTTGTTTTTACATATGTAGTTCATTGTTAATATACTTAATGATATGTTTACTTATCATAGTATTATGTTAACTATATATATATCCATATATATGTCATCATATAGTTTTTACAAGTTTTAACGTTCGTGAATCACCGGTCAACTTGGGTGGTCAATTGTCTATATGAAACACATTTCAATTAATCAAGTCTTAACAAGTTTGATTGCTTAACATTTTGGAAACATTTAATCATGTAAATATCAATCTCAATTAATATATATAAACATGGAAAAGTTCGGGTCACTACAGCAATCCTTTTGCATGGCATATTTATCCCATCAACGCCTATTTTTTCCTCATGCTTCGGTGACCCTAAGTTCATGATTCCTAAATCAAGTCGTCCTACTTGTGTAAACGTGTAAATTTAACATACAAGTGGTTAGGTGACCTTTATCCCACAAGTGTGCGAAATTCACCTTAATCATATTAGTTTGTTCATAACGGTTAGGTGACCTTTATCCCATTATGAGTTCCCTAATATTTTCAAGTGTCACACAAAAGGATGGCGTTTAACTTGTTTGCCTTGTTAATAAGGGATTTTAAGTTTTCATTAATTCTAGTTTGAGAAAACTTTTACACCATACACCAACATGCATTTAGTGTATGGTTTGTATGAAAATCCATATTCATGTCTTATAATAAGCCAATTACATGATTTGATATAAACCATTTTATATGAGTGTTAATAACCAATTATTATGTCCTTTTGCCATTTCAATTTAACCATTTAAATTGTCATTTTGCATGTTGTTTAATAACGTCTAATTTAACCAATTAAATTTTAGTTTGTTTGTTGTTAACTTGTGTGATTAATTTGTAGCAACCAAACATACAATCTATAGTCAAACAACAAAACAACCACACATGCAAAAAATAAGTTCACAATCAAGCCATTTGGTAGACATTTGTTTAGCCGAAAATAAATGTCACGGGTTAAGGGTTATAACACAAAGTAGGAGATTTTAAATCTCCCACTTAATCTTGCATCCAAATGCTTCTTCTTGTGTTCTTCATCTTGCATCTTCATCTTTTATAAAAAATATATCCTAATACATTTTTCTCTAAAAAATGAAAATACAACCTAATCTATTTTACATGCCAAATATAAAATAAATTACATAACCAAAATAATAATATTACAAACCAAATGAATGAATTAATATTACATACCAAATGAATGAATTAATATTACATACCAAATGAATGAATTAAATCAACCAAACATGCAACCATTCAAACACAAGGTCAAGGCTTGATTGTGAATTTAACATACAACAAAATTGACCAAATGGCAAGTTCCAAAACCCATTTAGAACCTCCTTGAATTCGGCCAACCAACAAACCCACCCAAACACTTTAATTTTTGCATTTTACAATCATGCATGTACATAAAATGCAAAATATATAGTGAGTTTAATAATCATCTCGAAGCATATTTCAACAACTTCAGCTCTAGATACCATTGTTGGGATTTAACATGTTACATAATACTTAAAAACCTTTTAAGAATCATTCAAAGCGGAAGCATGTAAATAACCATTTAGTAACTTGTTAATCTTTAACCAATTAAAGTTAAATCCCAATTAGGATCAAGTTGTGAAACATACTTACAAACTACAAGCAAGAAAAGAGTATATACCTTCTCCTAGCTTGTTGATAGATGATGATGAAGATGATGATGAATGGAGCTTCAAAACAATGAAACCTCAAGTAGTTATACCCCAAACTATGCAAAAACACCCTTGCTATTAGTTAGGATTTTGTTTGACACTTGAATGAGCTTGCAAAAAACAAAATAAGGAACCCTTACTCACCCCTAAAGGTCACGGCAGCCAGCTGCTATTTAGGAGAGTTTTTTTTGCAGAATTTTGAAGTGTTAATTGCATGTGTGTATTTCAAAATGAGTCAAGATGCTTCTATATGGAATTGGGAAAGTATGACCAAGTTTTGAAGTCTTTAGCATGCTTACTTCTAACTCCAAGGCCACTCCCACTTTGTTTATAAAATAATACTTGACACATTTTATGTACATGCATATTTTATAAACTTGTTTTATAAAATTAGATTTTATAAAACAAATATCATAAACTTGCATTTTTATAAATTATGTATGTATTATTTATAAAACCAAATATATAAAATTCCATATTATTTGTCATGTATACTTTATTTTATAAAACCAATTTTATAAAATGCAACATGACTTAATTAATTATTTAACCTATAAATAATTAAGTCCTCATTATATAAATCATTTCATGATTTATATATATATATATATATATATATATATATATATATATATATATATATATATATATATATATATATATATATATATATATATATATACATACATACATATCAAGTGCAATTGTTTTCAGAAACCATTTTCTTAAAGTTCAAGTGTCGCGTATTTAATTAATGATCCAATCACCAAGATCAAATACAAATAAGGTGTCGGTAAGCTTGTTATTGGGTATGACCCGACTTGGATCAAAACATATTAGCCACATTAATTTAATATGTCTCTAGGGCATACGAAATACCTTCACATGTATTCTCAGTTCCCAAAATAGTTAAAGTAAAAAGAGAATGCTATAACTCACAATGATAAAGTAGCGATAAAATATGACTCGAAAAGTAAGCAAGTAATGAAGGTTGTCCAAACGGGTCATCAACCTAAGTCAAATAGTACTAAGTCAATAAATCATCCGAATAGGTTTAAAAGTATGTAAATAAGGTCTTAAGGGTCATCATCATTCATCATTAAACAAAAGGTGTAAAGTAAGTTTCGTTCATGAAAAGAGTTTAAAACAAAGGCTGAGTTCGGTCAGTCACCACGGCCTCTATATCTACTGAAATAAGGTGAGACCAGTGGCCATGGCTCCGTATATGAGTCCTTTAGTTGTGGTAATAATCCCAGAAGAAAACTCATCTTCATTTGACCGTGGCGACGGTCTAAGTCCGAGTAGGTCAGAATTTTTCAGCACAATGTTAAATGGACATAGTGACGATCGGAGGGCCATAAATCGTAAACCATAACTCGGATTAAGACGAGTCCTATATGAAAAGTTATCTAATCGAACAGAGATATCTGAAAATCATAACTACAGTAGACCAGGTCGTATGGGTCAGACAAAGAAACAGTAAAACAGTAGGGTCAGTAGGTTTCGGTGGTTCTTGGTGCCCGATGCTTATCATGGTTCTCATCCTTGATGCATATAACTTCAAGTGTACAACTCGTTGATGTGTTTGCATCATTTTCACCAAGTTTTGACCATCATAACCCAAGTGTAAGTCTAAGACATGAAGCACAACTCACTTAAGTGTTGTAAGTGTTTTGATGAACCAAAGTTACATCAAAATCTTAGATTTAACACATACATGAACTATAAAACTAATAATAAGTTACAAACTTGAAAGTGAACTTATAAAATCAAGATCTTAAGTTGTAGAACATAGTTCTTAGATTTAACACATACATGAACTATAAAACTAATAATAAGTTACAAACTTGAAAGTCAACACATCACATGTTTATTAAGTAACGCACCTTGGTACAAATACCACAGAATCATATAGTAACGTAAATAGAACATCGTGCAAGAATTAAATAACGCAAAGTTCCATTAATAATAATAAGTTGCATACATCTGAATAAGTCCGTACAATACATAAGTGAAATATAAAACTACAACTAGATTACATAATGAAATGTAAATACAAAAGCCCTACGGTGAAGGTGGGTGTAGGATGTCTATAACATGGGCCATCTGGTCCTCTAGCTCAGCTACCCGAGCACGGAGGGTTTCCACCTCCTTTGTCAATTCCTCGACAGTGGGAGCTGGTGGGGCGGGTGGTGCTGGTGGTGCAGGTGGTGCCGGTGGTGCAGAGGGTCCGGCTCCAGACGTAGAGGCTGCAAGGCGGTAAGGCTTACGGATGAAGGGATCCGCAGGGTACGGCACAAGCCGCTTACGGGCGGTAACCCTACGACGCCATCCAAATGCATCAGTGAATGCTCGTCCTCCGTTGATCCCCGGAATAATAGTACCGTCGAAGCGATACCGCTTCTTCGGCGGGGTGGAGGGTGGCTGTACTGGTGCATCAGGGTCCTCCTCGTCAGAGTCATCGTCACTCGAGCCGTCTGTGGATGAGTCATCGGATGAAGAATCAGCGGATGATGGGTCGTCCGAATCATGCGGTGGTGACTTCACGGGCGGCCCTCCTTGGGCGGCTATCATCTGTCGGTAACGGGCGGGTCCGATCGGAATGAGACATCCATCAGGGGCGCGTCGGCACTAATGGCGATACCGGTTACGGAATGGACCTTCCCCGAATTCTGCGGGAATCACAATCTCACCGGAGCGGGGCTGTGACACCGAGGGTCCGGGGGCAGTTGGAGCTTGAATCTCCGGAGGGTCCTGGGTTCCGTTAGAAGTAACCACTGGGGCAGGCGCATGGCTGCTAGCTCCGGAAGATGAAGCGCCGGGGTCACTAGTAGGCAACGGGATCGGTGTGTCGGCAGCAGCAGTAGGTGGGGTAGCTGACGAGTCCGAACTGCCTAAAATGATAGCAGGTGGAATATTCAACATCTGAACAAGGAAAAATAAATTTTCCATGTCAGTAAGTCATAAAGCAAGCATGTATTAGGCCAACAGTCTAAATCATGTGTAACAGTAAGTAGCATGGCAATAACGATAAGTATCATGTAATTGAAAGCAGATAATAGCATGCAGTAGTGAAATCATGTAATAGCATACGGCATATAGCAGTAAAAGTAAGCAGCATCATACAGTAAGTTCAGCGGAAACAAGTAAACTAGCAAGTTGTAGATTAGTCCTATTAGTTAATCCTACTCGGGTCGGTCTTAGACTCACTAATGCAACCTAATTCCCTACAACCAATGCTCTGATACCAAATGTGATGCCCCGTACAAAACCATCGTGTACGAATCATCAATAACAGGATCATTACAAGGTCAAACACTATATGCTAATTCAAAATACGTTTGCATTCATGATAAAAAGGTGACGTCATAAACAACGTCAAATGTTTTACGTCCAAAAGTATGCTTCAATGAACGGAAGCAAATATAATAGTGTGTGACCCTTAGGTCGTTACAAATCATAGTTCAAAAGTATTAAAGTTATGAATGCAAGATAAACAGTTCATGCGGTGATGACTCTAGAGCAGCGGGTGTCTACAGCAAGACTAGTATACAGCGGAAGCAACCTTAAGCACCTGAGAAAAACATGCTTAAAAACGTCAACACAAAGGTTGGTGAGCTATAGTTTAAGTGTAACAGTATGTAAGGTAGGCCACGAGATTTCAGTGCTACAAAGAGCGTTTCAAAACAGTATGTTAAAGTATATGCTTAACCGTGGGCACTTGGTAACTAACTTAACGTTTATACCCCCTGAAAGTACACTTGGCAAGTGCGTATTTCTACGAAGTATTAAACACTCGTTAAATGCTAGCGCGACTAGCCCGAGTGGGGATGTCAAACCCTATGGATCCATATCTAAGTTTCGCGTTCACCGGTTCAAAAACCAATGATTAAACGTTACCGAGCTAAAGGGAATGTTTATGCCGTTGTATAACCCACACATATATAAGTTTAAGTACTCGTGCCTAGTATGTAAAACATAAAATGCGCATGTATTCTCAGTTCCCAAAATAGTTAAAGTAAAAAGGGAATGCTATAACTCACAATGATAAAGTAGCGGTAAAGTATGACTCGGAAAGTAAGCAAGTAATGAAGGTTGTCCAAACGGGTCCTCAACCTAAGTCAAATAGTACTAAGTCAGTAAATCGTCCGAATAAGTTTAAAAAAGTCAAATAGTACTAAGTCAGTAAATCGTCCGAATAAGTTTAAAAGTATGTAAATAAGGTCTTAAAGGTCATCATCATTCATCATTAAACAAAAGGTGTAAAGTAAGTTTCGTTCATGAAAAGAGTTTAAAACAAAGGCTGAGTTCGGTCAGTCACCACGGCCTCTATACCTACTGAAATAAGGTGAGACCAGTGGCCATGGCTCCGTATATGAGTTTTTTAGTTGTGGTAAAAATCCCAGAAGCAAACTCGTCTTCATTTGACCGTGGCGACGGTCTAAGTGCGAGTAGGTCAGAATTTTCAGCACAACGTTAAATGGACATAGTGACGATCGGAGGGCCATAAATCCTAAACCGTAACTCGGATTAAGATGAGTACTATATGAAAAGTTATCTACTTGAACAGAGATATCTTAAAATCATAATTACAGTAGCTCAGGTCATACGGGTCAGACACAGAAACAGTAAAACGGTAGGGTCAGTAGGTTCCGGTGGTTCTTGGTGCTCGATGCTTATCATGGTTCTCATCCTTGATGCATATAGCTTCAAGTGTACAACTCGTTGATGTGTTTGCATCATTTTCACCAAGGTTTGACCATCATAACCCAAGTATAAGTCTAAGACATGAAGCACAACTCACTTAAGTGTTGCAAGTGTTTTGATGAACCAAAGTTACATCAAAGTCTTAGATTTAACACATACATGAACTATAAAACTAATAATAAGTTACAAACTTGAAAGTGAACTTATGAAATCAAGATCTTAAGTTGTAGAACATAGTTCTTAGTTAGATCTTGAAGATCCTAGACCCAAAAGTCTAGATCTAACATAAGTGTACAAAGTTATAGTTAAAGAAAGCTTACTTACATGTTCTTGAACTTTTAAAGTTAACTTTAGTTCAAGATTAATGAGATCAAAGTTAACTAGTAACATTTGACCAATATTAACCAACAAAAATGAATTTAAAGTGCATAATATAAAGAAACAAGCTAAGTAAACAAGTAACTAGTTCATGGGTTGTTCATACTTTAAAGATTCAAACCAAAGTTTGATCTTTAAGAAAGTAAACTTTAAAGTTTACTAACATGAATTACAAGTATGCTTTTTACAACCATGAACTTACAATCTTTAAAACTTTAAAAGTAGAACATAAACTAGTAAGTTTATGTTCTTGAGTGTTCTTGTAAATACAAGATAAATGAAGAACAAACTAGCAAGTTTGGTTCTTGAAAACTAGTAAATAAACAACCAACAAGACAAGTAGCTAAACCACAACCAAGAACAAGTAATCAAAACAAGCCAATGATGATGATGTATAGGGTATATGTTACGGTTTTTGTGAAGAGAAAAGGAAGAACATAAAACTTTGTTACTTACAAAATGTAGAGAAAAGATGAGAGCAAATGTTGAGAGAAAAGTGAGAAGTAATTTGTGTGTGTGAGAAAGTGAATGAAACTAGTGAGTAAGTAAACAAAATTTGAAAGCCACAACACTCCCCAAGGAGTCCAAAACCGTCGGCCACAATAAGGGAAGGGAGGAAGAAAATTGTCCATAAGGTTCTTTCATGTTAAAGTCTTAAAAGGTGGTTACTAGGGTGCATGGTGTTCGAAGATGGTGCAAGTAAAGGGTAACTAGATTTCATAAGTGACTTAATCCATCTAGTTAAATTTTAAGTAATACTTACATGAAATACATGGGCTAATGAATCCATTTAAGAAGTAGGGTGGGCTTCTAAAGTCCATTAACACTAATGAAGGCCCAAGTTCAAGTAACTAACAAGTAAATCCAATAAAAGCCCAAGTAATTAACTAGTAGTCTTAGTTAATTAAAATGATTAATAAAATCAATCATGAATGTAAATAATACTTGAAAATATTATTCGTGCAAGTTTCGTGTGTCACAAAGACGTTTCGGGCAAATAAAGTCAAGTACGGACAATCATGGCAACATGTAAATGTAATAACATACATTCGTTTAATCACAAGTATTAATAATAATAATTATTAATTAACGTTGGAAAAACCAGGGTCGTTACATTACCCACCTGTTAAAAAAAATTTCGTCCCGAAATTTTAAGCTGAGGTGGATGGAGGAGTCGGGAAAAGGTGAGGATACTTTCGCATCATTTGATCCTCTCGCTCCCAAGTAAACTCAAGTCCTCGTTTGGCATTTCATCGTACTCGGACGATCGGAATCTTGTTGCGTTTCAAAGTTTTGATCTCACGATCCATAATCTCAACTGGTTCTTCCACAAAGTGGAGTTTGTCATCAATCGTAAGTTCTTCCAATGGTATGATAAGTTCGGGTGCAGCTAGACACTTCTTCAAGTTTGACACGTGGAAGGTAGGATGAACTGAGCTTAATTGAGCTGGAAGATCTAAACGGTATGCAACGGGTCCAACAAGTTCCAAGATTTCAAAAGGACCAATGTATCGTGGGTTCAACTTTCCACGTTTTCCAAAATGAATCACACCTTTCCAAGGTGCAACCTTCAACATTACACGGTCACCGACGTTGAATTCAAAGTCTTTACGTTTACGGTCTGCATAACTCTTTTGACGATCGCGGGCAGTCTTAAGTCTCGCTTGAATCTGAGCGATCTTCTTCGTTGTTTCGTGGACTACCTCGGGTCCGGTGATTTGCTTTTCGCCTACTTCGGCCCAACAAATAGGAGATCGGCACTTACAGCCATACAATGCTTCAAAAGGTGCGGCATTAATGCTTGAGTGATAACTGTTGTTGTACGAGAATTCGACTAACGGAAAATGCCTTTCCCAAGCCTTTCCAAAATCAATGACACATGCACGCAACATGTCCTCCAAGGTCTGAATCATTCATTCACTTTGCCCGTCAGTCTGAGGGTGATAAGCAGTACTCATGTCAAGACGAGTTCCCATGGCTTCTTGCAAAGACCGCCAAAATCTAGAAGCGAAACGGGGATCGCGATCGGAGATGATCGATAAAGGTAAACCATGACGAGATACAACCTCCTTGATGTAAAGTTGAGCAAGTCTCTCCATCGTATCTGTTTCTTTCATCGCTAAGAAATGTGCAGATTTAGTAAGGCGGTCAATTATAACCCAAATGGTATCGTATCTGCCCACCGTCTTTGGCAGCTTAGTAATGAAATCCATTGTGATCCTTTCCCACTTCCATTGTTGGATTTCCGGTTGTTGGAGTAACCTAGAAGGTCTCTGATGCTCGGCTTTAACTTTCGAGCAAGTCAAACACTTACCAACATAAGTCGCAATGTCCTTCTTAAGATTCGGCCACCAGTACTGTTCTTTAAGGTCGTGGTACATCTTGCCCGCACCAGGGTGAATCTAATATCTCGATTTGTGTGCTTCATCAAGTATAAGGTTTCATAGATCTCCATAATAAGGTACCCAAATTCTTCCGGCATAACATCGGAGTCCAGACTCCCTAACCTCGAATCGAGAGACAAGTATGTTCAAATGTTCATGAGATATATTCTCCTCCTTGAGAGCCTCATCTTGGGCTACTCTGATCTGGCTGTTGCGGTTCGAATGGATGGTGATGTTCAGATCCCTAACACGAAGAGGTGTCGTCCTCTCCTTTCGGCTTAAAGTGTCAGCTACAACATTGGCCTTGCCAGGATGATAACGGAGTTCACAATCGTAGTCGTTGAGCGTCTCGATCCATCGACGCTGTCTCATATTCAGTTGTTTCTGATCAAAGATGTGCTGGAGACTTTTGTGGTCGGTGAAGATAGTACTCTTAGTTCCATACAAATAGTGTCTCCACAATTTGAGCGCAAAGACAACAGCTCCAAGTTCGAGATCGTGAGTAGTGTAGTTCTATTCGTGAATCTTCAGTTGACGAGAAGCATAGTGTAGTGACCCGAACTTTTCCATGTTTATATATATATTAAATGAAATTGTTATTTACATGATTAAGTGTTTCCAACATGTTAAGCAATCAAACTTGTTAAGACTTGATTAATTGAAATAGGTTTCATATAGCCAATTGACCACCCAAGTTGACCGGTGATTCACGAACGTTAAAACTTGTAAAAACTATATGATGACATATATATGGTTATATATATAGTTAACATGATATTATGATAAGTAAACATATCATTAAGTATATTAACAATGAACTATATATATAAAAACAAGACTACTAACTTAATGATTTTGAAACGAGACATATATGTAACGATTATCGTTGTAACGACATTTAACTGTATATATATCATACTAAGATATATTATATATCATAATATCATGATAATATAACAATTTAACATCTCATTTGTTATAATAAACAATGGGTTAACAACATTCAACAAGATCGTTAACCTAAAGGTTTCAAAACAACATTTACATGTAACGACTAACGATGACTTAACGACTCAGTTAAAATGTATATAGATGTAGTGTTTTAATATGTATTCATACACTTTAGAAAGACTTCAAGACACTTATCAAAATACTTCTACTTAACAAAAATACTTACAATTACATCCTCGTTCAGTTTCATCAACAATTCTACTCGTATGCACCCGAATTCGTACTCGTACAATACACAGCTTTTAGATGTATGTACTATTGGTATATACACTCCAATGATCAGATCTTAGCAGCCCATGTGAGTCACCTAACACATGTGGGAACCATCATTTGGCAACTAGCATGAAATATCTCATAAAATTACAAAAATATGAGTAATCATTCATGACTTATTTACATGAAAATAAAATTACATATCCTTTATATCTAATCCATACACCAACGACCAAAAACACCTTCAAACACTTTCATTCTTCAATTTTCTTCATCTAATTGATCTCTCTCAAGTTCTATCTTCAAGTTCTAAGTGTTCTTCATAAATTCCAAAAGTTCTAGTTTCATAAAATCAAGAATACTTCCAAGATTGCAAGTTTACTTCCAAGTTTTCTAAATCCATTCAAATAATCATCCAAGATCAATAAACCTTTGTTACTTACAGTAGGTTATCTTTCTAATACAAGGTAATAATCATATTCAAACTTTAATTCAATTTCTATAACTATAACAATCTTATTTCGAGTGGAAATCTTACTTGAAATTGTTTTCGTGTCATGATTCTACTTCAAGAACTTTCAAGCCATTCAAGGATCCTTTGAAGCTAGATCTATTTTTCTCATTTCCAGTAGGTTTATCCAAGGAACTTGAGGTAGTAATGATGTTCATAACATCATTCGATTCATACATATAAAGCTATCTTATTCGAAGGTTTAAACTTGTAATCACTAGAACATAGTTTAGTTAATTCTAAACTTGTTCGCAAATAAAAGTTAATCCTTCCAACTTGAATTTTAAAATCAACTAAACACATGTTATATATCTATATTATATGCTAACTTCATGATTTAAAACCTGGAAACACGAAAAACACCGTAAAATCGGATTTACGCCGTCGTAGTAACACCGCAGGCTGTTTTGGGTTAGTTAATTAAAAACTATGATAAACTTTGATTTAAAAGTTGTTATTCTGGGAAAAATGATTTTTATTATGAACATGAAACTATATCCAAAAATTATGGTTAAACTCAAAGTGAAAGTATGCTTTCTAAAATTGTCATCTAGACGTCGTTCTTTCGACTGAAATGACTACCTTTACAAAAATGAACTGTAACTTATTTTTCCGACTTTAAATCTATACTTTTTCTGTTTAGATTCATAAAATAGAGTTCAATATGAAACCATAGCAATTTTATTCACTCAAAAAAGATTTAAAATGAAGAAGTTATGGGAAAAACAAGATTGGATAATTTTTCTCATTTTAGCTATGTGAAAATTGGTAACAAATCTATTCTAACCATAAATTAATCAACTTGTATTGTATATTATGTAATCTTGAGATACCATAGACACGTATACAATGTTTCAACCTATCATGTCGACACATCTATATATATTTCGGAACAACCATAGACACTCTATATGTGAATGTTGGAATTAGCTATACAGGGTTGAGGTTGATTCCAAAATAATATAGTTTGAGTTGTGATCAATACAGTGATACGTATACACTTGGTCGTGGATTGATTCAAGATAATATTTATCGATTTATTTCTGTACATCTAACTGTGGACAACTAGTTGTAGGTTACTAACGAGGACAGCTGACTTAATAAACTTAAAACATCAAAATATATTAAAAGTGTTGTAAATATATTTTGAACATACTTTGATATATATGTATATATTGTTATAGGTTCGTGAATCAACCAGTGGCCAAGTCTTACTTCCCGACAAAGTAAAAATCTGTGAAAGTGAGTTATGGTCCCACTTTTAAAATCTAATATTTTTGGGATGAGAATACATGCAGGTTTTATAAATGATTTACAAAATAGACACAAGTACGTGAAGCTACATTCTATGGTTAAATTATCGAAATCGAATATGCCCATTTTTATTAAGTCTGGTAATCTAAGAATTAGGGAACAGACACCCTAATTGACGCGAATCCTAAAGATAGATCTATTGGGCCTAACAAACCCCATCCAAAGTACCGGATGCTTTAGTACTTCGAAATTTATATCATATCCGAAGGGTGTCTCGGAATGATGGGGATATTCTTATATATGCATCTTGTTAATGTCGGTTACCAGGTGTTCACCATATGAATGATTTTTATCTCTATGTATGGGATGTGTATTGAAATATGAAATCTTGTGGTCTATTGTTACGATTTGATATATATAGGTTAAACCTATAACTCACCAACATTTTTGTTGACGTTTAAAGCATGTTTATTCTCAGGTGAATACTAAGAGCTTCCGCTATTGCATACTAAAATAAGGACAAGATTTGGAGTCCATGTTTGTATGATATTATGTAAAAACTGCATTCAAGAAACTGATTTCGATGTAACATATTTGTATTATAAACCATTATGTAATGGTCATGTGTAAACAGGATATTTTAGATTATCATTATTTGATAATCTACGTAAAGCTTTTTAAACATTTATTTATGAAATAAAGGTTATGGTTTGTTTTAAAAAATGAATGCAGTCTTTGAAAAACGTCTCATATAGAGGTCAAAACCTCGCAACGAACTCAATTAATATGGAACGTTTTTAATCAATAAGAACGGGACATTTCACATAGGCAATAACCTTTGATCGTTGCATCAACACGCAACCAAAACCACTTTTCGAAGCATCGCAATAAACAACGAAATCATCACTACCCTCAAGAAGTGATAAGATAGGTGCGGAGGTTAACTTCTTCTTCAAGGTTTGAAATGCTGATTCGTGCTCGATTGCCCAAACGAATTTCTTCCCTTTGTGAGTCAGTACGGTTAATGGACGTGAAATGATAGAGAAACCTTCAATAAACCTTCGGTAGTAACCGGCGAGACCTAGGAATTGGCGAATATGCGTCGGAGTAGTGGGGGTCTCCCACTTGCTGATAGCTTCAATCTTGGCAGGATCAACTTTGATACCCTGGTCGCTCACAACATGACCCAGAAATTGGACTTCATTCAGCCACAATTCACACTTGTAGAATTTGGGGTAAAGTTGCTCTTGTCTCAAGAGTTCAAGTACTAGTCGGAGGTGTTGCTCATGCTCTTCTTCGCTCTTAGAGTAGATGAGGATATCATCTATGAAGACGATAACAAACTTATCCAAGTACGGCTTGCAGACACGATTCATGAGATCCATGAACACAGCAGGTGCATTTGTCAAACCGAATGGCATCACGAGAAACTCATAATGACCATAACGAGTCCTGAATACAGTTTTCATCACGTCACTTTCCTTCACCCCCAACTGTTGATAACCGGATCGCAAATCGATCTTTGAGTAAACGTTCGATCCTTGTAGTTGATCAAAAAGATCGTCAATGCGGGGAAGAGGATACCGATTCTTGATCGTCAATTTGTTGAGCTCACGGTAGTCGATACACATACGGAAGGATCCATCCTTCTTCTTCACAAATAACACAGGTGTGCCCCAAGGCGAGAAGCTTGGTTGGATAAATCCTCGATCAAGTAGTTCTTGTAGTTGGCTTTGTAATTCTTGCATCTCGGAAGGTGCGAGTCTATAAGGTGCGCGAGCTACAGGTGTAGCTCCTGGTACTAAATCGATCTGAAACTCTACTACTCTCGGCGGTGGTAATCCAGGCAATTCTTCAGGGAAGACATCGGAAAATTCGTTCACAATTCGAACATCGTTCACGCTCTTCACCTCAGTTTCTACCGTTTTCACATACGCTAAGACAGCAAGACGTCCCTTCTTCATAATCTTTTGCGCTTTCACGCAACTAATGAGGTTCAGCTTCGAGGTACATCTCTCTCCGTAGATGATCAGTGGCTCACCGTCTCTGTGTGGTATACGAAGAGCTTTATCTCCAAAAATAATATCGGCCCTTACCTTGCTCAACCAATCCATACCGACGATCACGTCAAAACTTCCCAATTTGATGGGTATCAAATCAATTTCGAAATCTGCACCAGCTATGTTGATAATAGCTCCACGACTAATATGGTCAACTTTCTCAATTTTTCCATTGGCCACCTCGACAAGCATACTCTCTTTTAATGGGACTAACGACCAATTAATCTTATCGCAAAAATGTCTACATGCATAACTTCTATCCGCACCAGTATCAAACAAGACAGAAGCTAAAAGATTGTTGATAGTGAATATACCTTTCACCAAGTCGGGGTATTCGCGTGCATCCCTTGCATTAACATTGAAAGCTCTACCACGGGGTGGTCCGCCATCTTTTCACTTGTTTGGACACGCATTTTTGAAATGGCCCATCTGCCCGCATTCATAACACTTCTTTGGCCCGTTGGTGTTCGGCTTCCCTGTCATAGTGGTGACCTTGCAATCCCTTCCAACATGTCCAGTCCGTTAGCACTTCTTACAAACAACATTACAATACCCGGTGTGGTGCTTGTAGCACCTTTGCATTGCGGTAGTGTGCCTTTGTAGTTTGGGTTAGAGTTGGTGTTGTTGTTGGGGTTGGGGTTTCCACCGTTGTTGTTTTGCCTCTTGGCGGGGGTTTGATCGTAGGTTCTCCCCCTGTTGTTGTTGTTGTCCCACTTTCTCTTTTCACTACTACCAGCTTCAAACTTAACCTTCTCCAGCTCATCAATGGTGAGTTGATTCATTAAAGTATGCGCCATGCGCATCGCTTCCGGGACATTTGGTGGCTTGGACGAGGTGACGTTTCCCTTAATGCTCTTAGGAAGTCCCCAGAAGTATCTTTCCATTCGCTTGAATTCTGGGGTGACCATTGTCGGACACATCAGGACTAATTCCAAAAATCTCCTATTGTAACCATCAAGGTCGTTCCCAACGGCCTTTAACTGCATAAATTCCATTTCCATCTTTTGTATCTCGGTTCTCTGACAATACTCCTCAATCATGGCACACTTAAATTCTTCCCATTGCGTAGCATACGCCTCATCAATGCCTTGTGCCTGTGCCATTGTGTTCCACCACGTGAGCGCGCCGTCAGACAGCGTGCAAGAAGAAAATTTGGTTTTGCTGTCCTCCGAACAGTTGCTAACTCGGAATACTGATCCTAGCTTTTCGAACCATCTAGTGAGACCAACCAGTCCCTCAGTGCCGCTGAAGTTATGAGGTTTACAGCTTTGGAACTCTTTGTACGTACACCCATTACGAACTGGCTGAATAACCGGTGGCGGTGGCGGTTTAGCTTGGGGTTGCATTTCCGCAATGGCTGCGGCTACCCTTTCGGCAATCATCTCTTCGATTTGGGCGGTGGTAGGTGTTGATCGTCCATTGGCCATGGTGTTCTAAACAAAAATTTTGACTCAAGTCAAAATCCAGTATTCAAATAGTAATAATACAGTATATAGTAACCAACATGGAATCAACACATCACATGTTTATTAAGTAACGCACCTAGGTACAAATACCACAGAATCATATAGTAACGTAAATAGAACATCGTGCAAGAATTAAATAACGCAAAGTTCCATTAATAATAATAAGTTGCATACATCTGAATAAGTCCGTACAATACATAAGTGAAATATAAAACTACAACTAGATTACATAATGAAATCTAAATACAAAAGCCCTACGGTGAAGGTGGGTGTAGGATGTCTATAACATGGGCCATCTGGTCCTCTAGCTCAGCTACCCGAGCACGGAGGGTTTCCACCTCCCTTGTCAATTCCTCGACAGTGGGAGCTGGTGGGGCGGGTGGTGCTGGTGGTGCAGGTGGTGCCGGTGGTGCAGAGGGTCCGGCTCCAGACGTAGAGGCTGCAAGGCGGTAAGGCTAACGGATGAAGGGATCCGCAGGGTACGACACAAGCCACTTACGGGCGGTAACCCTACGACGCCGTCCAAATGCGTCAGTGAATGCTCGTCCTCCGTTGATCCCCGGAATAATAGTACCGTCGAAGCGATACCGCTTCTTCGGCGGGGTGGAGGGTGGATGTACTGGTGCATCAGGGTCCTCCTCGTCGGAGTCATCGTCACTCGAGTCGTCTGTGGATGAGTCATCGGATGAAGAATCAGCGGATGATGGGTCGTCCGAATCATGCGGTGGTGACTTCACGGGCGGCCCTCCTTGGGAGGCTATCATCTGTCGGTAACGGGTGGGTCCGATCGGAATGAGACGTCCATCAGGGGCGCGTCGGCACCAATGGCGATACCGGTTACGGAATGGACCTTCCCCGAATTCTGCGGGAATCACAATCTCACCGGAGCGGGGCTGTGACACCGAGGGTCCGGGGGCAGTTGGAGCTGGAATCTCCGGAGGGTCCTGGGTTCCGTTAGAAGTAACCAATGGGGCAGGCGCATGGCTGCTAGCTCCGGAAGATGAAGCGCCGGGGTCACTAGTAGGCAACGGGATCGGTGTATCGGCAGCAGCAGTAGGTGGGGTAGCTGACGAGTCCGAACTGCCTAAAATGATAGTAGGTGGAATATTCGACATCTGAACAAGGAAAAATAAATTTTCCATGTCAGTAAGTCATAAAGCAAGCACGTATTAGGCCAACAGTCTAAATCATGTGTAACAGTAAGTAGCATGGCAATAACGATAAGTATCATGTAATTGAAAGCAGATAATAGCATGCAGTAGTGAAATCATGTAATAGCATACGGCATAAAGCAGTAAAAGTAAGCAGCATCATACAGTAAGTTCAGCGAAAACAAGTAAACTAGCAAGTTGTAGATTAGTCCTATTAGTGAATCATACTCGGGTCGGTCTTAGACTCACTAATGCAACCTAATTCCCTACAACCAATGCTCTGATACCAAATGTGATGCCCCGTACAAAACCATCGTGTACGAATCATCAACAACAGGATCATTACAAGGTCAAACACTATATGCTAATTCAAAATACGTTTGCATTCATGATAAAAAGGTGACGTCATAAACAACGTCAAATGTTTTACGTCCAAAAGTATGCTTCAATGAACGGAAGCAAATATAATAGTGCGTGACCCTTAGGTCGTTACAAATCATAGTTCAAAAGTATTAAAGTTATGAATGCAAGATAAACAGTTCATGCGGTGATGACTCTAGAGCAGCGGGTGTCTACAGCAAGACTAGTATACAGCGGAAGCAACCTTAAGCACCTGAGAAAAACATGCTTAAAAACGTCAACACAAAGGTTGGTGAGCTATAGTTTAAGTGTAACAGTATGTAAGGTAGGCTACGAGATTTCAGTGCTACAAAGAGCGTTTCAAAACAGTATGTTAAAGTATATGCTTAACCGTGGGCACTTGGTAACTAACTTAACGTTTATACCCCCTGAAAGTACACTTGGCAAGTGCGTATGTCTACGAAGTATTAAACACTCGTTAAATGCTAGCGCGACTAGCCCGAGTGGGGATGTCAAACCCTATGGATCCATATCTAAGTTTCGCGTTCACCGGTTCAAAAACCAATGATTAAACGTTACCGAGCTAAAGGGAATGTTTATGCCATTGTATAACCCACACATATATAAGTTTAAGTACTCGTGCCTAGTATGTAAAATATAAAATGCGCATGTATTCTCAGTTCCCAAAATAGTTAAAGTAAAAAGGGAATGCTATAACTCACAATGATAAAGTAGCGGTAAAGTATGACTCGGAAAGTAAGCAAGTAATGAAGGTTGTCCAAACGGGTCCTCAACCTAAGTCAAATAGTACTAAGTCAGTAAATCGTCCGAATAAGTTTAAAAAAGTCAAATAGTACTAAGTCAGTAAATCGTCCGAATAAGTTTAAAAGTATGTAAATAAGGTCTTAAGGGTCATCATCATTCATCATTAAACAAAAGGTGTAAAGTAAGTTTCGTTCATGAAAAGAGTTTAAAACAAAGGCTGAGTTCGGTCAGTCACCACGGCCTCTATACCTACTTAAATAAGGTGAGACCAGTGGCCATGGCTCCATATATGAGTTTTTTAGTTGTGGTAAAAATCCCAGAAGCAAACTCGTCTTCGTTTGACCGTGGCGACGGTCTAAGTGCGAGTAGGTCAGAATTTTCAGCACAACGTTAAATGGACATAGTGACGATCGGAGGGCCATAAATCCTAAACCGTAACTCGGATTAAGATGAGTCCTATATGAAAAGTTATCTACTTGAACAGAGCTATCTTAAAATCATAATTACAGTAGCTCAGGTCATACGGGTCAGACACAGTAATAGTAAAACAGTGGGGTCAGTAGGTTCCGGTGGTTCTTGGTGCTCGATGCTTATCATGGTTCTCATCCTTGATGCATATAGCTTCAAGTGTACAACTCATTGATGTGTATGCATCATTTTCACCAAGGTTTGACCATCATAACCCAAGTATAAGTCTAAGACATGAAGCACAACTCACTTAAGTGTTGCAAGTGTTTTGATGAACCAAAGTTACATCAAAGTCTTAGATTTAACACATACATAAACTATAAAACTAATAATAAGTTATAAACTTGAAAGTGAACTTATAAAATCAAGATCTTAAGTCGTAGAACATAGTTCTTAGTTAGATCTTGAAGATCCTAGACCCAAAAGTCTAGATCTAACATAAGTGTACAAAGTTATAGTTAAAGAAAGCTTACTTACATGTTCTTGAACTTTTAAAGTTAACTTTAGTTCAAGATTAATGAGATCAAAGTTAACTAGTAACATTTGACCAATATTAACCAACAAAAATGAATTTAAAGTGCATAATATAAATAAACAAGCTAAGTAAACAAGTAACTAGTTCATGGGTTGTTCATACTTTAAAGATTCAAACCAAAGTTTGATCTTTAAGAAAGTAAACTTTAAAGTTTACTAACATGTAACCATGAACTTACAATCTTTAAAACTTTAAAAGTAGAATATAAACTAGTAAGTTTATGTTCTTGAGTGTTCTTGTAAATACAAGATAAATGAAGAACAAACTAGCAAGTTTGGTTCTTGAAAACTAGTAAATAAACAACCAACAAGATAAGTAGCTAAACCATAACCAAGAACAAGTAATCAAAACAAGCCAATGATGATGATGTATAGGGTATATGTTACGGTTTTTGTGAAGAGAAAAGGAAGAACATAAAACTTTGTTACTTACAAAATGTAGAGAAAAGATGAGAGCAAATGTTGAGAGAAAAGTGAGAAGTAATTTGTGTGTGTGAGAAAGTGAATGAAACTAGTGAGTAAGTAAACAAAATTTGAAAGCCACAACACTCCCCAAGGAGTCCAAAACCATCGGCCACAATAAGGGAAGGGAGGAAGAAAATTGTCCATAAGGTTCTTTCATGTTAAAGTCTTAAAAGGTGGTTACTAGGATGCATGGTGTTGGAAGATGGTGCAAGTAAATGGTAACTAGATTCCATAAGTGACTTAATCCATCTAGTTAAATTTTAAGTAATACTTACTTGAAAGACATGGGCTAATGAATCCATTTAAGAAGTAGGGTGGGCTTCTAAAGTCCATTAACACTAATGAAGGCCCAAGTTCAAGTAACTAACAAGTAAATCCAATAAAAGCCCAAGTAATTAACTAGTAGTCTTAGTTAATTAAAATGATTAATAAAATCAATCATGAATGTAAATAATACTTGAAAATATTATTCGTGCAAGTTTCGTGTGTCACAAAGACGTTTCGAGCAAATAAAGTCAAGTACGGACAATCATGGCAACATGTAAATGTAATAACATACATTCGTTTAATCATAAGTATTAATAATAATAATTATTAATTAACATTGGAAAAACCAGGGTCGTTACAACATCTGCCTTGGATGCGGTGCATCTGAGGCAGACTGCCCAAAAATATCCGTTTTCGTTTAATTCTAGCTATGCCACGCACCCCCGATTGACATGAAACTTGGCCAACATGCTCATATATGATTTCTAAGCTTAGGATAATAGTTCGGGACCCAACCCTTAACGTGTTGACTTTTTTGTTGACTTTGACTTTGACCAAGTTTGACTTTTATTCAAACTTAACCAAACACTTATGCAATCATTCTAACGTACCTTTATACTTGATTCTTGCATGAAACTTGACAACGTGATTCACATGCTATACTATTCGAGTCATAACGAGCCATATGACTAATTGAACACATTTCGCCCGACCTTGTGTCGTAACCGGTTAATTGATACAACTTACTTGTTTAGGTCAAGGCTAAACAACTTTCATGCACACGTTTACTTTGTGAAGTACCTTTATACTCGTGCACTCGAGGTGAGATCATAGTCCCATCTTTCAACAACTTTTATACTTTTAAATCATGGGATGAGAAACATATACAGTTTTATACTACATACTTGTATACTTTGAACACAAGTACGGAAACAAACATTCCACAGCGAGTTAGAACAAAAAGCCTCAATTCGATTATCATTAGTTACACTTACAGGGTGTAAGCGAGAACTTATATTATGTGATCACATGGGCTTGACGAGCCTCATTCGGACGGTTCGCTATCGTCGGCGGATGAAATATATTTTCGGGTTTAGTGCATGTTCTAACACTATGCAACAGGGTGCAAAACAGTTAAGTCTTGATAATTGGGTGCTCATGAACATACTTTTAGAATGCAAATGATTTGGATAATCAACTATATAAAATCTTGTGGTTCAAAAACAACGTTTACAAACACCTATGATTTCACCAACGTTTTTCGTTGACAGTTTTCTATATGTTTCTCAGGTTCATGAATGGCTATTTGATACATGCTTCCGCGTACACTCATACTTGCTTGGGGTTAAGCATACATGCATACACTTTGATTACTTGCTTGGAGTCAAGCATACATGCATACTCTAGTGATAGCACCTTTGGATTCAAACAAATGTTTACATACTTACGCTATTTATAGCAAACCGTGATTTTTAACTTATATTATGTCGCAAGTTGTTTCATTTATACTTTACTACTTTTGTAAATTTAACTTGTTATCGAACCATTTGATAAAATAAACTTTGTAAGTCTTGTACGTTTCAAATTAATGCGACATAATTTTGGTCAAACACGTCTCATATAGGGACTATGACCACGCAACGGGACCTAAGTTAACGGCGCCATCAATGACAATTTTGTCAGGTCGCTACAGGCGAGTGTAAAGTGGGTACTGTCGATTGTTACTCATGTGGGAAACCGGGTCATAGGGCCGCCGAATGTCCTAAGAAAGGGAAACAATGTTATTACTGTTTTGAAAAGGGTCATTTTCAAGCTGAATGCCCGAAGTATAAAAAAGATTTAGCAAGTGGTGGTGTTAAGAAAGAGGTTAAAATGGAACCAAGACAAATGATAACTGACCAAGATCCCGAGCTCATCAGATTACCGCTCTCGAAGCGAAGGAATCCCAAAATGTGGTATCAGGTACCTTTATTGTAAACGCTTTACCTGCACATGTTTTGTTTGATTTCGGTGCTACGCGGTCGTTTGTTTCTTATTCTTTTTGTAAACATTTTGACATGACACCAAATATGTTAGAGCACCCTCTAGAGGTAGAGATAGCAGACAATAAAACCGTTATGGTATATAGTGTCATTAAGGGATGTGAAATTATTTTGGATGATGAGAAGTTTGCTATAGATTTAATATCCATGCATATGGGAGAATTTCAAGTAATTGTAGGTATGGATTGGCTTGATGACAATGAAGGAATAATATTATGCCGAAAGAAAATAGTATTAGTTCAAGCACCAAGTGGAAAGGTTATTTGGATTTATGGAGAACGGGCTAAATATGCTATTCCTATATGTACGTATGCTAGAGCCAAACGATTTTTGTCCCATGGGTGTTGTGCGTTTCTGGCACATGTGATCGATGACTCAAAGAAGGTTTTGGGGATAAATGATGTACCAGTAGTTAATGAGTTTCTGGATGTGTTTTCGGAGGAATTGCCCGGTGTTCCTCCCGAGCGAGAAGTAGAGTTTCGAATAGAGTTGATTCCCAGAGCCACGCCAATTCCCAAAGCACCATATCGACTAGCTCCATCGGAAATGAGAGAGATGATGACTCAACTACAAGATTTGCTAGATAAAGGTTTTATTCATTCTAGTAGCTCACCTTGGGGAGCTCCGGTTTTATTTGTGAAAAAGAAAGATGGAACAATGAGAATGTGTATCGATTATCGCGAATTAAATAAAGTCACCATTAAGAATAAATATCCATTGCTGAGGATAGATGACTTGTTTGATCAATTACAAGGGCCATGTTTCTTTTCAAAGATAGATCTAAGGTCGGGTTATCATCAATTAAAGGTGAAGGAAGAGGATATCCCTAAAACAACTTTTTGCACTAGGTATGATCATTATGAATTTGTGGTAATGCCTTTTGGGTTAACTAATGCTCTGGCCGCGTTTATGGATTTAATGAATAGGGTATGTCGATAAATGCTCGATAAGTTTGTGATAGTATTCATAGATGACATTTTGGTGTATTTTAAGGGAGAAGAGGAGCATGTGGTGCATTTAAGACAAGTGTTAGAAACCTTAAGGAAGGAAAGGCTATTTGCTAAGTTCTCTAAAGTGTGAATTTTGGCTTCGTGAAGTTCAATTTTTAGGACATGTCATTAATAAGGAGGGTATTTGTGTTGATCCGACGAAGGTTGGAGCGATAATGAGATGGGAACCGCCTATGAATCCCACTGAAGTTAGAAGTTTTCTAGGCTTAGCGGGGTATTATCGACGGTTCATACAAGATTTTTCTAGAATAGCCACCCCACTCACAAAGTTAACCCGTAAGAATGTGCAATGGAAATGGGAAGAAAAGTAAGAACAAGCGTTTCAACTCCTTAAAGGGAAACTTGTTCAAGCTCCTATTTTAGTTTTACCGGAAGGGAATGAGAACATGACGGTTTATTGTGATGCTTCTAAGAAAGGCTTGGGATGTGTGCTAATGCAAAAAGGGAAAGTTATAGCTTATGCTTCTCGACAATTGAAAATACATGAAAAGCGTTATCCTACCTATGATTTAGAATTAGCGACCGTGGTTTTTGCCTTGAAAATATGGCGTCATTATCTTTATGGTGTGAAGTTCTCCATCTACACCGATCATAGAAACTTAAAATACTTGTTCGACTAAAGAGATTTAAATGATAGGCAAAGGAGAGGGCTCGACTTGGTGAAAGATTACGATTGTGAAATTTTGTACCATCCCGGGAAGGCTAATGTGGTGGCGGATGCTCTTAGTAGGAATTCGAGTCATCAACCAATTAAGGTAACTAGTTTAGTCATGGTAATATCACACCAAGTATTTGAAAGTATTCCAGTAGCGCAAGATGAAGCATTAACCCCCGAAAACGTGAGAAAAGAAATGATTAAAGGGCAAGTGGATGATTTTATGGTAGATTCCCGTGGTCTAAGGCTTAAATATGGAAGAATTTGGGTACCTTTACAAAGTGGTGTTAGAAGTGAGCTCCTTGACTTAGCTCACAAATCTAAGTATTCGATTCACCCCGGTGCTACAAAAATGTATAGGGACCTAAAGAGAGATTATTGGTGGCCAGGAATGAAGAAAGATATAGTAAAGTATGTTCATAAGTGTCTTACTTGCCTCCAGGTAAAGGCCGATCATCAAATGTCGTATGGTAAACTGCAACCACTAGAGGTACCGGTATGGAAATGGGAGCATATCACGATGGATTTTGTGACTAAGTTGCCTAAGACCCCTCAAAAACATGACGCCATTTGGGTTATTATTGATAGATTGACTAAGAGTGCATTATTTTTGGCAACAAGAGAAGCTTCATCATCGGAAACAATGTCTAAGTTATATATGAAGGAGGTTGTTGTAAGACATGGAGTGCCGGTTTCCATTATTTCGGACCGTGACACTCGATTTACCTCGCGATATTGGAGGAAATTTCAAGAAGAGATGGGCACCAAGTTGCATGTAAGCACCGCGTTTCACCCACAAACGGATGGTCAAAGTGAGCGTACTATCCAAACTCTTGAGGATATGTTGAGGGCGTGTGTCATTGATTTTGGTTGTAGTTGGGATAACCACCTACCTTTTAGTTGAATTTTCGTACAATAATAGTTATCATTCTACCATCGAAATGGCACCTTATGAGATGTCGTATGGGAGAAGGTGTAGGACCCCAATATGTTGGGGTGAAGTGGGTCAAAGAGAATTAGGAAGCATGAAAATAGTGCGACAAACAACCGAAATGATAGATCAAATTTGTGAAAGAATGAAAGCGGCACAAGATCAACAAAAATCGTATGCGGATAAGAGAAGGAAGCTGATAGAATTTCAAGTGGGTGATAAGGTAATGCTTAAGGTTTCCCCGTGGAAGGGTATAATTTGTTTTCGTAAAAGTGGAAAATTGGGTCCAAGATTCGTGGGACCATTTGAGATAGTTGCAAGAGTCGGGAAGGTAGCCTACCATTTGGCCTTGCATGAGGAATTGAGTAACATACATGACACGTTTCATGTGTCACAATTAAGAAAGTGTTTGGCGGATGAATCAACGTATATCTGATAAGGCTAAAAAGAAACATATATTTCATAGCAATACCCCTCCTAAATAATAGGTTTTTATATGTAATTGTATTATATTTTCATTGTAATTGTTTAAATAAATAAGTGCGAAGACAAAAGGCGAAAATGAAGATTTGAAGACACAAACGTCCAAAAAGCTCAAATGTTCAAGATACAATTCAAAAGGTTCAATTTATTGATGAAAAACATCTAAAAATGACAAGAGTACAAGTTACAAAACGCAAAGTACAAGATATTAAATTGTACGCAAGGACGTTCGAAAATCCGGAACCGGGACATGAGTCAACTATCAACGCCCGACGCAATGGACCAAAAATTATGAGTCAACTATGCATAAGAATAAAATATAATATATAAATAATTATATAAATTATTTATATATTATAAATATATATATAATCATGTCGACAAGCTATGAGACAAAGGATCCTGAGCTGGATTTTCAAACTCCACGACTCGCGGAGTTTGAAGGCCAAAAACTCCACGACTCGCGGAGCTGTCAGAAATCAAAACGCCTATAAAAGGCCATGCATTCTGCAAAGTTTATATATAATAAATAATAATAATACTCTGTAGTATAATATAAATAAATATATATAATATATATATATATATATATATATATATATATATATATATATATATATATATATATATATATATATATATAGTATAGATTAGTGTTATATTAGATTAGTTTGGGTTATGTAAAAGTTATTTTATGGGTTTTGAAGTCGAAATTCTGTCCGTGTAACACTACGCGATAAATACTCAATGTAAGTTATGTTCTCCTTTTTACATTAATGTCTCGTAGCTAAGTTATTATTATGCTTATTTAATCCGAAGTAATCATGATGTTGGGCTAAAAATATCTAAAATTGGGTAATTGGGCTTTGTACCATAATTGGGGTTTGGACAAAAGAACGACACTTGTGGAAATTAGACTATGGGCTATTAATGGGCTTTATATTTGTTTAGCTAAATGATAGTTTGTTAATTTTAATATAAAGATTTACAATTGGACGTACCTATAAATAACCATATACACTCGATCGGACACGATGGGCGGGGTATTTATATGTACGAATAATCGTTCATTTAACCGGACACGGGAATGGATTAATAGTCACTAGAATTATTAAAACAGGGGTGAAATTATGTACAAGGACACTTGGCATAATTGATAATAAAGTATTAAAACCTTGGATTACACGCAGTTGATATCCTGATGTAATTATTAAACAAAGTATTAAAACCTTGTTACAGTTTAAGTCCCCAATTAGTTGGAATATTTGACTTCGGATATAAGGATAATTTGACGAGGATACTCGCACTTTATATTTATGACTGATGGATTGTTATGGACAAAAACCAGATGGACTTATCAAATAATCCAGGACAAAGGACAATTAACCCAGGGTAATAAATAATCAAAACATCAAACATCATGGTTACGGAAGCTTAAATAAGCATAATATATTTTATTTCATTTTTCCTCGTACTTTTATTTATTGTCATTTTAATTATTGTTATTTATTTTATATTGTTAGTTAAATATCGTCATTTACTATACGCTTCGTTTAAAATATAAATCGACAAACCGGTCATTAAACGGTAAACCCCCTTTTATATATTATTATATATAATTATATATATTTTGTACAAATATAGTTGTTTAAAAATATAGTGTGCAATAAGCCCGCTCCCTGTGGAACGAACCGGACTTACTAAAAACTATACTACTCTACGATTAGGTACACTGCCTATAGTGTTGTAGCAAAGTTTATGTATATCCATTTTGTAAATAAATAATTAAAACTTGTGTAAAAATGTATCGTATTTAATAGTTTTTCCTAGTAAAATATAAACTATTTTGTACCCCCACGCTACGACATCAAGTTTTTGGCGCCGCTGCCGGGGAAATCGGCGAAACGCTATATTTTTAATTTATTTTTGTATAAATATATTTTTAGAAAAACAATATAAAATTTTAAAAAAAAACGAATTTCAAACTCCACGACTCGCGGAGTTTGCAGGCTTAAAACTCCACGACTCGCGGAGCCGCCCTGTCAGGCCACAAAGAAACCCTAAAAAGCATTAATTACGGGGTATTATTAATTATTATTATTATTTAACCCTATTTACTTTATTATTATTATTATTTAGTTTAAGTTTTTAAATTAATTAGTTATAATTAATTATATTTAGTTTTAATATATAAAAAATTAATACTTTTATAAAATATAAAAATAAAAATATAAAAATAATATTTTTTTATAAAAATAAGTAATTTTATCACTTTTTATAATTTGTATCCTTTTATTTAGTGTAATTGTAATATTTTGTATATTTTTCGTTCGCAATTAGTTTTAAAATTAGTTTTTCCGTAGTTATTTTATATGTATAGATTCTTAGTCTTTGCCGTAAAATCCCTTAAGTGCTTTTTCTTTAGATTAAGATTTAGGCGGTTTGGAATTTTGCGACGCCGTTTTTCGCTTTAGTTTTAAATAGATTTTAGTGCCTTTAAGTAATTGACGTTTTCTGAATAAAATTGCATTTACCTTTAGACCTTTAGGCGCAACTTTTTAGATATAATTTTTAGACTTTTAAGTTACGACGCGCTATTTTCTTATTTTTATTTTTCGACGTTTTTCGACGCGCATTCTTTTTCTTTCTTATTTCTCGACGCTTTAGTTTTTAGGACTTAGAAATTTTCTCTATTTCTTATCTAATATCTCAAACGGAAAGAAAAATTATTTAAGTGGTTAAATTAATGGACGTTGACAATTTTCTGCTTCGTAGTAATAGTTGGATTTGTTAGTGGCTGAGTTGTGAGCTTCCGATTTAAAGGGTTCTGGCTCCCTGCTGCATCTTTTGGCTATTCGAAACGTGGGCAAAAGCAGAAAAGTCTATTAATTGGACAACTTATATAAGTTTTTCTATTTTTATAACTAATAGGATAATTAGTAAATGCACCACATTGTAGCTAAAATTTGGCCATCGCAATAAAGTGGAAAATTTTGAAAACAAGGCTATGGAAACTCTTTTTGATATCCAAAATCAATTAAATCAATACTCTCAAACGGGTGTTAATGACAATTCGTTCGGTCAATCTTGGATCACGAATGACGAAACAATAACTTGTTGTGAAATCTGTGGAGATTATCACTCAACATGGGAATGTTATTATTACGTTCCTATGGAAAATTACGCACCCACGGAACCTGAATGGAATGATTATGAAGAATACAATTCAAATTGGGATTATTCCCATGAATATTTCCAAACTCAACAACCAGTAGACGAGGAAAATTACGTGTCTGAAAATTTATTAGACAATATGAAAATCAAACTCGAAGAACTCAATGCTCAAAATGAACAAATGAGAGAGTTTGTAAACCGGCAAGCTGAAACTCTATCAGACTACACACCTGTTGATCTGAGGAGTCGTGTGCAAGAAAATCTCATATCATCGAATTTTGATGAATTCGAGAGCTCCAAAATCACCAACTATCCCGATGATACTTTTTATTCAGTCTTACCAATTTCACAACATATCGACACATTAGCCTCTACCGACGAAATCATCGATCCATCAATGGATAAAGAAGAAGTAAGGGTGACAAATTGGTACTCTTGGGAATACGATAACGTTGAAATTTTTACCCCCGAGGCCAAACCGAACTTCACCATTGCACAACCTTCCAACCCAATATTCTCAATAGACGAGTCATCCACTGAAAATGAACTACGAGCTGTAATAGATAATGACACCTCAGATTTCACCCAATTAGGTAATAGAGGTGAAAACTTTGATCCCGAGAATAAACGGAAGGAAATATTAGGAATTGTCCACCCTATAGAAATATGTATGTCGGTGTATATCGATCCATTTGACCAAGAACCAGAAAAGAGACATATCCATTTACTAAAAGCTACACTTAAGAAAGAATTAAGTAGTGACGATCGGGTGGGTCTAAACTTTAAACCCATTGATATAATATATACCACCCGAGATGTAAATAACCGGCTCACTATTTTAATTCTTGGAACTTATTCTACCGACTTCACATGTCGTCAGCTAAGTGTGGGGAAGTTTGTAATGACCCGGACTTTTTCGATCAATTTATACTTATAAGATTAATATTTACATAAATTAAACTTACCAACATGATAAGCAATCCAAATTGTTGAGAATTATGTTTTGAAAAGAGTTTTACACAACGTTTGACCGTCTAGTTAACCGATGATATCACGAACTATATAACATATGATAATTATACGTTTGTGTATATATATGTATATATACATATTTAACATGATCTAAGAATGTTGTAATATCTCATTTTGTATTAATAACAATAAGTTAAAAGTATATTTTAAAACTACTAACTTAAGTTTTCAAAACGATAACCATACGTAACGTTATTTGACATAAATACTTATGACCTATAATGTTTATACATATATCGTATATGTAATGTATTTAATCACTTTTTAAGGACTTAAATACATAAAACAATATAAGTGTATTCACAAAAGATAGCTATATTTGAATTCTCGTTCCGTTTTCACAAGATTTCTATACGTATATCTAGAGTACATGTACCCGTATCATACCTAGCTTTTATACGTATTTATTATTGGTATATACACATCAAATCACCACCAACCAGCCCTTGTTCATGCCCTAGGTATAAGGTAATTGAATTTGGAAGCAAGTATGACAAATTGCACAAAAGAACAACCTAAAATTTTGTCCATGTCCCCCCCCCCCATTCACGTTTTTAATGGGGGTATTCTCACCTCATTTTGGTTCAACTTCTATCATCATTTCTCTAGATAAACACACACACTTACTAGCCTCATGTCTCTCTAAGAACTCCAGCAAAAATCCTCTCAAGAATCACCTTAAACACCACCATAACAAGATCAAACAAAAACACTACAAAAATACAACTTTCAATTCAAGTTTATGTCTTAAGTTGCTTCCAATCTTTCATCCAACTCCATCACTCTTTTGGTTCTAGGTTTTTACTTCTCTTTTACAGCAATCTTGTCCAAGTAACTTGAGGTAGTAACTTTGTTCATAACCTTATTTGATTCATATATATATAGCTATCTTATTTTATGGTATAAAATTTTAACAACAAGAACATAGTTTGAATGTTTTCAAACTTGTTTGCAAACTAAATAGATCCTTCTCACTTAACTTTTAAAATACTTCAAGACCTGTAATATATCATAAATATATGCTAATTTAACAAGGTATAACTTGGTTTTTCAAAGAACACCTTAAAAACTGAATTTACGACGTCGGAGTGCAACCGGGGGCTGTTTTGGGTTGGATAATTAAAAACCATCTTAAACTTTGAATTGGAGGTTTATTTTCTGGAAAAATGATTTTTACTATGAATATGATAACACATAAAAATTTCATGATTTTACTATGAATATTCCTGAAGGGAACGATGATTCTGAAATATATTGTGACGCTTCGCGACAAGGTTTTGGTTGTGTTCTTATGCAACGAAAGAAAGTTATTGCATACGCATCTCGACAATTGAAGATTGACGAGCGGAATTATACGACGCATGATCTAGAACTGGGAGCAGTCGTGTTTGCGTTGAAGATATGGAGACACTACTTATATGGGGTTAGATGCACTGTGTTTACTGATCATAAAAGTCTTCAACATATTTTTGATCAGAAACAGTTGAACATGAGGCAACGTAGGTGGGTCGAGCTGATAAACGACTATGATTGTGAAATTCGTTATCATCCCGGGAAGGCGAACGTGGTGGCCGATGCTTTAAGCAGAAAGGAACGAGAACCAATTCGAGTTCGAGCGATGAACATAAAAATTCGCATGAATCTCAACTCACAAATCAAAGAGGCTCAACGAGAAGCACTTACTAAAGAAAACATAAGAAATGAAATAATGAAGAAGTATGAGAAGCAACTCGTTATACGGGAAGATGGAATTCGATATTTTGCAAATCGTATTTGGGTACCGAAGTTGGGTGGATTAAGGAAGTTGATATTGAACGAGGCACATAAGACAAGATACTCGATACATCCTGGAGTTGGAAAGATGTACCAAGATCTTAAGACACGTTATTGGTGGCCTAATTTAAAGACAGACGTTGCAACATATGTTGGGGAGTGTTTAACTTGTTCTAAGGTCAAAGCAGAACACCAGAAGCCGACAGGGTTACTTCAACAACCAGAAATCCCAGAATGGAAATGGGATGGTATTACCATGGATTTCATCACGAAGTTACCAAAGACTGCCTGGGGATACGACACCATTTGGGTGATTGTTGATCGTCTCACCAAGTCTGCACATTTCTTGCCTATAAAGGAAACGGATAGGATGGAGAAACTATTACGATTGTATATAAAGGAAATTGTTTCAAGGCATGGAATACCTATTTCCATTATATCTGATCGTGATAGTAGATTTACCTCAAAGTTCTGGCAATCACTACAGGAGGCACTAGGAACTCATTTGGATATGAGTACCGCATATCATCCGCAAACGGACGGGCAGAGTGAAAGAACAATTCAGACTCTTGAAGACATGCTCAGGGCATGTGTGATCGATTTTGGAAACGGATGGGATAAGTATCTACCATTAGCAGAATTCTCGTATAATAATAGTTATCATGCGAGCATTAAAGCTGCACCATTCGAAGCATTGTACGAAAGGAAGTGTAGAACTCCTATCTGTTGGAATGAAGTAGGAGATCGACAATTAACTGGTCCCGAGATCATACATGAAACTACTGAAAAGATAGTACAAATCAAGGAGAGATTGAAAACAGCCCGTAGTCACCAAAAGAGCTACGCTGATGTCCGAAGGAAACCATTAGAGTTTCAGATCAGTGACATGGTTATGTTAAAGGTGTCACCATGGAAAGGTGTAATACGTTTTGGAAAAAGGGGTAAACTGAACCCAAGATATGTAGGCCCGTTCAAGATTATCGAACGCATTGGACCGGTAGCTTATCGACTCGAGTTACCGCAACAACTCACCGGAGTACATAATACATTTCACGTCTCGAACCTTAAAAAGTGTCTTGCAAAGGAAGACCTCACCATTCCTCTTGAAGAAATCCAAGTTGACGAGAAATTACAATTCGTAGAAGAACCAGTCAAAATCATGGACCGTGAAGTTAAACAGCTCAAGCAGAGCAACATACCGATCGTTAAGGTTCGTTGGAATGCTCGAAGAGGTCCCGAGTTTACTTGGGAACGAGAGGATCAGATGAAACAAAAGTATCCACACTTGTTTCTCGATGACGCAAAATAGGTACAATTTTAAAATTTCGGGACGAAATTTATTTAACGGGTAGGTACTGTAATGACCCGGACTTTTTCGATCAATTTATACTTATAAGATTAATATTTACATAAATTAAACTTACCAACATGATAAGCAATCCAAATTGTTGAGAATTATGTTTTGAAAAGAGTTTTACACAACGTTTGACCGTCTAGTTGACCGATGATATCACGAACTATATAACATATGATAATTATACGTTTGTGTATATATATGTATATATACATATTTAACATGATCTAAGAATGTTGTAATATCTCATTTTGTATTAATAACAATAAGTTAAAAGTATATTTTAAAACTACTAACTTAAGTTTTCAAAACGATAACCATACGTAACGTTATTTGACATAAATACTTATGACCTATAATGTTTATACATATATCGTATATGTAATGTATTTAATCACTTTTTAAGGACTTAAATACATAAAACAATATAAGTGTATTCACAAAAGATAGCTATATTTGAATTCTCGTTCCGTTTTCACAAGATTTCTATACGTATATCTAGAGTACATGTACCCGTATCATACCTAGCTTTTATACGTATTTACTATTGGTATATACACATCAAATCACCACCAACCAGCCCTTGTTCATGCCCTAGGTATAAGGTAATTGAATTTGGAAGTAAGTATGACAAATTGCACAAAAGAACAACCTAAAATTTTGTCCATGTCCCCCCCCCCATTCACGTTTTTAATGGGGGTATTCTCACCTCATTTTGGTTCAACTTCTATCATTATTTCTCTAGCTAAACACACACACTTACTAGCCTCATGTCTCTCTAAGAACTCCAGCAAAAATCCTCTCAAGAATCACCTTAAACACCACCATAACAAGATCAAACAAAAACACTACAAAAATACAACTTTCAATTCAAGTTTATGTCTTAAGTTGCTTCCAATCTTTCATCCAACTCCATCACTCTTTTGGTTCTAGGTTTTTACTTCTCTTTTACAGCAATCTTGTCCAAGTAACTTGAGGTAGTAACTTTGTTCATAACCTTATTTGATTCATATATATATAGCTATCTTATTTTATGGTATAAAATTTTAACAACAAGAACATAGTTTGAATGTTTTCAAACTTGTTTGCAAACTAAATAGATCCTTCTCACTTAACTTTTAAAATACTTCAAGACCTGTAATATATCATAAATATATGCTAATTTAACAAGGTATAACTTGGTTTTTCAAAGAACACCTTAAAAACTGAATTTACGACGTCGGAGTGCAACCGGGGGCTGTTTTGGGTTGGATAATTAAAAACCATCTTAAACTTTGAATTGGAGGTTTATTTTCTGGAAAAATGATTTTTACTATGAATATGATAACACATAAAAATTTCATGATTTAACTCAAAGTATAAGTATTTTTAGAAAAATAATCATTTAAGGTTGTTTACATGATGGAAAATGATTAACTTCATAAGTTTCACCAAAGTTTGACCTATGACCTGTGATTTCGAATACAAACTAAGGTATTTACAGTTCATAGTCTTAAAGAAGAACTCGATCCAAGAAAGTGGCAAGTTGAACCAACGAAAACGGAGTTGTAACGAAGAAACTATGACCAAAACAAGATCGGATATCCAAAACTAGTTTAGCCACGAAAATAATTGGAGAAAAATTAAATGAATCACATCTTTTTAAAATAACATGATATTTTATATATATGTACTCATAATTTAATTTTATATGGTTCAGGATCACCCGTAAACAATACGAGCAGATTAATCATAAGATCCCATGATTGTACGCAGCACGTCATTTGACAACACCGGTACTTTATGTACGCAACACGTCATTTGACAACACCGGTACCGTGGGTCAAGATTAATCTCGACCAATACATATACGATGGGGGTTTTTATTTATTTCATTGGGGGTTTATTAAACACCTAAAAATGAACCATTAAAATTGAATTACTAACATCGGACTGCTAACTACGGACTAAGGAATTATTAAAAGTATTAAAAGTATTATAAGTATATATATGTGACGTTTGTTTAAAAAGAAAAGGTATTGATATATTATATATGGATAGGTTCGTGATATCAATCGGAGACCAAGTCAAAATTACATATCTTCAAGATGAAAGTGAGTATATAGTCCCACTTTTAAACTCTAAGTATTTCGGGATGAGAATACATGTATTTTATGTTTTACGTTATGGACACAAGTAACTGAAAAATATATTCTACGTTGAGTTGTACCACTGGCATACTTCCCTGTAGCTTGGTAACTGTTATTTACAGCGGTATTGTAAACGCGAATCCTGTTGATAGATCTATCGGGCCTGACAACCCCAACCGGACTGGACGACCAGTATTCAACGGTTGCACAGTACTTCGTTTTGTGACTACACTTGGTACGGTGTAGTAAGATTTCATAATAAAGGGAATATGCGACGTGATTAAATGTTAAGTATGGTTACCAAGTGCTCAACCACTTAGAATATTTTTATTAAAACGTTTATATATGAAATCTTGTGGTCTATATATATATATATATTGCTGCCGGCATTAAACCTATATCTCACCAACTTTATGTTGACGTTTTAAGCATGTCTATTCTCAGGTGATAATTAGAAGCTTCCGCTGCAACATGTTGAATTTAAGCAGGATCTTGCGTACTCATATTTGTGTCAAAAATAAAACTGCATATCCGAGGATTTGTATTGTAAAATATGCTAGAAATCGTGTTGTTATCATCATTTGTAAAGTTTGTAAGTCTAAGATTATCGCTAAACGATAATCATCTTTATTTTGTATAAAGCTTGTATCAAAATAAGAATTATGGTTTGTAATGTAAAATATATGCAGTTGTTCTTTTAAAAATGTCGCATATAGAGGTCAATACCTCGCAATGAAATCATACGTTATCTAACACGTTCTTATGGTTAAGGACGGGTTATGACATGTGGTATCAGAGCGGTGGTCTTAGCGAACCAGGTTTGCATTAGTGTGTCTAACTGATAAGTCGTTAGGATACATTAGTAAGTCTGGACTTTGACCGGATCTGATTTAACAACCATTGCTTATCATTGTTGGTTAAAATTTATATGTAAATAATATGTAGTACTAATGGGTTAGTTGTTGTGTGATAGATGTCGAGCTCAAAACTTATTATCACATTCAGCGACTCTGAATCAGAATCTTCAGATGGTGTTTCAGTCATTAACCTATCCGATGACGAAAATAATATCTTTGGGGAAGACTCACAAATTCCGGATGAACCAACAATAAAGAACCCGGAAAGTGAACCCGAGGAGGAAAGTGAACCCGAGGAGGAAAGTGAACCCGAGGAGGAAAGTGAATCCGAGGAAGAAATACAGGAAATTACGAAAGACAAATTCGAATTAGGAAAGAAACGAAAGGCTAATGAATTAGAAAATTCAAATCCTGAGTTTAGTAAGGATGATGTGGCACCAACTCCACTAGACACTACCACCCCTATTCCCGCTATACCTATTCGTTCTATCTCGGCATCCAGTTCTTCAGCCCCACAGCCAAAATATAGGCAGACAGCTAGGATAAGCGTTAGGCCATTCCTTGAACCTAAACGTCCTAGAAAATAGACTAAACGATGCACTGCCGTATTAAACCATGGGATCATATAATGTTTTGTATAATATTATTAGAGTGGTTTGCTTAATGTTCGATGTAAGATAAGCATATGTAAAATAGTGAAGTATGAAATGCAATAATTTTCCATGGTTAAGTATTATTTAGATTGTAGTAATTGGTTCTGTACTAAGCTATTAAGTATGAACATTAACGGGTAGGTACTACCCTAGATATAATTATAAAACGCTAATAAGAAGAAAAGGCTTTTATAATAATACCTAGTTCATATTATTAACAAGCTATAATGTACTATAAATACACACTACATCTATAATATTCCATGTGAATAATTATTTTCTTTCCTTAGGAAATGGCGCGATTGAATCGAATGACGGAACAAGAAGTCAAAGGAATTCATCAACCAGCGAGTCAATGACAGAATGTTATTGGTCGAAGCTGCAAGAGCTGCTGCAGTTAACCCAAATCCTCGTGTAGGATGCACCTACAAGACGTTTCAAGCTTGCAAGCCCTCATCATTCAGTGGAACGGAAGGACCGATCGGTTTAACCCGGTGGATAGAAAAGATGGAGACTGTGTTTAAAATCAGTGGTTGTGTTAAAAAGGACATAACCAAGTATGCATCGTGCACTTTACAAGATAGTGCACTCACGTGGTGGAAAAATTATGTGAAGGCTGTAGGAGGAGATGTAGCTTATGATACTCCATGGGAAGAATTCAAAACAATGTTAATCAACGAATATTGTCCAAGGAACGAGGTTAGGAAGTTGGAAGATGAATTACGAAGTCTGAAGGTTGTTGGTACTGAAATCACCAACTACATTCAGCGATTCATGGAATTAGTGTTGCTATGTCCTGAATTGGTTCCAACCGAAGAACGGAAGATTGAAATGTACAAAGATGGTTTGCCCACAAAGGTCAAGGCAAACGTTACAGCATCGAGACCTAAGACAATTCATGAAGCTATAACCATGGCAAACGAGCTAATGGATCAGGTCATCTTGGATAAGAAATCATCCAATACTGATGTGAAGGTATTGGGTAACAAAAGAAAGTGGAATGGAAATTATGATCGAGGTAACCAACAACAATCTTTTAAGAAACAAGAAACCACGAAAGGTGCGGGTAGTGGTTCAGGTTTTGGTTACAAAGGAAAAAATCCTTTATGTAACCAATGCCACAAACATCACTCTGGCTACTGTAATGTGGTATGCAACAAATGTAATCGAAAGGGTCATCTTGCTGAAGATTGTAGGGCTCTCGTTACAAATACAAATGGTACCAAGACTCCTGCCACCAATGCAAATAGAACTGCTTTGGCTACCGTTACTTGTTTTGGGTGTGGAAAACAAGGTCACTATAAGAGCCAGTGCCCGAATCCAGAGAAGAATATCGGACCTGCACGTGGGAGAGCATTTATTATTAATGCTAGAGAGGCACGTGAAGACCCGGAGCTTGTTACGGGTACGTTTACCATTAATAACTTATCAGCGTCTATTATATTTGATACTGGTGCCGATAGAAGTTACGTGTGTAGAAATTTTTACACTAAATTGAATTGTTCATCATTACCTCTAGATGCTAAGTACATGATTGAGTTAGCTAATGGTAAACTAATTAAAGCCGATAAAATTTGCCGTGATTGTAAAATAAATTTAGCCGGAGAAACATTTAAGATTGATTTGATACCCGTAGAATTAAGAAGTTTTGATGTAATAGTCGGCATGGACTGGATGTCCAAAGTAGGAGCTGAAGTTGTGTGTGCCAAGAAGGCAATTCGCATTCCTTGTAAGGATAAAACGCCAGTAATGATTTATGGAGAGAAGGGTAACTCAAAGCTAAAACTCATTAGTTATTTGAAAGCTCAAAAGTGCTTGAAGAAAGGGTGCTATGCTATCTTAGCACATGTTAATAAAGTCGAAACGAAGGAAAAAGTGAAGAGCATTAATGACGTGCCTGTGGCAAGAGATTTTCCTGAAGTCTTTTCGGAAGAGTTGCCGGGATTACCTCCATTTAGATCTGTAGAATTTCAAATAGATTTAGTACCAGGAGCTGCACCAGTGGCTCGTGCGCCATATAGACTTGCACCGTCCGAATTAAAAGAATTCAGAGTCAGATAAAAGAATTACTGGATCGTGGATTCATACGACCAAGTACTTCACCGTGGGGAGCTTCGACTCTATTTGTTAAAAAGAAAGATGGATCTTTTAGGATGTGTATAGATTATCGTGAATTAAATAAGTTAACTATCAAAAATCGGTATCCACTACCGAGAATTGACGACTTATTTGATCAACTGCAAGGATCATGTGTTTATTCGAAAATTGACCTAAGATCGGGTTATCATCAATTACGTGTCAAAGAAGAGGACATTCCGAAAACTGCTTTTCGGACACGTTATGGTCATTACGAATTTTTGGTCATGCCGTTTGGATTGACGAATGCGCCAGCTGTATTCATGGACCTCATGAATCGAGTTTGTAGTCCATATTTAGATAAGTTTGTTATCGTTTTCATTGATGATATTCTTATCTATTCCAAGAGTGAGCAAGAGCATGAACAGCATTTAAGGTTGATATTAGAGTTGTTGAGAAAAGAACAGCTATATGCTAAATTTTATAAATGTGCTTTCTGGTTGAAAGAAGTGCAATTTCTTGGCCACGTTGTTAGTAGCAAAGGAATTCAGGTTGATCCAGCAAAAATTGAAGCCATTGAAAAATGGGAGACTCCTAAGACACCAACGCAGATACGCCAATTTTTGGGTTTAGCAGGTTATTATAGAAGGTTTATTCAAGATTTTTCCCGAATAGCTAAGCCGTTGACAGTGTTAACGCAAAAAGGGAAGAAATACCAATGGACCTCAGAGCAGGAGAACACATTTCAATTACTAAAGAAGAAGTTAACTACGGCGCCTATTTTATCGTTACCTGAAGGGAACGATGATTCTGAAATATATTGTGACGCTTCGCGACAAGGTTTTGGTTGTGTTCTTATGCAACGAAAGAAAGTTATTGCATACGCATCTCGACAATTGAAGATTGACGAGCGGAATTATACGACGCATGATCTAGAACTGGGAGCAGTCGTGTTTGCGTTGAAGATATGGAGACACTACTTATATGGGGTTAGATGCACTGTGTTTACTGATCATAAAAGTCTTCAACATATTTTTGATCAGAAACAGTTGAACATGAGGCAACGTAGGTGGGTCGAGCTGATAAACGACTATGATTGTGAAATTCGTTATCATCCCGGGAAGGCGAACGTGGTGGCCGATGCTTTAAGCAGAAAGGAACGAGAACCAATTCGAGTTCGAGCGATGAACATAAAAATTCGCATGAATCTCAACTCACAAATCAAAGAGGCTCAACGAGAAGCACTTACTAAAGAAAACATAAGAAATGAAATAATGAAGAAGTATGAGAAGCAACTCGTTATACGGGAAGATGGAATTCGATATTTTGCAAATCGTATTTGGGTACCGAAGTTGGGTGGATTAAGGAAGTTGATATTGAACGAGGCACATAAGACAAGATACTCGATACATCCTGGAGTTGGAAAGATGTACCAAGATCTTAAGACACGTTATTGGTGGCCTAATTTAAAGACAGACGTTGCAACATATGTTGGGGAGTGTTTAACTTGTTCTAAGGTCAAAGCAGAACACCAGAAGCCGACAGGGTTACTTCAACAACCAGAAATCCCAGAATGGAAATGGGATGGTATTACCATGGATTTCATCACGAAGTTACCAAAGACTGCCTGGGGATACGACACCATTTGGGTGATTGTTGATCGTCTCACCAAGTCTGCACATTTCTTGCCTATAAAGGAAACGGATAGGATGGAGAAACTATTACGATTGTATATAAAGGAAATTGTTTCAAGGCATGGAATACCTATTTCCATTATATCTGATCGTGATAGTAGATTTACCTCAAAGTTCTGGCAATCACTACAGGAGGCACTAGGAACTCGTTTGGATATGAGTACCGCATATCATCCGCAAACGGACGGGCAGAGTGAAAGAACAATTCAGACTCTTGAAGACATGCTCAGGGCATGTGTGATCGATTTTGGAAACGGATGGGATAAGTATCTACCATTAGCAGAATTCTCGTATAATAATAGTTATCATGCGAGCATTAAAGCTGCACCATTCGAAGCATTGTACGAAAGGAAGTGTAGAACTCCTATCTGTTGGAATGAAGTAGGAGATCGACAATTAACTGGTCCCGAGATCATACATGAAACTACTGAAAAGATAGTACAAATCAAGGAGAGATTGAAAACAGCCCGTAGTCACCAAAAGAGCTACGCTGATGTCCGAAGGAAACCATTAGAGTTTCAGATCAGTGACATGGTTATGTTAAAGGTGTCACCATGGAAAGGTGTAATACGTTTTGGAAAAAGGGGTAAACTGAACCCAAGATATGTAGGCCCGTTCAAGATTATCGAACGCATTGGACCGGTAGCTTATCGACTCGAGTTACCGCAACAACTCACCGGAGTACATAATACATTTCACGTCTCGAACCTTAAAAAGTGTCTTGCAAAGGAAGACCTCACCATTCCTCTTGAAGAAATCCAAGTTGACGAGAAATTACAATTCGTAGAAGAACCAGTCAAAATCATGGACCGTGAAGTTAAACAGCTCAAGCAGAGCAACATACCGATCGTTAAGGTTCGTTGGAATGCTCGAAGAGGTCCCGAGTTTACTTGGGAACGAGAGGATCAGATGAAACAAAAGTATCCACACTTGTTTCTCGATGACGCAAAATAGGTACAATTTTAAAATTTCGGGACGAAATTTATTTAACGGGTAGGTACTGTAATGACCCGGACTTTTTCGATCAATTTATACTTATAAGATTAATATTTACATAAATTAAACTTACCAACATGATAAGCAATCCAAATTGTTGAGAATTATGTTTTGAAAAGAGTTTTACACAACGTTTGACCGTCTAGTTGACCGATGATATCACGAACTATATAACATATGATAATTATACGTTTGTGTATATATATGTATATATACATATTTAACATGATCTAAGAATGTTGTAATATCTCATTTTGTATTAATAACAATAAGTTAAAAGTATATTTTAAAACTACTAACTTAAGTTTTCAAAACGATAACCATACGTAACGTTATTTGACATAAATACTTATGACCTATAATGTTTATACATATATCGTATATGTAATGTATTTAATCACTTTTTAAGGACTTAAATACATAAAACAATATAAGTGTATTCACAAAAGATAGCTATATTTGAATTCTCGTTCCGTTTTCACAAGATTTCTATACGTATATCTAGAGTACATGTACCCGTATCATACCTAGCTTTTATACGTATTTACTATTGGTATATACACATCAAATCACCACCAACCAGCCCTTGTTCATGCCCTAGGTATAAGGTAATTGAATTTGGAAGTAAGTATGACAAATTGCACAAAAGAACAACCTAAAATTTTGTCCATGTCCCCCCCCCCCATTCACGTTTTTAATGGGGGTATTCTCACCTCATTTTGGTTCAACTTCTATCATTATTTCTCTAGCTAAACACACACACTTACTAGCCTCATGTCTCTCTAAGAACTCCAGCAAAAATCCTCTCAAGAATCACCTTAAACACCACCATAACAAGATCAAACAAAAACACTACAAAAATACAACTTTCAATTCAAGTTTATGTCTTAAGTTGCTTCCAATCTTTCATCCAACTCCATCACTCTTTTGGTTCTAGGTTTTTACTTCTCTTTTACAGCAATCTTGTCCAAGTAACTTGAGGTAGTAACTTTGTTCATAACCTTATTTGATTCATATATATATAGCTATCTTATTTTATGGTATAAAATTTTAACAACAAGAACATAGTTTGAATGTTTTCAAACTTGTTTGCAAACTAAATAGATCCTTCTCACTTAACTTTTAAAATACTTCAAGACCTGTAATATATCATAAATATATGCTAATTTAACAAGGTATAACTTGGTTTTTCAAAGAACACCTTAAAAACTGAATTTACGACGTCGGAGTGCAACCGGGGGCTGTTTTGGGTTGGATAATTAAAAACCATCTTAAACTTTGAATTGGAGGTTTATTTTCTGGAAAAATGATTTTTACTATGAATATGATAACACATAAAAATTTCATGATTTAACTCAAAGTATAAGTATTTTTAGAAAAATAATCATTTAAGGTTGTTTACATGATGGAAAATGATTAACTTCATAAGTTTCACCAAAGTTTGACCTATGACCTGTGATTTCGAATACAAACTAAGGTATTTACAGTTCATAGTCTTAAAGAAGAACTCGATCCAAGAAAGTGGCAAGTTGAACCAACGAAAACGGAGTTGTAACGAAGAAACTATGACCAAAACAAGATCGGATATCCAAAACTAGTTTAGCCACGAAAATAATTGGAGAAAAATTAAATGAATCACATCTTTTTAAAATAACATGATATTTTATATATATGTACTCATAATTTAATTTTATATGGTTCAGGATCACCCGTAAACAATACGAGCAGATTAATCATAAGATCCCATGATTGTACGCAGCACGTCATTTGACAACACCGGTACTTTATGTACGCAACACGTCATTTGACAACACCGGTACCGTGGGTCAAGATTAATCTCGACCAATACATATACGATGGGGGTTTTTATTTATTTCATTGGGGGTTTATTAAACACCTAAAAATGAACCATTAAAATTGAATTACTAACATCGGACTGCTAACTACGGACTAAGGAATTATTAAAAGTATTAAAAGTATTATAAGTATATATATGTGACGTTTGTTTAAAAAGAAAAGGTATTGATATATTATATATGGATAGGTTCGTGATATCAATCGGAGACCAAGTCAAAATTACATATCTTCAAGACGAAAGTGAGTATATAGTCCCACTTTTAAACTCTAAGTATTTCAGGATGAGAATACATGTATTTTATGTTTTACGTTATGGACACAAGTAACTGAAAAATATATTCTACGTTGAGTTGTACCACTGGCATACTTCCCTGTAGCTTGGTAACTGTTATTTACAGCGGTATTGTAAACGCGAATCCTGTTGATAGATCTATCGGGCCTGACAACCCCAACCGGACTGGACGACCAGTATTCAACGGTTGCACAGTACTTCGTTTTGTGACTACACTTGGTACGGTGTAGTAAGATTTCATAATAAAGGGAATATGCGACGTGATTAAATGTTAAGTATGGTTACCAAGTGCTCAACCACTTAGAATATTTTTATTAAAACGTTTATATATGAAATCTTGTGGTCTATATATATATATATATTGCTGCCGGCATTAAACCTATATCTCACCAACTTTATGTTGACGTTTTAAGCATGTCTATTCTCAGGTGATAATTAGAAGCTTCCGCTGCAACATGTTGAATTTAAGCAGGATCTTGCGTACTCATATTTGTGTCAAAAATAAAACTGCATATCCGAGGATTTGTATTGTAAAATATGCTAGAAATCGTGTTGTTATCATCATTTGTAAAGTTTGTAAGTCTAAGATTATCGCTAAACGATAATCATCTTTATTTTGTATAAAGCTTGTATCAAAATAAGAATTATGGTTTGTAATGTAAAATATATGCAGTTGTTCTTTTAAAAATGTCGCATATAGAGGTCAATACCTCGCAATGAAATCATACGTTATCTAACACGTTCTTATGGTTAAGGACGGGTTATGACAAAGTTTAACCCCACTTAACGTTAAATTAGGGGTTCGGGTTAGTGCATAACTCGTTAATAAAAATGCATGATTAGGGTAAAAGACGCTTTTTCAAATATTAGTAAACAGTTCAGAAAAGCAGCCGTTTTTGAAAAAAAAAACATGTGTGATAAAACAAGAAGGAATGAACGATGAGGCGCGCCATCTATCATTCGACGAGATTTGTAATTACAAACTGGGTATTTTCAATCATTTTTCTACACTAATCACCCTCATGAATTTATAATTAGAGTTTGATTTCATGCAAATGAGGGCATTGCATGATCTCAAGTGTGGGGAAGGGTTATAAATTCTCTCGGGTTTATACTTGGTTTATTTGCCAAATTTTGTGAAAATTTGAAAAATTTTAAACTAAATGAATTCAAAATCATGTTTATACATATTTATGAACGATGAAAATTAGGTGTTAATACCAAAATTATCGTTACCTCGGAAAGGACATAAATTGAGAAACACCCTAAAACGCTTGAATTCATTTAAAATGGAATAAAGGAGAATATAAAGGGCAAAGAAAGAAACTAAGTGTGGGGAGAATGTACCAAGTTATTCAATAAAAAATTATCTATCACATGTTTCCGTAAAGTTATTGCAGGTGCTTTTGTTTTGGACTAAATTAACTATTTTACCCGATGAAAGAAAAGAAAAGATGGATCTACACGATGAATCAATTCCATCATTAAAAGGAAGTAAAGTCTTCCGAAAAAGACACGCGCTTCTTGATTTAGGTCAAGAAGTTGTCGTCCAGACCAGCTGTAGGGTGACGAAAAATCTAGAAAAGTCATCACTAAAATCAGCAGGAAATCCACGGACCTCAGCATCAAACAGGGTCGCCAAGTGGTCAGATTTATCCTAACCATGAGAAGGATTTATCTCGTACAATGGGGGGCACCGTGCAAATTAGCTTGATAAGACTAATGAATCAGATCCCCAGAAAGGATAATCTCCTTAAAAGATCAAAAATTAGCTTTTAAGACTGATATTACTCAATCCTTGAGATTGACCTTAAAGATTGAGAATTCAAACTCATGGAATTCAATGATATCTAAACTCGAGCTTGAACGAGAAAATATTTTGATCAAAAGTTACAAATCGATTTGTTTTCTGAAAACCTATTTTCAATGCGTTCATTACCATTGAACGTAAAATCCTAGGAATTCACCTGGAATTCATTAGGTCACCTGAACCAAATCGGGTGTCAACCGTAAGAACGGTGGTTGCATAGCATGGTCAAAGACAGGACCTTGTGCCAGACCGAAAAAATTATAGGATGATCTTTACTATTGCTCCTACAAAGGATAGTAATTGCGTCCGACACGTTATAGACCATAATTAAATGCATGTCATTAGACATTGCCTTAACAGTTTCTTGTTCATCGCTTTTCTTTACAATCGGACGGTAGTTTGCCGAAAGGTAATATACGGAACAAGTGAACTGGACGTGTTGCTTTCCTAATACAAGGTTAGCAAGTGGGTAACACAAAACCACAAGTGTTGAGCTAAAATTTTCAAATCTGAAACCCACACAACCCATAAAAATATTTTGCAAACACCGATGAAGGGTTATTCCGGAAAACTTGTCTAGGGTAAAAGCTAGATTGAATTTTCAAAAGGTCAAATGTTTTCATAAAGATCCAATTTCCTAACGGATCTAAATTTTCATAGTCATGTGGGACTGTAAACCACCTTTCAAATGTGCACTTTGCTTTAGAAACCGAAAGTAAATCGGCTATTTGATTGCAAGTGTCGTTGACCTAAACCCGAGGCTGAAAGGACCTGTTCATATACATTATAAACGATTCACAATAGTTGATTATATTGCGAGGTATTTGACCTCTATATGATACATTTTACAAACATTGCATTCGTTTTTAAAAGATAAACTTTCTTTACATAGAAAGTTAACAGGCGTGCATACCATTTCATAATATCCACTATCCAACTATAATTGCCTTAATAATAATCTTGATGAACTCAATGACTCGAATGCAACGTCTTTCAAAAATATATGCCATGAATGACTCCAAGTAATATCTTTAAAATGAGCAAATGCACAGTAGAAGATTTCTTTAATACCCGAGAATAAACATGCTTTAAAGTGTCAACCAAAAGGTTGGTGAGTTCATTAGTTTATCATAATCATTTATTTACATCATTTTAATAGACCACAAGAATTTCATTTCCAGTTTTCATAAATATACGTCCCATGCATAGAGACAAAAATAATCATTCATATGGTGAACACCTGGTAACCGACATTAACTAGATACATATAAGAATATCCCCTATCATTCCGGGATCCTCCTTCGGACATGATATAAATTTTGAAGTACTAAAGCATCCGGTACTTTGGATGGGGTTTGTTAGGCCCAATAGATCTATCTTTAGGATTCGCGTCAATTAGGGTGTCTGTTCCCTAATTCTTAGATTACCAGACTTTAATAAAAAGGGGCATATTCGATTTCGATAATTCAACCATAGAATGTAGTTTCAATTACTTGTGTCTATTTCGTCAAACATTTATAAAAGCGCATGTATTCTCAGTCCCAAAAATATAAAGGGTAAAAAGGCAAATGAAACTCACGCATATAAATATTGTAAAACAGTTAATAAAGCATTTGCATGTATTCTCAGCCCAAAAGTGTAAAGAGAAAAGGGGCAAATGAAACTCACGCATATAAATATTGTAAAACAGTTAATAAAGCATTTGCATGTATTCTCAGCCCAAAAATGTATATAAAAAGGGAATAATGAAACTCACCATACTGTATTTCGTAGTAAAAATACATATAACGTCATTGAACAAGTGCAAGGTAGGCCTCGGATTCACGAACCTAAATTAATTATATATATTTATGTGTTGGTCAATATTTGTCTAACAAATTAGGTCAAGTCATAGTGTACCACAATCCTAATGCTCGAGACTAATATGCAAAAGTCAACAAAAGTAAATTTGACTCAAAATAATTTCCAAAAATCTATACATGATTAATATATAGTTTAAATATCGTCGTTTTATATTTTTAAATATTTTTAAAAGATTTATTAGAGTAAATAATATAATTTATTTATTAATAAATAAAATTTTATATTAAATTTATATAATAAAATATACTTTTATATATATTAAGTAATAAAATTTATAGGGTTCATTTAATATCATAAAGATAATATGATAGGTATTATTAAAGTAAGTTATTACACGTAGTAAAATATGTTTGTGTCACATATTTATTTGATAAAATAATATCTATAATGTTAGTAAGTAAAAGTTGTATTATTTTGTAATAATAATTATTATTATAAAAATATCAATATTTATAATTACTAAGATGACATTATGATAAAACGATTATTCTAATTATGATAACCTTAATATTTACAATAATTTTTAGTATTATCTTTAAAATAATAATTCTATTTAAAATAATAATAATGATGATATTTTATAGTAACAATGACATTTCTATTAAAATGATAATTTTTGTTAAAATGATAGTTTTAATACTAACGATACTTTTAATAATAATAGTAATGATAAAAATAATAAGAACGATAATTTAATCTAAATCAATTTCTTATAATATTTTAATTTCATCATGATACTCTTACCCATTATTTCCTAATCGTTTCATTTAATAGCTTTTAATCGTCTTTTATATCGTGTTCATAATAATGATAATAATATTAATCAAAATAATTAGGTGTTACAAATATTTGTTTTAATTACACTAATATTAATAATGATAGTTACTATAACATTATTAACGATAATACTAATAATTATCTTAATGATAATATAGTAATAATAATAATAACAATAACAATAACCATTTTTAAATAATGATATATATATTAATAATGATAATAATAATTATAATACCAATAATAATAATAATAATAATAATAATAATAATAATTGGATAATAATAATAATACTAATTATAACTTTAACGATAATAACGATAGTAATAATAAAAAAAATAACATTTTTTAATGATAAATCCCTTTTATTGATAAAGATAATAATAATGATAATAATAAGATAAAACTAGAACGACGATAAAAACGACGATAATAATAATCATTTTTAATAAAAATATCAAAAATTCAATTGATTATAACTTCTAATCCGTTCATCGAAACCATTCGATATCTAAAGGAAAAGTTCTTAATTTTTCGCTAGCTTTCCAAGGACATGCATATCTTATACCTTATCTCAACCGCATATGTAACTAATTCAGGATTTAACATAACCTATCTAATGGCAATATCAAAAGTACAAGCATGCATAATCCTATATACTTGAGCACTAGTCAGGGATACACTATTAATATATAAAAGTTAATTTATGAGTACTCACGTATCAATATTGAGATTCAATATTGCAGGAAAGGTACGTAAACGCGACGGAGATGATAAACACTAGGTTGACCTTTGACTCATGATCATAACCCCCAAGCAATACCCATAACCTCCATAGCTATAACCCATAATTTCCTTAGCTCTATCCCGCTCGAAAAACCCGTTTTGAAATAACTCGCTCATGACATCGTCGTAGTATTTTATGTATAATTTTATGTATAATAATACTAATAATAATAATACTAATAATAATAATAAATATAATTATAGAGAGAGTGTGAGAGATAGGTAGTTAGAAAACAATTATGATCGATCATATATATATAGGTATATAAATAATATAATAATATAATATAATATTAAAATAAATAAAAAACATGTTAAATAGTGAGCCGCCACAAAAATATGTCGACACAAAAAGTTGTATATTTTTGAGTTACGGACGTCTGGACACCTGAATCACCCTTTTTCGAGTCAGTATGATTTAGTTATGATTTTTCTCGTGAAAGTGCGCATGCTTAGTGATTTCCATCATTTTAACTTGCGATCTTGAGATGAAATGTTATAGTCTTTTGGTGCCCATTAGAAATCTTTATTTTATCTTTATTTTTATTTTCATATCATTGAAAATCCATAAAAATATTTTATAATCAAATTCTATTATATCGAAAGAATAAAAATGTTTTCGTACGTTTGAAACTAAATCAAATAATACTATAAGGTTTAGTTTTTCCAAAACTACTTATATTCAATATCATTTTATTAAAAGGTTTAAATAATAGAAATTGTTATATCATAAAACATTTTTATTTCATAAAGTAAAATCATATAATATATAAGTCATAATGGATTTCTAGTTTTTACTTACAGTTTATTCGTAAATCGCAGGGTTAGTCCAATGGACAATTAAACGTATGAAATCGTTTTAAATCAACATATCCATTTGCTTACCTTGTCGACACCCATTTACATTTTATGTTCTTACTATTAATTTTATCAAAGTTAAATAATTAACTTATCAAGAGTCACGAGAAAGTTATTGTAAAGCATGCATTGAAAATTAAACAGGAATCTCTACTAACTTTTGTCCAGTTACCGTTAATTGACACTTTTGTTCTTACTTGTAAATCACTTTACCAATCATTTCGAATACCGTTAAAAAGGAAAGGTTTTCTAAATCAAAGTGGACCTTTCAACAGAGACTCATAATCATACAATATATCTGATAAATAAATCATTTGATATTATCTTGAAATAATTACGTTCATGTAAAGTATTATTCATCTAATACCTTGTTAACGTTCTCAATTCATATAATAGATTTCGTAACTTATTTTCATATTAATCAAACCGTTTAATGTTTCATTAATATTTCTCAATTTAATAATCACACATATGTATATATTCATACATATCTATTTACACATAATTGTTCGTGAAAATCGAGAGCAGTCGAAAGGTAAATGAATACATGAACATAGTTCAAAGTTTTTGAGATTTCAACATTACAGCCTTTGCTTATCGTGTCAGAAATATTAAATCATATGAAGATAAAGTTTAAATTTAGTCGGAAATTTCCGGGTTGTCACAGTACCTACCCGTTAAAGAAATTTCGTCCCGAAATTTGATTAGGATGGTCATGGCTAACAATAAGTAGGTTTTCATGACACATATAAGCTGAAAATTAGAGTTTTATCATCATTGAGTAATATAGAAAAACCATTTGATTTTGTGTAGAGTACAAGTGAAACTATCACAAAAGAACGAAATGAGTAAGTGTAGATTCGTCATACCTTTTGACACAGACCGGAATGATTTCCAGAGTTCAAGGGAATTAGAGAAAATCTTCGTAATAAGATTTGATTCTTCGGAAATCAAGGAAATTAGGATCCGCTTTAAATACGATCATCTGTTTTGATTGCTCTGTCGAATATATTTTTTTTATAAATCCACCCCCTTTGTTTCCTTAGAACTCACACCTTCCATTCTTTCTCCCTCAACTCATATTGTAAAGTGTTCGTCAATATGTTTCATCCAGTGCTGATTCTTGATATACTCCTCACTTTCATATCTGTAGTTCTTCTTTTTCATCTGCCTCCGGAAGAATCTATTTACTTTTACTATACCCTTGGTTTTATAGTGTTTTTAGTTCTCCCATGTCTTTATATTGCTATATGCATCGATATATACGGTTTGTAATTTCTGGGTTGTTGTTGGGTTTTATATCTTCCCTTATATTTCGATGTCCCTGCTTCTGTCTTCTATAACCATTGTCATCCCCAGTTAATGCTCTCTTTTATTTGCTATGATTTATACCCCAATTTCTATTTCTGAGTTTTATCCTTTCGTTTCTTCTTCTTGCGATTAAGCACCTCTTGTAATGATCCAGAATTCACAGATATGAATTTCGGAATGAACATTGTTAATGTTCTAATAAAGAAATGGTAATGGCATGATTTTGATTTGTTAAATTACCAGAATACCCTGAAAAAGACCGAATCATCAAGAAAATATTTTCTTGATATTTTAGAGGTTAAATAGAATACAAGGGTCGTGTAACATAGAACATGATGACGTTATGATCTGTGAATCATCATGTTCCATTTTAGAAACTCAGCATGACTTACTGTAATATAATCACGTTGATCAAGTGTCATTATATTATACTAATTCATGCTTCAGTTTCCAACACTACTTCAAAATATTCCTATTTTAAACTTGAATGTTTCAGAATTTAGAAACTAAAATAGTTTCTTTTATGATGTAATACAGATAGCGCGAAGAGGTAAATGATTTCAAATAAGAAAAATTAAGAAAATATCTTCAGAAATATGGAGGATATTTATAATGAAAGATATGATGATATCTTAGGATTTCTAATATCAGAGGATGATGAAGAATATTGTCCGCAAAGGTTTAGAGTCAGGAGCAAGGTATTCAATAATGACTTCAGCAGATACTGAATCATTTGGATCCTTTGAAGGCAGGTTTAGCCTTTGTGATTTGTCACAGCCTCCTTCATGCTTTGATCAATCTGTTTTCTAGTTCCAACTCTTTTCTTTTTCTGAGTTCTGCCAACACACTACTCGTTATTATCAAACTTTTTACTGTTAAGGTTGTTTTATAGTTTTTGCTGCTTCATCAACAATTTCGAGAACTATTTCGCAGTTTAAGGTGTTTTCAGAAACTTCACATTCAAGTACGTAAGTCCAGGAGGTAGACGCTATATATACACATATAACTGTTGGCATGGACATGCTGCGAGATTTCAAAATACTGATTGTTAATTCCCGATGATTCGTATGGCAAATATCGTTACAAGATGCAGATGAGTAAATGATGGGGTTTTGATAAATATAAAGATTTTTCAGAAAATTAAAGATCAGTGAAGTTGTTAATAAGTTTACTACTAATGTGGCGAGATATGAAAAGTTCCCCAATAACGATGGCGAAAGGCAACGTATCTATCGAGGTTATAATAAGACTGTTTTGATTGAGAAGTCGAAGTTGACTTGCTGGAGCTGTGACAAAACTGTCTATTTTGAAACGGAATTGAAAATTTATTTTAGCTAATAAATGCCAAAGGGTCTGACACATTTACGGGTTAAACTATGGCTTTGGGTTTCGAGAGTTTTTCAGGTGTATATCTGCGGGTAACATGTGGTTGGATCATCATCTTGATTGCTCATTATTTGAAGTGTCTTAAAGAATTTTGGAGGGTTTGAACGTATATTGTAATCGTATGATGTTCTAACACAGTTTTGAAGTCAAAGTATAACTTAGAAAGATATAGGAATCTAAGAGTGATGATACTGGTTATATTTCGAACTGATTTTTGCAATTTCAAAATCAGAATATGTAATTGAAATTTAATGAGTATGGTTGTTTTGATTTCTATAGAAGAATGTACATTGTTGTGAAAGTAGGGAGTATAATGAATGATCTGCTGAATCAGATTCAGAGAATGTAACATATTAATTGTGAATTTATATATCTCCCGGGTATTACCTACCCGTTAAAAAAAAATTACAATTAATATTTCGTACAACAGAATTTTTTTATTATAGTCTTTATGAAAATATATATGTGCATATTTTCTTCAGATGTAACATAAATTTAATGAGTTATTATAAAATTAAACTCATTTGATTTACAGTTGAAACTAGAATTGAGTAATCCCTAAAACTTTAGAAATTACATAACTTTTGCGGAGTATTTCTTCAATGAAATTGAAATTATGAATCAATACTTCGTTATTTGTTGATGCATAATGTTGGTTTTCGTGAAATCCTTGTGAACTTCGCAAGGTACGAATGATGTTATCTGGAAAGTTTCGAGTGCATTAATGATGGAAGTGTAAAATCAAACATATATTCGAATAATACACTTGATTTATTATGAATTAGAATTTATTGAATTGAGACAGAGATTGTAGTTAACGATGGTTAAGTTGCGGACGAAAGACGTACATCATTGCATATTTGTAATATGAATTAACCGAGTAGTTAAGATTCACACATAATAGCTTAGTACAGAAAGATTTATTATGGTTTAAAAATTTATATATATAAGATATACATATAAATCTTTCGGTGGAAATGAGTTAATACTTCATAACTCGTTGATACAATATACTCGTTGTTGATTCGTAATGATGTCCACAGTGATTCTTGAACTGACGGAGTTTGTGATGTTTAGGTGCTGCTGATTCTGACGATGTTGACAGCACTGACTGTGCTGATGATGCTAATGGTACTGTTGATGATGATGGTAAATCAAGTCTAGCTTGTAAATCACACACCATTCTTGTCAGGGTTTCTACTCTTCCTTCCATCATTTTGGTTCACTCAACTGAATTATGGTTAGGGCTAGAATAGATAATCTCTAAGACTTTAGAGACTACATAATCGTCTTAGAATGTTTCTCCAATGAAGTTATGAATCAACACTTCATCGTTCGTGTTTGTTGGTATTCCTTGGTATTTATGGTGCGTATGACTTTGATGCTCGTGGGACAGATTGTGAAGTTGAGGGTTACGACGCGGTTGTGGTTGGAGGTGGTAATGGTACTGTTGGCGTTGATGATGGTGGTACTGGTTATGATGCTGATGCTGCTGATGGTGTTTGTAATCTTTGTACCATATTCTCCAAAGCCACTACCCGAGCGCGAAGTTCGTTGACTTTTTCTATTACACCGGGGTGATTGTTGGTTCGGACGAGCGGATAAATAAAATCTAGAATTTGATGTAGTATATAATCGTGACGAGATACTCTGGAAATGAGAGAGAAAATGGTGTTTCGGACAGGTTCGCCGGTAAGTGCTTCAGGTTCTTCGTCAAAAGGGCAATGTGGTGGATGGAAAGGGTCGCCTTCTTCTTGTCTCCAATGATTGAGGAGGCTACGAACCCATCCCCAATTCATCCAGAATAGGTGATGACTGATTGGTTGATCCATTCCGGTCACACTGCTTTCGGAGCTTGAGTGAGATTCCATTTCGGAATCCGAGTGACTTGAACTAACGACGAATTCCATTTCGTACGATTGGATAAAGGATTTTTTTTTCGATATGAAATGATCTTCCGGCTATCGGATGGTATTCTAATTACATAGAATATCTATATATGTAGAGCAAAAGATTTCATAAATTACGGAGGAATTTACGAAATATATCAGGCAAAGTCTAAAGTAACAGATACGATAAGATATGATTTAGCAGATACGCTAAGATATGAATTTTATCCATACACTACTCATGCAATTAATGTAGCAAGACGTGTCTAGACTAATAATGATAAGCAGTTAATTTTCTAAGGATGATAAGCAGATGATTTCCGACTAGAAATGATAAGCAAAACTTTTGACATGCAGACACGGTCGAAGTCCAGACTCACTAATGCATCCTAACGACTTATCAGTTAGACACACTAATGCAGACCTGGTTCGCTAAGACCATCACTCTGATACCAACTGAAAGGACCCGTTCATATACATTATAAACGATTCACAATAGTTGATTACATCGCGAGGTATTTGACCTCTATATGATACATTTTACAAACATTGCATTCGTTTTTAAAAGATAAACTTTCTTTACATAGAAAGTTAACAGGCATGCATACCATTTCATAATATCCACTATCCAACTATAATTGCCTTAATAATAATCTTGATGAACTCAATGACTCGAATGCAACGTCTTTCGAAAATATATGCCATGAATGACTCCAAGTAATATCTTTAAAATGAGCAAATGCACAGCGGAAGATTTCTTTAATACCCGAGAATAAACATGCTTTAAAGTGTCAACCAAAAGGTTGGTGAGTTCATTAGTTTATCATAATCATTTATTTACATCATTTTAATAGACCACAAGAATTTCATTTGCAGTTCTCATAAATATACGTCCCATGCATAGAGACAAAAATAATCATTCATATGGTGAACACCTGGTAACCGACATTAACTAGATACATATAAGAATATCCCCTATCATTCCGGGATCCTCCTTCGGACATGATATAAATTTCGAAGTACTAAAGCATCCGGTACTTTGGATGGGGTTTGTTAGGCCCAATAGATCTATCTTTAGGATTCGTGTCAATTAGGGTGTCTGTTCCCTAATTCTTAGATTACCAGACTTTAATAAAAAGGGGCATATTCGATTTCGATAATTCAACCATAGAATGTAGTTTCAATTACTTGTGTCTATTTCGTCAAACATTTATAAAAGCGCATGTATTCTCAGTCCCAAAAATATAAAGGGTAAAAAGGCAAATGAAACTCACGCATATAAATATTGTAAAACAGTTAATAAAGCATTTGCATGTATTCTCAACCCAAAAGTGTAAAGAGAAAAGGGGCAAATGAAACTCACGCATATAAATATTGTAAAACAGTTAATAAAGCATTTGCATGTATTCTCAGCCCAAAAATGTATATAAAAAGGGAATAATGAAACTCACCATACTGTATTTCGTAGTAAAACTACATATAACGTCATTGAACAAGTGCAAGGTAGGCCTCGGATTCACGAACCTAAATTAATTATATATATTTATGTGTTGGTCAATATTTGTCTAACAAATTAGGTCAAGTCATAGTGTACCACAATCCTAATGCTCGAGACTAATATGCAAAAGTCAACAAAAGTAAATTTGACTCAAAATAATTTCCAAAAATCTATACATGATTAATATATAGTTTAAATATCGTCGTTTTATATTTTTAAATATTTTTAAAAGATTTATTAGAGTAAATAATATAATTTATTTACTAATAAATAAAATTTTATATTAAATTTATATAATAAAATATACTTTTATATATATTAAGTAATAAAATTTATAGGGTTCATTTAATATCATAAAGATAATATGATAGGTATTATTAAAGTAAGTTATTACACGTAGTAAAATATGTTTGTATCACATATTTATTTGATAAAATAATATCTATAATGTTAGTAAGTAAAAGTTGTATTATTTTGTAAAAATAATTATTATTATAAAAATATCAATATTTATAATTACTAAGATGACATTATGATAAAACGATTATTCTAATTATGATAACCTTAATATTTACAATAATTTTTAATATTATCTTTAAAATAATAATTCTATTTAAAATAATAATAATAATAATATTTTATAGTAACAATGACATTTCTATTAAAATGATAATTTTTATTAAAATGATAGTTTTAATACTAACGATACTTTTAATAATAATAGTAATGATAAAAATAATAAGAACGATAATTTTATCTAAATCAATTTCTTATAATATTTTAATTTCATCATGATACTCTTACCCATTATTTCCTAATCGTTTCGTTTAATAGCTTTTAATCGTCTTTTATATCGTGTTCATAATAATGATAATAATATTAATCAAAATAATTAGGTGTTACAAATATTTGTTTTAATTACACTAATATTAATAATGATAGTTACTATAACATTATTAACGATAATACTAATAATTATCTTAATGATAATATAGTAATAATAATAATAACAATAACAATAACTATTTTTAAATAATGATATATATATTAATAATGATAATAATAATAATAATACCAATAATAATAATAATAATAATAATAATAATAATAATAATAATAATAATAATAATAATAATAATAATAATAATAATAATAATAATAATAATAATAATAATTGGATGATAATAATAATAATACTAATTATAACTTTAACGATAATAACGATAGTAATAATAAAAAAAATAACATTTTTTAATGATAAATCCCTTTTATTGATAAAGATAATAATAATGATAATAATAAGATAAAACTAGAACGACGATAAAAACGACGATAATAATAATCATTTTTAATAAAAATATCGAAAATTCAATTGATTATAACTTCTAATCCGTTCATCGAAACCATTCGATATCTAAAGGAAAAGTTCTTAATTTTTCGCTAGCTTTCCAAGGACATGCATATCTTATACCTTATCTCAACCGCATATGTAACTAATTCAGGATTTAACATAACCTATCTAACGGCAATATCAAAAGTACAAGCATGAATAATCCTATATACTTGAGCACTAGTCAGGGATACACTATTAATATATAAAAGTTAATTTATGAGTACTCACGTATCAATATTGAGATTCAATATTGCAGGAAAGGTACGTAAACGCGACGGAGATGATAAACACTAGGTTGACCTTTGACTCATGATCATAACCCCCAAGCAATACCCATAACCTCCATAGCTATAACCCATAATTTTCTTAGCTCTATCCCGCTCGAAAAACCCGTTTTGAAATAACTCGCTCATGACATCGTCGTAGTATTTTATGTATAATAATACTAATAATAATAATACTAATAATAATAATAAATATAATTATAGAGAGAGTGTGAGAGATAGGTAGTTAGAAAACAATTATGATCGATCATATATATATAGGTATATAAATAATATAATAATATAATATAATATTAAAATAAATAAAAAACATGTTAAATAGTGAGCCGCCACAAAAATATGTTGACATAACATTACGCGTTTCCCGTAGATAGGTACGCGATCCGCATATGGTGTCTTCATGAAATTTGTAGATTTTTGAGTTACGGACGTCTGGACACTGGAATCACCCTTTTTCGAGTCAGTATGATTTAGTTATGATTTTTCTCGTGAAAGTGCGCATGCTTAGTGATTTCCATCATTTTAACTTGCGATCTTGAGATGAAATGTTATAGTCTTTTGGTGCCCATTAGAAATCTTTATTTTATCTTTATTTTTATTTTCATATCATTGAAAATCCATAAAAACATTTTATAATCAAATTCTATTATATCGAAAGAATAAAAATGTTTTCGTACGTTTGAAACTAAATCAAATAATACTATAAGGTTTAGTTTTTCCAAAACTACTTATATTCAATATCATTTTATTAAAAGGTTTAAATAATAGAAATTGTTATATCATAAAACATTTTTATTTCATAAAGTAAAATCATATAATATATAAGTCATAATGGATTTCTAGTTTTTACTTACAGTATATTCGTAAATCGCAGGGTTAGTCCGATGGACAATTAAACGTATGAAATCGTTTTAAATCAACATATCCATTTGCTTACCTTGTCGACATCTATTTACATTTCATGTTCTTACTATTAATTTTATGAAAGTTAAATAATTAACTTATCAAGAGTCACGAGAAAGTTATTGTAAAGCATGCATTGAAAATTAAACAGGAATCTCTACTAACTTTTGTCCAGTTACCGTTAATTGACACTTTTGTTCTTACTTGTAAATCACTTTACCAATCATTTCGAATACCGTTAAAAAGGAAAGGTTTTCTAAATCAAAGTGGACCTTTCAACAGAGACTCATAATCATACAATATATCTGATAAATAAATCATTTGATATTATCTTGAAATAATTACGTTCATGTAAAGTATTATTCATCTAATACCTTGTTAACGTTCTCAATTCATATAATAGATTTCGTAACTTATTTTCATATTAATCAAACCGTTTAATGTTTCATTAATATTTCTCAATTTAATAATCACACATATGTATATATTCATACATATCTATTTACACATAATTGTTCGTGAATCGTCGAGAGCAGTCGAAAGGTAAATGAATACATGAACATAGTTCAAAGTTTTTGAGATTTCAACATTACAGCCTTTGCTTATCGTGTCAGAAATATTAAATCATATGAAGATAAAGTTTAAATTTAGTCGGAAATTTTCGGGTTGTCACAGAGGCAACTGTGGATGACACACCCACCTTTAACCATGGTTCTATCATTACTATCATTGTTTATACCACCATATCAAAATCACTGATGTACAAAGTGTGATGAATAAAAAAGTGATTCATGTATGTTTTTATTTCAAGTTCTGTATTGCTTGAGGACAAGCAACCCTCAAGTGTGGGGATGTTTGATAAGGCTAAAAAGGAACATATATTTCATAGCAATATCCCTCCTAAATAATAGGTTTTCATATGTAATTGTATTATATTTTCATTGTAATTGTTTAAATAAATAAGTGCGAAGACAAAAGGCGAAAACGAAGATTTGAAGACACAAACGTCCAAAAAGCTCAAATGTTCAAGATACAATTCAAAAGGTTCAATTTATTGATGAAAAACGTCTAAAAATGACAAGAGTACAAGTTACAAAACGCAAAGTACAAGATATTAAATTGTACGCAAGGACGTTCGAAAATCCGGAACCGGGACATGAGTCAACTATCAACGCCCGACGCAATGGACCAAAAATTATGACTCAACTATGCATAAGAATAAAATATAATATATAAATAATTATATAAATTATTTATATATTATAAATATATATATATATATATATATAATCATGTCGACAAGCTATGAGACAAAGGATCCTGAGCTGGATTTTCAAACTCCACGACTCGCGGAGTTTGAAGGCCAAAAACTCCACGACTCGCGGAGCTGTCAGAAATCAAAACGCCTATAAAAGGCCATGCATTCTGCCGAGTTTATATATAATAAATAATAATAATACTCTGTAGTATAATATAAATATAAATATATATATATATATATATATATATATATATATATATATATATATATATAGTATAGATTAGTGTTATATTAGATTAGTTTGGGTTATGTAAAAGTTATTTTACGGGTTTTGAAGTCGAAATTCTGTCCGTGTAACACTACGCGATAAATACTCAATGTAAGTTATGTTCTCCTTTTTACATTAATGTCTCGTAGCTAAGTTATTATTATGCTTATTTAATCCGAAGTAATCATGATGTTGGGCTAAAAATATCTAAAATTGGGTAATTGGGCTTTGTACCATAATTGGGGTTTGGACAAAAGAACGACACTTGTGGAAATTAGACTATGGGCTATTAATGGGCTTTATATTTGTTTAGCTAAATGATAGTTTGTTAATTTTAATATAAAGATTTACAATTGGACGTACCTATAAATAACCATATACACTCGATCGGACACGATGGGCGGGGTATTTATATGTACGAATAATCGTTCATTTAACCGGACACGGGAATGGATTAATAGTCACTAGAATTATTAAAACAGGGGTGAAATTATGTACAAGGACACTTGGCATAATTGATAACAAAGTATTAAAACCTTGGATTACACGCAGTTGATATCCTGATGTAATTATTAAACAAAGTATTAAAACCTTGTTACAGTTTAAGTCCCCAATTAGTTGGAATATTTGACTTCGGGTATAAGGATAATTTGACGAGGATACTCGCACTTTATATTTATGACTGATGGACTGTTATGGACAAAAACCAGATGGACTTATCAAATAATCCAGGACAAAGGACAATTAACCCAGGGTAATAAATAATCAAAACGTCAAACATCATGGTTACGGAAGCTTAAATAAGCATAATATATTTTATTTCATTTTTCCTCGTACTTTTATTTATTGTCATTTTAATTATTGTTATTTATTTTATATTGTTAGTTAAATATCGTCATTTACTATACGCTTCGTTTATAATATAAATCGACAAACCGGTCATTAAACGGTAAACCCCCTTTTATATATTATTATATATAATTATATATATTTTGTACAAATATAGTTGTTTAAAAATATAGTGTGCAATAATCCCGCTCCCTGTGGAACGAACCGGACTTACTAAAAACTATACTACTCTACGATTAGGTACACTGCCTATAGTGTTGTAGCAAGGTTTAGGTGTGTCCATTTTGTAAATAAATAATTAAAACTTGTGTAAAAATGTATCGTATTTAATAGTTTTTCCTAGTAAAATATAAACTATTTCGTACCCCCACGCTACGACATCAATATCCCACTAAATGAAATTGAGGTTGACGATAAGTTAAGATATGCGGAAAAGCCAATAAAAAGTTTGGATCAAAAGGTTAAGGAATTAAGAAATAAGTCGGTGACATTGTTGAAAGTTCTATGGCAATTTAGAAAGGGGAACTCGAAGAATGGCTTATGAAGTATTACCCATCGTTGCACCAAGAGTGCTTCGCGAAGACGCGAACGATCTAACGGGGGGTGAGTTGTAACACCCCAACTAACTAATGTAATATTTTATATAAATTATTATTGATACATTTTATGTAGGCATTATTTTTGGATTATAAATGGATAATGTTTAAAGCTTGTTAGTTAAAGATAAGAAGGACTAAGTGTGCAAAGTTAGTTTAAGGACCTCCCATACTATGGTTTTGGTGGGGAGGGTAGAAAGTGCAAATAAGGCAAAGATAATTGAATTAAATTGTTAAAATGCTGGAAATAATGATCAGATGCAAAAAAAATTCAGAAAATTAGTATGTGTGTGTGTGTGTGTATGTCGACTAGCACCAAGAGGAGAGGAGAAATTCTTAAATTGGAAGATTTAAACACATGCAAGTAAAAATTCATGTAATCTAGTGTGTCTTGATCATCATAGCAAGTTACATTTCTTCAATCTCTTCTCCAATTGTGCACAATTAGGGTTCTTAAATCTCAAAAGACAAGGTATGAACTTCTAAACCTTATGTATCACTAAATTGGGTGTTTTAGATGAACCTCAAACTTATAAGTTGTTATATGTTGTGAATGTGCACACTTGCATGATTAGAAACGAAATTTAAATGATGTTTAAATGTAAGTTCATGTATGAACTTGCTATTTGAAAGTGTGACATGGAAATGGTGAATTTGATGTTGTAAGTAGTCAAGAATCAAGTTATGCACACTAGGTGTTTAATGAAATGCCTCAATGAAGGTGATTATGAAATTTAGCTAAATTGTGAAAAGAGAGTTTATGTTTTGAATTGTTGAAATTGTTATAACTATTTGTTGTTAAGAATGATAAGTTCTTAATTGTATAGATTAATTAGAGAACTTGAGTATTGAGGAAAAATGGTGGATTATGAATGTTCATGTACTATTAAAATAAGGGGAATTAAGAAAGGTTAAGTTCAAATGTGTAAGTTTATGAAAGTGATGTATGCATTCGAAAGATGTGAATTCGTTTAAATTATGTTAATAATGAGATTAGCTCATGTATAGGTGCTAATCAAGGCAAATGAACTTCAAGCGACCAAGGAATTTCATTTAACCAAAGTGAGTTTATAGGGGAGTAAATTGGGCGGGTCAAGAGTGGCTTAGTGTTCCCGGATTGCATCTGTGCAATAGGGCGACGACTAAGTGCACTAGATGGTTAGCTTAGATAGGATTATTAGGCATGCCTAATAATTGTACCTATGGTTGATGATTAGCTTAGGAAAGGTCATTAAGCTTGCTTAATGATCTTGTCTATGGTATGACTTAGCTTAGACACTTTGGGTGTCTATGTATGTATGCTTGTAATTAAGGTTAGCTTAGGCATATGTGTACACTACAAGAAAAACGGCCTTATAGGACCACTACAAAGGTCCTATTATGTACTCTAATAGGACCTTTGAACTGATAGGACCACTAACGACTTGGTCCTCCACAGTGGCATCCTAATAGCCTATGGTCGTGTTTAGCTTAGGCACAATTACTAGGTTAACCTTAGTAAGTTGTGTCTATGGCAAGAAATGGAATCAGATCTGATAGTAAGTAAGCAACCTTCAGGTTGGAAAGGTTAAGTAATGCATTGTTTATGTTTAATGTTATGCGTTCTTTTATTCACCTATAACTCACTAAGCATGAAAGCTTACCCCTATGTTATGTTCATGTTTTTAATAGGAACGAAAGGACACCGTGAAGGTAAGGAGCCTACTTGATGATAGTGGAGCATTGGTCATATAGTAAATGGTAGTGCAAGTCCCTATTTTGAATCTAGCTCTAATGATACCGCTTATTGACGCAAAGACTTTTGTACTCATAAACTATGTTTATCTTGAAATTTGGGACAAAATGTTATATTGAAGTTATGAAAATGTGTCGTGCATGAATAAATGATTTTCGTAACACTTAATGATGTGTGAAACTGTTTAGCTAAGTTTGTTAATGTATTATGTTGTTAAAATGGTGTTGTGTGATGTTATAAATGGTGAAATTATGATTTTAAAGCAAGTTAAGGTTCAGCATCAGCAACAGCACAGGGCCCCGTTGCGGGTCCCTTAGCCGTACCGCGCCTTTTAGTGTATTTCGGTAACAGGAGATTTGAAAAAAACTGACTTGCATTTCCATGGTCTGGCCGCGCCGCGTCCAGTCTAGCCGCGCCGCGGCTTATCCCTGGGCTGGGTGATCAACTTAAAAAAAAATAAAAATTCGTTTAAGGGCGTTAAAAATACTACACATTCATAATCCATTTAATAAACTGAAATCACAACCTGATCAGGTAAACGTGAATAGCATCACTTGATAATTAAATTTAACAAAACTTGAAGTACTTAAACACATAGATTTTGCTAGAATTTTATATCCATAAGAATTATCTACGGTGTATATCTATTTCATGAAACAATCCCCTTATCTACTCATAACCATAGCTACTATATTACCTGTTTAGACCCACTCAATTAGAACCCACTAACTTTGGATCATTCACCTATATATCCCACCATAAATCCATCGATTTTAATATGCACTTTCATCCGTTCAAAGCTTCAAATCTACACCACCTGAGACTATCCAACACTTCTTAATTGTTTACCTTCAATAGGCAAACGTCATGAGTTTAAAATTTTTCAGATTCGGCTTCTTCTACTATCTTCAATTCATCCTGTGTTTATCCACTTTTCTTATTAAGAAATTCTTTTGAAATAAAATCAACTTTTTACAATGAAACACCAAAGTTAATAGACAATGGTTATATCAAAACCCGTATCCTATATTAAAACTTGTATCCTATTAAGAAGTAATTTCACTAATGTCTTCTTTTTTCAGCTCTCAGTCTCTTCAAATAATGGATTTTATTAACAATAACTTTCTTGAAACGATTCGAGTTATATTCAATAAGTAGATAATAATAGTATAGTTTTAGTATAAGACATAAAACAGACCCTATAAGCAAGACTGAACTTGACCCACTTACATATAATGGGGTTCCACTACCAACTACATGCTCATATGGTTCTATATCAACGAATATGAACCGTGTCGTATCCGTATGAAGACATAACCTGCAAGCAAGATCAACCAAAAATATGTTAGAGCGACGCTCAATAAAATAAAATACAACACAAAGTCAGAGAATTATACAAATTCCTAATGTTACAAATAACCTAAGACATGATGTTACATCACCTTTAGAAATCGGTGGTGATCATCGTCTTCAGAATAGAACTGTGAAATGACAGTACTTTGAATAGCCAACACATATGACATATTCAATAAAAAAAAATATGGGTTAATTGATATTATCACCATCATCAATGTTGATTGGTATATTTTTGAAATGGCTTAATTATAGGTAATTAGTTTGAGTTTATTTTTAGATATAATTTTTGTTTCTTAAATTTGAAATGGTTAATCAAATTTTGAAGGGTAACATATATAGATTTCATAATTATATGCTACCGTAATCTTATACTAAAACACTAAAATATAATCTGTGATGTATTATTATACCTTTTAAATTTATTAAGAGTTTGTATTGTATAACAATTGTGAGACATCGTAGGTTTTTTTATGAATGAAATTGACGTTCAATTCAAAAATATGGCTTAGGAATTTTGCATAGTTATAGGAGTTATTGTCGAAATAATTACTGATAGTTATCATCATTTGACTATAATTCATAATCAAGGGAAACATTACAGTGATTTGATGTTATCTAAATTTTTAAGATTGGTTTATAACGTGATTTAGGCATGGCAATTGTCATCTGACCTGGTGGACATCCATCCGATCCGATCCGCTAGTGGTGGATATGGATGAACTAAATGGACGAATATTAGATATGGATATGGATATGGATGTTTATTGGATCAGATATGGATGATATTTTTTAATCCACGGATGAACCCGCTTTCACCCGAAATAAATAAAATAAATAAATATTAAAAATAAATTTATAAATAAATAATTAAAATATGTCACGTTTTATATTCTAAGAATATATATTTCTAGTTATAGTTTGATAACACCAAAATTTCATAATATATAGGTGGGCTTTTTCCCTCCACTTCACCAAATCCCTCTTACTCTTAAAGAATTCGTAAGTACTTGTGAATATTAAAATTAAAAATTGAATATCTGGGACCACAAATATCTTCTCTTTTCATTTTCTACTTTCTACCAAATACCAAACCCATTTCTTTCACACAAGTCACACGAACACTTCACCTAATACTCTGGTAGTCTCACATCTTAAGATTTGTTTTCAATTATTTTCCATTCTTATATATATATATATATATATATATATATATATATATATATATATATATATATATATATATATATATATATATATATATATATATATAGGGGCAGGTTCAAACAAGAACCACAAAAAGGGTGAGAACTGCGAGAACTGTTTAATTTCATAGTTTTTATGCATTTAAATGCAACAAATTACATGCAAATGTTAATAAATGCTCATATCATTAACAAGCATATGTTCATTATCACAAATTACATGTTAAATTGTTAATTATATGAAATTGTTCATATGTTCAGAAACAAATATGCACATGTGAACGAGAAACTATATATTTAATTATATAGATAAAATATAAGTTTTTTCAAACTATTTTATGTTCATTCTTATTCTCCAGCAATATCTATTCATGATTCAATCTAGTTACATGTGAAAATCTTTATAAATCAAAAGTTCTCGCAGTTCTCGCCTTTTTTGTGGTTCTCGTTTGAACTTTTGACTATATATATATATATATATATATATATATATATATATATATATATATATATATATATATATATATATATATATATATATGTGTGTGTGTGTGTGTGTGTGTGTGTGTGTGTGTGTGTGTTTGTGTGTGTGTGTGTGTTGATATTTAAGTATACAATTATCATGTGATTCTTTCGTTGATTTGTGTAATGAATGAAAGTTGTAAAATTAGGGTTTATCTTATTCTTTATTGTAGTCAAATTTCTTTGATTATTTTTGTGCTTATGGTTTATGTTGATAAATGAGTCTTTTTTCATCTAGTATTCAACTGTCTTTTGTTATTACTCCGTATATGTTAATATTAATCAACAGCTAAGGTGGTTAATTTTTAGAATAAGTAACCATATTTTTGATGGTTGATTTTTTTAAGTTTAGTTTGTAATAAACTAAATGTGGTTGATCTTTAGAATAAGTAACCGGATATTTTGATGGATTAATAATGGATCGATGTTTTTATTCTTTCATACTTTTGCTATGTATCACAGTAGTCGATTTATACAAGTATTAGTACTATGACCAGGCATGCAAATTTAGAACAGAATGTCTTTTGATTGTACAAAGTTCTCACAGCTATAACTTTTGAATGTATTAAGTTGGAACAAAGTATTTAATGATGAAAATATTATTTCGTATGTATTTAGAAGTTAACTTGTAGAAATGTTTATTGATATCCAACAGATATCCATTAACCTGATTAATCCGTTGAATATGGATATGGATGGATGATTCCAAATTAAATGGATATGGATATGGATATGAATTGAAAAAATTAAATTGATATGGATGTGGATATGGCATCATCCGATTCATATCCGATTCATTGCCATGCCTAACGTGATTGTAGTCATTTTAGCAATATTTGGAATATAATTGATGACTTGTTATTAGATATATTATAAACCTGCATATCTATTAAGCCTCCGTTCAAATAGCGAAAATTATAAACCGAGACTTTCCAATTGCAAGATCTACACCCTTATGTCTGTTTAACAAAAGCTTAATCAACCTATTTAAAATAATATACATATAACTATCAACTATAATTATTAAAAATAACTCACAAAAATGTGAAAATTCATAAAAACTTACAGTAGCGTTGGATTTCATGACCATCGATTACGAATTGTTAAATACACTTTCGCACCCAGTTCCTACACATTTCTTCATCAATTTGTAAATTCAATGATGGAACGATGTATGATTAAGATAGATTAGGGTTAGCAGCAACAACCCTTTTAATAACCGATGAGATTGACGCCGTTAAGAGATTACATTAAAAATGATAATTATATGTTTCACAAAATGAGACTGATGCCATTAAAATACTCGTTCATCTGAATTTGAAATCATCACAAACAAATGGAATGAAGTCAGATAGTTGTTACATGTATTAACATAGCTGTTATGAACATCAAACTTAACAATCCTAATAATTGAAATTTAAATTTTAAAAAATATATATCAGACTTAACAACCCTAATAATTGAAATTTAAATTTTTTAAAAATATATATATAAATTAGATGTATCAAAAGAGTTGTGATAGACAATATTAACAACATAAATTAGATGTATCAATAGAGTTGTAATAAACAAAAGAATTAAGAACGGAACGTTACTTACAGATTTAAATTATGAATTCGATCGATGAAGATTGCGATCAGATCGGAGATGGATATCGCATGAAATAATCTATGAAGATTATGGATGAAGATGATTTCAGTTACACACTCTTGGTTTATACGGATGAAGGAAGTTGACCAGATGAAGAAAAAAGCACCAAGAAAGATGAATGTAAACAGTTATACATTAAATAAATTGAATTGCAATTTAATTAGAGGAAAAAGTCAACTACATTATTTAGCAAGTATTAATATAATTTGAATTTGAATTAATGTGATTAGGGACTTTTTAATTAGTTTTGAATTTGAATTAATTTGAATTTGCTCAAATTAAGCACCTTAAATCAATTATTACATATTCACATCTAGTCCTAAAATAAATATATTGATTAGAAGGGTGTTTTGGTAATCAAACAATTTAAGGTGATGATTATGATGTCATTAGGAAGTTCTTTGAAAATGAATGGTTGAAATTGTTTAGGATTAAGTTAATAGAGGGCTATGATTAGTTGTTGTTATTTAATATGATCTATTTTCATCTTTGTTATTAAATATAGTATAGATAGATTTTTTCTTTTATTTCCTTTACTATTTCTTTTATTTTCCTATATTTTCCTTCACTTTCCTGCGCAATGAGTACATATAAAGTATACTTTATATTACTTTCATTTCTATACTTTTCTTTTTTCATTTAATTTCCAACAAATTCTATTCTACAAGAAAAAATCTGAGAATACAATGCAAATTAAATAGGATTGTGAACATAGTGAACACCGTCAGTCTGCATTAGAGAAAAATGTATTATACTTCATGACATCAATTGTTTTTTCCTCTTACAAGAACCGTAAAAGAGATCTTCTTGTTCACTTGAGTTAAATGCCACGTCTGAGGCTCAACGATGATACACATTTTTGAATAGCCTCCTTTTTCTAATACTTTATATGTGGAGTTTGTTGAACCTACACAAGTATAGCATTGGGCGAACTCGTGACTTGCGGATATCGCACTCATGATGGGCGGATATAATCATAAAAAATTACCCACGAGCGGGTGATGGGTAAAAAGGTGTACCCGCCAATGGGTCATGGGCGGGTGTCGAATATTAACTATCCGTCACAAGTAAAATCAGATTCGCAAATTCATTATACTTATTTAAATTATCTGCGTATATACACATACAATTATTAAATTAAAATTTGTTACTACTTGTAATAAGATAATAAATAATTATAAATTAATACTTATAAGTAAAAAACTTAATATTCATTGCATTTTATGTAACTAGAATACTACCCACTTAAAAAACTTATTTGTAGTGTTAGAATGATTTCTATCATTTGTTTAAAAAATTTGTTTGTAAGTTTTAAGTAATTTAGTTATTTGTTTAAAAAATTTGTTCCGTATTGTTCTATAGTACAATCCTGAAGCATCTTTATCTATAGGTAAAAAGTAGTGATTTAATCACAATATTTAACAATCAGTTTTTCCTAATTGTTAATATTATCTTGTAGAATTTGGCTAACTGACAAATCCCTGGATGTGGAGAAGGTACAGGAGTAGAATGTTCAAGAACCTCAACTACAGTGTAACTCACCATGTCTAATGAATGTAAAAGCTTTGTCTTTTAGCTGACCTAATGTTAACTAACTGTCATCTTTGGTTTTCAGGTCCTTGAAGAAGAAGTTTAAAGATAAGATGTCTGAATTTCAAGCTTTGAGAGAAATTATCCATCAAGAACATCGTGAGGTGGTTGAGAGACGAGTATTTACAGGTATTAATTTATGTTTTTTTTATTATATTAGTTGTCACTTTAATTTCTAACAATCTCATATCCTTAAGTTTATACTTTTTTTTATTTATTTGTGAACATTTTCAGTATCTGGAACTCGAGCCGACGAAGAGGTGTGCTATTTTCTTTTATTATAAGCCACCTTGTTTGTATAGCGTTTACAAGTATATATCATATTTATAATTATTATTTGTTACTTATGCAGACAATTGATCGGCTGATAGAGACAGGAGATAGTGAACAAATTTTTCAAAAAGCAATTCGAGAACAAGGACGAGGACAGGTTCGTTTTTTCCAGTATTTTTTTTGGTTCTTTAGGATGATGTCTTATTTGTATATTTGGTGTTGTTGTAGGTACTCGACACCCTTGGGGAGATTCAAGAACGCCATGATGCAGTAAGAGAAGTTGAAAAGAAGCTTCTTGATTAGCATTCAAATTCAAAAAATAAAATATTTGAAAACTACTATCTTAGAAGAAGAAATTGCGCTAACTACGGATCTTAACAAGTTAGAAGCCACTATAGAGACGCCTTAACTGAGAAGATCTTGTGAATAAAGGTGATAAATCTGTCGTGTCAAATTACAGAAATTGTATGTCAAGTTTAGTTGGAAAACTAACTGTTATGGACAACTTTATGGATCAGGTAAATAAATATACACATTTGTAACATAAATTTGTTTTTTTTTTTTTTTGGTAATATACACATTTGTAACAAAATATAATGTTATGATTTCTACATGCTAACCAATACGTAAAAAAGGCTTTGTCGGAGATTCAAAAGTTACTCACCACAAGACAACAAGCTTTGACATTATTACAGTTCATGACCACCTCAAAAGATTAATGACATCAACAAATTTGCGGGAAACTACAACGAAGAATTGCGAAAAACAACAAAAGTTACATTATCACCGCTTGCAACTTGATACGACTAACCTATTAGCATATACGAACCGTTAATTACTACTACTTTCGAATTTAAGTTCGTTACTTTATTTTGAACGAGATTTTTTTATTTATATTTTTAGACATCTGAACTAATGGAATTTTGTATTACTTATTTGTATTATAATGGTTGAAGATTATCTTAAAATATCATCATTCTATAAACCCACTAAATGCGGGTCTTTAACTAGTAACTTATATATAATTCTAAACTTTTTTTACTTTAACTTTTTTTCTTAGAATTGAAATAAGTTATTGCCTTTCTTTTATAAAATATTATTTTCCTCTTATTTCCTTTAGTATTTCTTTTTTTTTTCCTTTACTTTTCCTTCACTTTCTTTCTATTTTTTTTTTTTTAAATATTAATATGTATATATATAATAGAACCGAAGTCCGGTGGAACTACAATTAGCAGGTACTTGATTACAGACTACTAAAACTTCATGACACTCACTCTATTCGTTCTAAACACGCAGAACAACAACATTGAATACAGAGTGAACACTATCTCTCTTCTTATTAAAAAAGTAGCTTAAATAAGTAATAATTTATTCAATTGACCATCCATTCTAACTAGTGAGATATTTACAACCCTTGGATTAGATCGCGAAAACATTATTACCTAATACATTTTTCAATTACAATGATAATTATATTAATAACCTTATTTTTACTTCAATTTACAATTGACTGGAAAAATACTAATAAAAAGTAATTTTATTCCATAAATTTATCAAAATAAATTCCTCAAAATCCTTTAATCGTTCAATCCTACTTCTAAGGGATTTAATTTGATTAACTAGTGAAATGACCAGTGGAATCACGGGTTTGTTTAAACGAAATAGTTTAATGATATGCTTTAAGTATTAAGTGAATGTAAATGCTAAAGTCTAGTTTAATGCCCCGTGGAACCACGAATTTAGATTGAGAAACTCGTCATTGGTTTTACAAACATATTGATTTACTTAACTTTGTCAAAATAAATGAACTACATTTATTCTCCCATCACTCCCATCCAATTTTCATCACAATTACTATTTTTCTTGTAATAAAACCTACATTACAACCTTATATTGACATTTATTTCGTAATTAATCTCGTAAAGTGAACTCATATTTGAATAATAATGATATAATAAAAATAATGTTAATTACAATAATAATAATAATAATAATAATAATAATAATAATAATAATAATAATAATAATAATAATAATAATAATAATAATAATAATAATAATAATAATAATAATAATAATAATAATAATAATAATTGATTGTAAATGTATATGGTGGAGATGTTTGGGGATATATATGTATCTTTATATTTATTCATATTTATTCTTTTATTGCGTTTTTTATAAAACAATAATAATGATCATTATCATTATCATTATCAAAATTAAAACGTAGCTAGTTGCCTTTCAATTCGGGATTAATATATATCGGATATTTAATTATTTTAATTTTGTATATTTTTTAAATTACCTTTTAAATCGGGATTTATATATTATTAAGATGGTATTATCGGCATGCATTTATTATTATCCGTATTATTTGTTTTATTTTGCATGTTTTTTAATTTTTAATTAAGTAGGATAGAATTAATATTAGCAAATAAATTAATAATGACATCATCATTATAAAAATTAAAAGGTAATTAATGAAATGATAACATCATCATTTTAGAGGTTTATATGAATATATATATATATATATATATATATATATATATATATATATATATATATATATATATATATATATATATATGGATAAGAAAATTTACGTAATATATATCTTCCCAAATAAAACGGAAGTTTGGTAATCAACCCTCCTAATTAGCATAACAGTTTTAGGTCAAATTCAATTCCTTATATTATCTGATACTTGAACCGTTCTTTCAATTTCAATCCACGCCAGTTTCAATTGATCATTGAAACAAACAATCATCGAATTCAATTAATTCATCATCAAATCTTCTATTATCTCGAGCGATTCTTATGTCGAGTAACAAATACAATTATGTTTTTGATTCAATCGATCGGAACTAATATGTTGGAATCGTAAGGAGCTACTATGGAATGAACCTGGTTAGTATTTTCCCGATTATAACATCTACCGGTCATATGAATGTCACCTATGAATGAATCAGTCTTTCGATTAATCGTATATTTTGATGTTACTTTTTTTATTCATACATAAAGGTGTTAGGTTGGAGTTTCTGATTTGTAGATTGTTCTTGTCATAAGCAACTAACTAGGGTTTTTATTTTCCATCCGAATCCAATTCGTGGTCGATATCGAAGGTGATATTCAAACTTCATATACGCTGATCTTCTGCTCTTAGTTTTCGACCCACTTTATTATGTAAGTTTTGATTTTGTCTTTCTTTTCTTTGTTTTTTTCTCTTAATGTGGTTAGTTTTTTTGTAGTTAATGATTTTTTTCTTCGAATTCTACGACAAATATCATTTTTGCTCTGGGTGTTCATTGCAACATTTACCAAGGTGAACGGAACTTATTTTGCTCTATATTTTCAGGTATGTTAAATTCTATCTATTTGTGGTTTTGATTGTTGCTTTTGTAGCATGCTTTCGGTTGCAGTCGTATGTCGGTTGAATTGTTTTTCATTGTTGTATTTATTCCCTGATTTGATTTCAGTTGCAGGCACCTCTTAGATGGACTGCGAATTTAGATCTCGCCCACTTGAGCCGCAATGTGCCAATCACCTGATAAACTAGCCCAATAGCGATTTCAAGAAGGATTAGCATTACTGGTATTTGATTTAAACTCACGCCTGATTTCAATTCAATTTCATACAAAATTCGTAACCTAATTGACGGAGGTTGAATGTATAAGCATGTGACATAACTTAACCGTAACCACCCATTCTAAGGCCAATGTGACTTGAGTAATTTAATATCTAATGTTTTTCAAGATTGTCCAGGTGTTCTCATAATTGATCAAATTGGTTAATTAATTTAATAATCAATTGAAGCATGTAAGTTTTTTTAGTATAGATTTGCAGTAGTTCAGGCTCTTTATAAATGACCTAGAATTAGTATTGAATTGTATAGGTCTTTCTTAATAGTATACAAAAACTTGAAACACTATTGACATGTGTTTATACGTTACAAAATTGCAGGGTTTTAGGTTGATGGTATTGATCTTTGATATAGTGGAGGTAATGGACAACTTTATGAGTGATCACCATTACAGCTAAAATCAAGGTAATTAAATTACTTATTTATTATTGGTAATCATAACCTTTTATGAGGTCACATTTTTTTTCTTCCTTTCAAGTGTTCAAATAGAGTAGGTTCTTTAGGTGTAGTATAGGGAACTTTAATTCGTTAGTTACTGGGTAGAAACTACTTTTATAGCTTGCTCACAAGTATTGGGATTATTAAATCGTTAGTTACTAATTTGGACTACCAAATTTGAGCACGGTAACTTAACCCAACTGACCCATTCCATCTTGCAACCTCTATGACTGAAAAAGGCCATAAGGAATATTTATGTTGTATTTTGAATAAAGTTGTATATCATCATATTGTAACAACCCAACCCGTAATCCATACGATAAATTTTTTTTTTTATACAACACAATTACACGCCAAATAAATATGTAACCCATTTTACGAGTTCCATTAAAACGCACAACAATTATTTGTTTACAAAAGGCACGAGGGCCACGAATGAAGTTTAGTACAAGTTTGACCCATTACAAATGATAGTTTACAATCCAAACGACACTTCGAGCATGATTTGGGACTAAACTACCCAAAACGTTAGGCCAACATCAAAACTCCAACAAAGCATCATCACGGGACACCTAATGTCCGATAACCCCCTTGCCCTTAACTGCGCCTGCATCTAAAAAGATAAACAACGAAAGGGTAAGCTAACGCTTAGTGAATGCAATAATTATACACATACATATATAACCTACTTACATGCAATCACATACACAATTACCTCATACACGCTAGCAATTTAAAAGACATACCAACGCAAGGCATAACGCTAAATCTCCAAGACCACAAGCTAGCACAACGATAACATATATAACTCGAATAATGTGAAAAAACCACACAACAAACACATAGCCATGGTTAACCAATAGTACAAGGAATGGTAATTCAAATTTCCCATTGGTGTTCCCAATAACCGTTAGTGCACAACAAATTATAACACTAACCCCGGAGTGGTATCGATCGCCCGAAGTTTAAACCCACCCGTCACGTGTAATGTGGTATCGAACACCCGAACTTTAAACCCATACTACATGCCCACACACATATATGACATGGCATCGAACGTCCGAACTTAAACCCATATCATATATTGAACCGATGTGGTATCGACCCGATGTGGTATCGACCACCCGAACTTAAACCCACATCGAATCTCGTACAAGTAAATACATTATATACACACATGTATAATCATTCCACTCACCTCAAGACTCTTGTGGAAGCTAACCGAGCTTGCAAACCTTCAATGTAACGTACCTATTACATTATGCATTTTATTAACATACAATCTAGTTGAATTAAATGCTAACTTCTAACCCTTGAGCATTTAATAACCCGATTGCATTAAATGACTCAACTACACCAAAACCGCCCATTAATGGCCACGCCTCATCATAGATCACTTAAGGCTAGTGATTAGGGTCTATTAACATCAACTAACATAAACTAGGTGTATTTCATAACCATTTCACCCGATTAGGTCAACTAGTGCTCTTTTGACTCTTTGACTCACAAACCAAGTCCAACTTACACATTAAAAATTCTTTCATCCTTTTAAAAGTGCATTAGTGACTAACAACATCACTTAGCACTTACAACCTCAAATCACAAGACCAAACCCTATATAATAGCTATTTAGGGTTTCCTTTTAACAATCCAACCCAAAATCCACCCATTCAACCCTCAAATGGGTCACACAAGTTCCATATGAACCAAACCCTAGCTTAAACTAAATGAAACTCAAAACTTAGAGTTGAGACTTACCAAAACTATCCTCTTGTAGCTAATAACAAGGAGAGCAACTTTAATTCTTGCATCTAGGATTGATTCACAAAACTTCACCTTCAAATCTTGAGTTTAATCTAAGTGGGTTTTAGGATTTGAGAGGAAAATGTGAAAGAAAATGGAAAAAAAATAAGCAATGGAGAACAAGTGGCTGATATTAAAAGCTCCAAACAGATCTACACGCGAAAAGACCAAATTGCCCCTAAACCCTATTTAATTTGAGCAGAATTCGGAGTCTGATCTGCAGGGATACAGCGGCGCGGCGCTATTCGTCGCGGCGCCACGAATCGCAGGAAAAATGATCACTCTTAACCCTCTTTCTGCTCCTGGTTTGCTTCAAAGGTCACGGCGCGGACCCGTTTGTCACGGCGCGGCGTTAGCCTAGGTCTGGTCACTTCGACAATTTAACATGAATCAAGGGTTCAACAACTAGCACACCTCATTTACCCTACCTATGCACGTCTAAACTTCAACCTTAAGTCTCACACGACTCAACGCCATCACGTCACATTCATATACGCGTACACGCACACATTCGAATATACCCATATATATATACACACATATACATATATGCACTTACACCTAACTAACACTTTAGTTCATTTAATCACATAACGAATAAGTTATAAGCGTACTATTGATTAAGTACGTACCATTAGATGCGCACGGGAGAACGGGGTGTTACAACTCTCCCCCACTTAAATCGAAGTGCGTCCTCGCGATCCAAGCCGCATGACACGAGGGAAGGTAAACCAACACGAATTCTCCGGGCTCCCAAGTAAACTCGGAACCTTTACTACTACGCCATTGGACCTTAAAGGTCCTCACCTCTTTGTTACGCAACATTTTTACCTTCTCATCGAGTATAGCAATCGGCTCTTCAACGTATTCTAACTTGTTGTTTAGCTCAATTTCGTCTAAAAGCATCCATGAAGAATCATCCGCAAGACACTTACGGAGGTGGGAAACAAGAAATATGTTATGGATCCCCGCAAGTTCTTCGGGTAATTCCAAACGATACGCGACTTCACCAACACGAGCTAAAACCTTAAACGGCCCAATAAACCGAGGAGCTAACTTTCCCCGTTTTTGAAACCGAATGATACCCTTCCATGGCGAAACCTTAAGTATCACCATATCGCCTTCTTCAAATTCGATCAGTCGCCTACGTTTATCGACGTAAGACTTTTGTCTATCTTGCGCCGCCTTTAAACGAGCCCGAATCATATCGATTTTGTTATTTTTCTCCAATACCAAGTCGGTGCTCCCGACTTCCCTTTGACCCACTTCACCCCAACAAATCGGGGTTCGACACCTCCTACCGTATAACATCTCATATGGTGGCATTCCAATACTAGAGTGAAAACTATTATTGTACGAGAATTCCACCAATGGCAAATGTTCATCCCAACTACCGCCAAAATCAATAATACACGCACGTAACATATCCTCCAATGTTTGATTCGTACGTTCAGTTTGACCATCCGTTTGAGGATGATACGCCGTACTCATATTCACCCTCGTACCCATGTCTTCATGAAACTTCTTCCAAAATCGAGAAGTAAAACGCGTGTCCCGATCCGAAACAATAGACGTAGGAACGCCATGTCTCGATATCACCTCTTTAATGAATATCTTCGCGAGTGCCTCCGACGAAATTGCTTGTTTAATAGGAAGAAACAACGCACTCTTCGTCAATCTATCGACAATCACCCAAATAGTGTCAAATTGGGTTCTGGCCATTTTCGGCAACTTGGTAATAAAATCCATGGTAATATGCTCCCACTTCCACATCGGAATTTCTAGCGGTTGCAACTTACCATACGGCTTTTGGTGTTCAGCTTTAACTTGCAAACACATGACGCATTGCTCAACATACTTAACAACGTCGCGTTTCATGCCCGGCCACCAATAATCTTTCTTCAAATCATGGTACATCTTCGTCGCACCCGGATGTATGGAATACTTAGACTTGTGCGCCTCATCAAGAAGCACCTTTCGGAAATCACCCATCTTAGGCACCCACACTCTTTCTTGAAAAGATAATAAACCACGCGAACCCATCGTAATGAATTCCGATTGCCCCACAATTCGTTCCGCATGCTTGTTGTGAACGTAAGCCTCTATTTGAATCACACCAAGTTTTTTAAGAAAATCGTTAGTAATAATCATACGTAACAATCCCAATCGTAATGCCAGGTGGTGACTCTTTCGGCTTAACGCATCCGCGACCACATTCGCTTTGCCCGTATGATAAAGTATCTCACAATCATAATCCTTCACCACATCCATCCATCTACGTTGACGATAATTCAAATCCCGTTGATCAAAAAGATGTTTCAAACTCTTGTGATCCGAATAAATCGTACACTTGACACCATACAAGTAATGGCGCCAAATTTTCAAAGCATGGACCACCGCCGCTAATTCGAGATCATGAGTCGGGTATCTCTTTTCATGTTCCTTTAATTGGCGAGAGGCGTAAGTGATGACTTTACCTCGTTGCATTAGAACACACCCGAGCCCATTCAAAGAAGCATCACAATAGACCGTCATATCAACTTGCCATCGAGCCAATCTTTAGCATGGCCCCTTAACAAACTAGTAGCCAGCCTTGTTTTCTTTTCTGGAGGGCACTCGATCGTGAGAAAACTGAAATGTCCCGTTCTTATTGATTAAAAACGTTCCATATTAATTGATTTCGTTGCGAGGTTTTGACCTCTATATGAGACATTTTTCAAAGACTGCATTCATTTTAAAACAAACCATAACCTTTATTTCATCAATAAAGGTTTAAAAAGCTTTACGTAGATTATCAAATAATGATAATCTAAAATATCCTGTTTACACACGACCATTACATAATGGTTTACAATACAAATATGTTACAACAAAATAAGTTTCTTGAATGCAGTTTTTACACAATATCATACAAGCATGGACTCCAAATCTCGTCCTTATTTAAGTATGCGACAGCGGAAGCTCTTAATAATTACCTGAGAATAAACATGCTTAAAACGTCAACAAAAATGTTGGTGAGTTATAGGTTTAACCTATATATATCAAATCATAATAATAGACCACAAGATTTCATATTTCAATACACATCCCATACATAGAGATAAAAATCATTCATATGGTGAACACCTGGTAACCGACATTAACAAGATGCATATATAAGAATATCCCCATCATTCCGGGACACCCTTCGGATATGATATAAATTTCGAAGTACTAAAGCATCCGGTACTTTGGATGGGGTTTGTTAAGCCCAATAGATCTATCTTTAGGATTCGCGTCAATTAGGGTGTCTGTTCCCTAATTCTTAGATTACCAGACTTAATAAAAAGGGGCATATTCGATTTCGATAATTCAACCATAGAATGTAGTTTCACGTACTTGTGTCTATTTTGTAAATCATTTATAAAACTTGCATGTATTCTCATCCCAAAAATATTAGATTTTAAAAGTGGGACTATAACTCACTTTCACAGATTTTTACTTCGTCGGGAAGTAAGACTTGACCACTGGTTGATTCACAAACCTATAACAATATATACATATATATCAAAGTATGTTCAAAATATATTTACAACACTTTTAATATATTTTGGTGTTTTAAGTTTATTAAGTCAGCTGTCCTCGTTAGTAACCTACAACTAGTTGTCCACAGTTAGATGTACAGAAATAAATCGATAAATATTATCTTGAATCAATCCACGACCCAGTGTATACGTATCTCAGTATTGATCACAACTCAAACTATATATATTTTGGAATCAACCTCAACCCTATATAGCTAACTCCAACATTCACATATAGAGTGTCTATGGTTGTTCCGAAATATATATAGATGTGTCGACATGATAGGTCGAAACATTGTATACGTGTCTATGGTATCTCAAGATTACATAATATACAATACAAGTTGATTAAGTTATGGTTGGAATAGATTTGTTACCAATTTTCACGTAGCTAAAATGAGAAAAATTATCCAATCTTGTTTTACCCATAACTTCTTCATTTTAAATCCGTTTTGAGTGAATCAAATTGCTATGGTTTCATATTGAACTCTATTTTATGAATCTAAACAGAAAAAGTATAGGTTTATAGTCGGAAAAATAAGTTACAAGTCGTTTTTGTAAAGGTAGTCATTTCAGTCGAAAGAACGACGTCTAGATGACCATTTTAGAAAACATACTTCCACTTTGAGTTTAACCATAATTTTTGGATATAGTTTCATGTTCATAATAAAAATCATTTTCTCAGAATAACAACTTTTAAATCAAAGTTTATCATAGTTTTTAATTAACTAACCCAAAACAGCCCGCGGTGTTACTACGACGGCGTAAATCCGGTTTTACGGTGTTTTTCGTGTTTCCAGGTTTTAAATCATTAAGTTAGCATATCATATAGATATAGAACATGTGTTTAGTTGATTTTAAAAGTCAAGTTAGAAGGATTAACTTTTATTTGCGAACAAGTTTAGAATTAACTAAACTATGTTCTAGTGATTACAAGTTTAAACCTTCGAATAAGATAGCTTTATATGTATGAATCGAATGATGTTATGAACATCATTACTACCTTAAGTTCCTTGGATAAACCTACTGGAAAAGAGAAAAATGGATTTAGCTTCAACGGATCCTTGGATGGCTCGAAGTTCTTGAAGCAGAATCATGACACGAAAACAAGTTCAAGTAAGATCATCACTTGAAATAAGATTGTTATAGTTATAGAAATTGAACCAAAGTTTGAATATGATTATTACCTTGTATTAGAATGATAACCTACTGTAAGAAACAAAGATTTCTTGAGGTTGGATGATCACCTTACAAGATTGGAAGTGAGCTAGCAAACTTGAAAGTATTCTTGATTTTATGTAACTAGAACTTGTAGAATTTATGAAGAACACTTAGAACTTGAAGATAGAACTTGAGAGAGATCAATTAGATGAAGAAAATTGAAGAATGAAAGTGTTTGTAGGTATTTTTGGTCGTTGGTGTATGGATTAGATATAAAGGATATGTAATTTTATTTTCATGTAAATAAGTCATGAATGATTACTCATATTTTTGTAATTTTATGAGATATTTCATGCTAGTTGCCAAATGATGGTTCCCACATGTGTTAGGTGACTCACATGGGCTGCTAAGAGCTGATCATTGGAGTGTATATACCAATAGTACATACATCTAAAAGCTGTGTATTGTACGAGTACGAATACGGGTGCATACGAGTAGAATTGTTGATGAAACTGAACGAGGATGTAATTGTAAGCATTTTTGTTAAGTAGAAGTATTTTGATAAGTGTATTGAAGTCTTTCAAAAGTGTATAAATACATATTAAAACACTACATGTATATACATTTTAACTGAGTCGTTAAGTCATCGTTAGTCGTTACATGTAAGTGTTGTTTTGAAACCTTTAGGTTAACGATCTTGTTAAATGTTGTTAACCCAATGTTTATAATATCAAATGAGATTTTAAATTATTATATTATCATGATATTATCATGTATGAATATCTCTTAATATGATATATATACATTAAATGTCTTTACAACGATAATCGTTACATATATGTCTCGTTTAAAAATCATTAAGTTAGTAGTCTTGTTTTTACATATGTAGTTCATTGTTAATATACTTAATGATATGTTTACTTATCATAGTATCATGTTAACTATATATATATCCATATATATGTCATCATATAGTTTTTACAAGTTTTAACGTTCGTGAATCATCGGTCAACTTGGGTGGTCAATTGTCTATATGAAACATATTTCAATTAATCAAGTCTTAACAAGTTTGATTGCTTAACATGTTGGAAACATTTAATCATGTAAATATCAATCTCAATTAATATATATAAACATGGAAAATTTCGGGTCACTACAGTACCTACCCGTTAAATAAATTTCGTCCCGAAATTTTAAGCTGTTGAAGGTGTTGACGAATCTTCCGGAAATAGATGCGGGCATTTCTTCTTCATCTGATCTTCACGCTCCCAGGTGAACTCGGGTCCTCTATGAGCATTCCATCGAACCTTAACTATTGGTATCTTGTTTTGCTTAAGTCTTTTAACCTCACGATCCATTATTTCGACGGGTTCTTCGATGAATTGAAGTTTTTCGTTGATTTGGATTTCATCTAACGGAATAGTGAGATCTTCTTTAGCAAAACATTTCTTCAAATTCGAGACGTGAAAAGTGTTATGTACAGCCGCGAGTTGTTGAGGTAACTCAAGTCGGTAAGCTACTGGTCCGACACGATCAATAATCTTGAATGGTCCAATATACCTTGGATTTAATTTCCCTCGTTTACCAAATCGAACAACGCCTTTCCAAGGTGCAACTTTAAGCATGACCATCTCTCCAATTTCAAATTCTATATCTTTTCTTTTAATGTCAGCGTAGCTCTTTTGTCGACTTTGGGCGGTTTTCAACCGTTGTTGAATTTGGATGATCTTCTCGGTAGTTTCTTGTATAATCTCTGGACCCGTAATCTGTCTATCCCCCACTTCACTCCAACAAATCGGAGACCTGCACTTTCTACCATAAAGTGCTTCAAACGGCGCCATCTCAATGCTTGAATGGTAGCTGTTGTTGTAGGAAAATTCTGCTAACGGTAGATGTCGATCCCAACTGTTTCCGAAATCAATAACACATGCTCGTAGCATGTCTTCAAGCGTTTGTATCGTCCTTTCGCTCTGCCCATCAGTTTGTGGATGATAGGCAGTACTCATGTCTAGACGAGTTCCTAATGCTTGCTGTAATGTCTGCCAGAATCTTGAAATAAATCTGCCATCCCTATCAGAGATAATAGAGATTGGTATTCCATGTCTGGAGACGACTTCCTTCAAATACAGTCGTGCTAACTTCTCCATCTTGTCATCTTCTCTTATTGGCAGGAAGTGTGCTGATTTGGTGAGACGATCAACTATTACCCAAATAGTATCAAAACCACTTGCAGTCCTTGGCAATTTAGTGATGAAATCCATGGTAATGTTTTCCCATTTCCATTCTGGGATTTCAGGTTGTTGAAGTAGACCTGATGGTTTCTGATGTTCAGCTTTGACCTTAGAACACGTCAAACATTCTCCTACGTATTTAGCAACATCAGCTTTAATACCCGGCCACCAAAAATGTTTCTTGAGATCCTTGTACATCTTCCCCGTTCCAGGATGTATTGAGTATCTGGTTTTATGAGCTTCTCTAAGTACCATTTCTCTCATATCTCCAAATTTTGGTACCCAAATCCTTTCAGCCCTATACCGGGTTCCGTCTTCCTGAATATTAAGATGCTTCTCCGATCCTTTGGGTATTTCATCCTTTAAATTTCCCTCTTTTAAAACTCCTTGTTGCGCCTCCTTTATTTGAGTAGTAAGGTTATTATGAATCATTATATTCATAGATTTTACTCGAATGGGTTCTCTGTCCTTCCTGCTCAAGGCATCGGCTACCACATTTGCCTTCCCCGGGTGGTAACGAATCTCAAAGTCGTAATCATTCAATAATTCGATCCACCTACACTGCCTCATATTCAGTTGTTTCTGATTAAATATGTGTTGAAGACTTTTGTGGTCGGTATATATAATACTTTTGACCCCATATAAGTAGTGCCTCCAAGTCTTTAATGCAAAAACAACCGCGCCTAATTCCAAATCATGCGTCGTATAATTTTGTTCGTGAATCTTCAATTGTCTAGACGCATAAGCAATCACCTTCGTTCGTTGCATTAATACACAACCGAGACCTTGCTTTGATGCGTCACAATAAATCACAAAATCATCATTCCCTTCAGGCAATGACAATATAGGTGCCGTAGTTAGCTTTTTCTTCAATAACTGAAACGCTTTCTCTTGTTCATCCTTCCATTCAAATTTCTTCCCTTTATGCGTTAATGCAGTCAAGGGTTTTTCTATTCTGGAAAAGTCTTGGATGAACCTTCTGTAGTAACCAGCTAGTCCTAAAAACTGGCGTATGTGTTTCGGAGTTTTCGGGGTTTCCCACTTTTCAACAGTTTCTATCTTTACCGGATCCACCTTAATACCTTCTTTGTTCACTATGTGACCGAGGAATTGAACTTCTTCCAACCAAAATGCACACTTTGAAAACTTAGCGTACAATTCTTCCTTCCTCAATACTTCTAACACCTTTCTCAAATGTTCACCGTGTTCTTGGTCATTCTTTGAGTAAATAAGTATGTCATCAATGAAAAAAATGACAAACTTGTCAAGGTATGGTCCACACACTCGGTTCATAAGGTCCATGAACACAGCTGGTGCATTAGTTAAACCAAACGGCATGACCATAAACTCGTAATGACCGTAACGTGTTCTGAAAGCAGTCTTTGGAATATCATCTTCTTTCACCCGCATTTGATGATACCCGTAACGTAAGTCAATCTTTGAATAAACAGACGAGCCTTGTAGTTGATCAAATAAGTCGTCGATTCTCGGTAGTGGGTAGCGGTTCTTGATGGTAAGTTTGTTCAACTCTCGGTAGTCGATACACAACCTGAATGTACCATCTTTCTTCTTGACAAACAAAACAGGAGCTCCCCACGGTGATGTGCTTCGTCGAATGAAACCACGCTCTAAAAGTTCTTGTAATTGGCTTTGCAGTTCCTTCATCTCGCTGGGTGCGAGTCTGTAAGGAGCACGAGCTATTGGTGCAGCTCCTGGTACAAGATCTATTTGAAATTCAACGGATCGATGTGGGGGTAATCCCGGTAATTCTTTCGGAAATACATCGGGAAATTCTTTTGCAATGGGAACATCATTGATGCTCTTTTCTTCAGTTTGTACTTTCTCGACGTGTGCTAGAACAGCATAGCAACCTTTTCTTATTAGTTTTTGTGCCTTCAAATTACTAATAAGATGTAGCTTCGTGTTGCCCTTTTCTCCGTACACCATTAAGGGTTTTCCTTTTTCTCGTATAATGCGAATTGCATTTTTGTAACAAACGATCTCTGCTTTCACTTCTTTCAACCAGTCCATACCGATTATCACATCAAAACTCCCTAACTCTACTGGTATCAAGTCAATCTTAAATGTTTCGCTAACCAGTTTAATTTCTCGATTCCGACATATATTATCTGCTGAAATTAATTTACCATTTGCTAATTCGAGTAAAAATTTACTATCCAAAGGCGTCAATGGACAACTTAATTTAGCACAAAAATCTCTACTCATATAGCTTCTATCCGCACCCGAATCAAATAAAACGTAAGCAGATTTATTGTCAATAAGAAACGTACCCATAACAAGCTCCGGGTCTTCTTGTGCCTCTGCCGCATTAATATTGAAAACTCTTCCGCGGCCTTGTCCATTCGTGTTCTCCTGGTTCGGGCAATTTCTAATAATGTGGCCCGGTTTTCCACATTTATAACAAACTACATTGGCATAACTTGCTCCGACACTACTTGCTCCGCCATTACTCGTTCCAACACCATTTGTTCCTTTCGTTCTATTAACCCCTGGTCCGTAGACCTCACACTTCGCCGTGCTATGACCATTTCTTTTACATTTGTTGCAAAATTTGGTGCAGAACCCCGAGTGATACTTTTCACACCTTTGGCATAGCTGCTTCTGATTGTTGTTGTTGTTGCGGTTATTATTGTTGTTGGGATGATTGTTGTAGTTGTTGTTGTTGTTGTTGTTATTGTTGTTGTTGTTGGGCCATTTGTTGTAGTTGCGATTGATGTTGCGATTGTTGGGATAATTGTTGCGATTGCTGTTGTTATGTATTGGTGATTCTTATCACCGTTTTCCTCCCACTTTCTTTTGACTTGCTTCACATTGGCCTCTTCAGCAGTCTGTTCTTTAATTCTTTCTTCAATCTGGTTCACTAGTTTGTGAGCCATTCTACATGCCTGTTGTATGGAGGTGGGCTCGTGTGAACTTATATCTTCTTGGATTCTTTCCGGTAATCCTTTCACAAACGCGTCGATCTTCTCTTCCTCATCTTCGAATGCTCCCGGACATAATAGGCACAATTCTGTGAATCGTCTTTCGTACGTGGTAATATCAAATCCTTGGGTTCGTAACCCTCTAAGTTCTGTCTTGAGCTTATTGACCTCGGTTCTGGGACGGTACTTCTCGTTCATCAAGTGCTTGAATGCTGACCACGGTAGTGCGTACGCATCGTCTTGTCCCACTTGCTCTAGATAGGTATTCCACCATGTTAACGCAGAACCTGTGAAGGTATGCGTAGCGTACTTCACTTTGTCCTCTTCAGTACACTTACTTATGGCAAACACCGATTCGACCTTCTCGGTCCACCGTTTCAATCCGATCGGTCCTTCGGTTCCATCAAATTCCAAAGGTTTGCAGGCAGTGAATTCTTTGTAGGTGCATCCTACACGATTTCCTGTACTGCTAGATCCAAGGTTATTGTTGGTATGTAGCACAGCTTGTACTGCGGCTATGTTTGAAGCTAGAAAAGTACGGAATTCCTCTTCATTCATATTCACGGTGTGTCGAGTAGTCGGTGCTATTTCCTTCAAAATAGTCAAATGGAACAAGTTAATCATACAGAATATTAAGAGTAGTTAATAGTATTTCGTAGCATAATATGAACTCATTTATAAAAGCTTTTTCTTCATATTAGCGTTTTATAAGTTTAAATTCGGGTAGTACCTACCCGTTAAGTTCATACTTAGTAGCTAATATACAATTCAACTACTACAATTCTATATGAAAAACTAATTATAATAATATTTCGCGTTCAAACTTTTACACAATATTTTACAAACTTACAATACCGCTTATTTTACATATAGCATGAAATATAGCACACAATAAATTTGATACAAGATGGTTGTAAAGATAATTCTAGCTAGTACACAAGTCGTTCAGCAAAGGCAATAAAGACACGTAATTCATACGTCCAGAAACAAGTCATACATTCTGGTTTTACTAGGATTACTTCCCATCCTTGGTCTTGTGGAACATAACCGTTATGGCCGTTGATAAGACAGCGTGTTGTAACGTCGTCAAAGGGACGAGGGTTACGTAATGTCCAACAGTCCCGTAACAATCTAAAAACCTCATTTCTTACCCCAATTACCGACTCCGTCACTTGTGGGAACGTTTTGTTTAATAGTTGTAGCCCGATGTTCTTGTTCTCACTTTGGTGAGAAGCGAACATTACTAATCCGTAAGCATAACATGCTTCTTTATGTTGCATGTTAGCCGCTTTTTCTAAATCACGAAGTCCAATATTCGGATATATTGAGTCAAAATAATTTCTTAACCCATTGTGTAAAATAGCATTTGGGTTCCCCGCAATATATGCGTCAAAGTAAACACATCGTAACTTATGGATTTCCCAATGTGATATCCCCCATCTTTCGAACGAAAGCCTTTTATAAACCAAGGCATTCTTGGAACGTTCTTCGAATGTCTTACAAACTGATCTCGCCTTAAATAGTTGTGCCGAAGAATTTTGACCGACTCTAGACAAGATTTCTTCAATCATGTCTCCGGGTAGGTCTCTTAAAATATTGGGTTGTCTATCCATTTTGTGTTTTTATACTGTAAAATAGACAAGAGTTAGATTCATAAAAAAAATACTTATTAATACAAGCAATTTTTACATATATCATAAAGCATAAGCACACTATATTACATATATTACACCACACGAATACAACTATCTTATTCCGACTCGCTTGTTTCTTCTTCTTTGGTTTTGGTTCGTTTTGCCAAGTTTCTAGGGATATATGATGTTCCCCTAATACGAGCCGTCGTTATCCACATTGGTTTAGAAAAACCTGGTGGTTTAGAGGTTCCCGGGTCATTGTTACAACTTAAGGACTTCGGGGGTTGACGATACATATAAAGTTCATCGGGGTTGGAATTAGATTTCTCTATTTTTATGCCCTTTCCCTTATTATTTTCTTTTGCCTTTTTAAATTCAGTTGGGGTAATTTCTATAACATCATCGGAATTCTCGTCGGAATCCGATTCATCGGAGAATTGGTAATCCTCCCAATATTTTGCTTCCTTGGCGGAAACACCATTGACCATAATTAACCTTGGTCGGTTGGTTGAGGATTTTCTTTTACTTAACCGTTTTATTATTTCCCCCACCGTTTCTATTTCTTCATCCGGTTCCGATTCTTCTTCCGGTTCCGATTCTTCTTCCGGTTCTGACTCTTCTTCCGGTTCCTCTTCGGGAACTTGTGAATCAGTCCACGAATCATTCCAATTTACATTTGACTCTTCATTATTATTAGGTGAGTCAATTGGACTTGTTCTAGAGGTAGACATCTATCACATAATATCAAACGCGTTAAGAGATTAATATATCACATAATATTCACATGTTAAAAATATATAGTTTCCAACAAAATTTGTTAAGCAATCATTTTTCAAGTAAACACGGTCGAAGTCCAGACTCACTAATGCATCCTAACAAACTCGATAAGACACACTAATGCAAAATTCTGGTTCTCTAAGACCAACGCTCGGATACCAACTGAAATGTCCCGTTCTTATTGATTAAAAACGTTCCATATTAATTGATTTCGTTGCGAGGTTTTGACCTCTATATGAGACATTTTTCAAAGACTGCATTCATTTTAAAACAAACCATAACCTTTATTTCATCAATAAAGGTTTAAAAAGCTTTACGTAGATTATCAAATAATGATAATCTAAAATATCCTGTTTACACACGACCATTACATAATGGTTTACAATACAAATATGTTACAACAAAATAAGTTTCTTGAATGCAGTTTTTACACAATATCATACAAGCATGGACTCCAAATCTCGTCCTTATTTAAGTATGCGACAGCGGAAGCTCTTAATAATTACCTGAGAATAAACATGCTTAAAACGTCAACAAAAATGTTGGTGAGTTATAGGTTTAACCTATATATAGCAAATCATAATAATAGACCACAAGATTTCATATTTCAATACACATCCCATACATAGAGATAAAAATCATTCATATGGTGAACACCTGGTAACCGACATTAACAAGATGCATATATAAGAATATCCCCATCATTCCGGGACACCCTTCGGATATGATATAAATTTCGAAGTACTAAAGCATCCGGTACTTTGGATGGGGTTTGTTAAGCCCAATAGATCTATCTTTAGGATTCGCGTCAATTAGGGTGTCTGTTCCCTAATTCTTAGATTACCAGACTTAATAAAAAGGGGCATATTCGATTTCGATAATTCAACCATAGAATGTAGTTTCACGTACTTGTGTCTATTTTGTAAATCATTTATAAAACTTGCATGTATTCTCATCCCAAAAATATTAGATTTTAAAAGTGGGACTATAACTCACTTTCACAGATTTTTACTTCGTCGGGAAGTAAGACTTGGCCACTGGTTGATTCACAAACCTATAACAATATATACATATATATCAAAGTATGTTCAAAATATATTTACAACACTTTTAATATATTTTGGTGTTTTAAGTTTATTAAGTCAGCTGTCCTCGTTAGTAACCTACAACTAGTTGTCCACAGTTAGATGTACAGAAATAAATCGATAAATATTATCTTGAATCAATCCACGACCCAGTGTATACGTATCTCAGTATTGATCACAACTCAAACTATATATATTTTGGAATCAACCTCAACCCTGTATAGCTAACTCCAACATTCACATATAGAGTGTCTATGGTTGTTCCGAAATATATATAGATGTGTCGACATGATAGGTCGAAACATTGTATACGTGTCTATGGTATCTCAAGATTACATAATATACAATACAAGTTGATTAAGTTATGGTTGGAATAGATTTGTTACCAATTTTCACGTAGCTAAAATGAGAAAAATTATCCAATCTTGTTTTACCCATAACTTCTTCATTTTAAATCCGTTTTGAGTGAATCAAATTGCTATGGTTTCATATTGAACTCTATTTTATGAATCTAAACAGAAAAAGTATAGGTTTATAGTCGGAAAAATAAGTTACAAGTCGTTTTTGTAAAGGTAGTCATTTCAGTCGAAAGAACGACGTCTAGATGACCATTTTAGAAAACATACTTCCACTTTGAGTTTAACCATAATTTTTGGATATAGTTTCATGTTCATAATAAAAATCATTTTCTCAGAATAACAACTTTTAAATCAAAGTTTATCATAGTTTTTAATTAACTAACCCAAAACAGCCCGCGGTGTTACTACGACGGCGTAAATCCGGTTTTACGGTGTTTTTCGTGTTTCCAGGTTTTAAATCATTAAGTTAGCATATCATATAGATATAGAACATGTGTTTAGTTGATTTTAAAAGTCAAGTTAGAAGGATTAACTTTTATTTGCGAACAAGTTTAGAATTAACTAAACTATGTTCTAGTGATTACAAGTTTAAACCTTCGAATAAGATAGCTTTATATGTATGAATCGAATGATGTTATGAACATCATTACTACCTTAAGTTCCTTGGATAAACCTACTGGAAAAGAGAAAAATGGATTTAGCTTCAACGGATCCTTGGATGGCTCGAAGTTCTTGAAGCAGAATCATGACACGAAAACAAGTTCAAGTAAGATCATCACTTGAAATAAGATTGTTATAGTTATAGAAATTGAACCAAAGTTTGAATATGATTATTACCTTGTATTAGAATGATAACCTACTGTAAGAAACAAAGATTTCTTGAGGTTGGATGATCACCTTACAAGATTGGAAGTGAGCTAGCAAACTTGAAAGTATTCTTGATTTTATGTAACTAGAACTTGTAGAATTTATGAAGAACACTTAGAACTTGAAGATAGAACTTGAGAGAGATCAATTAGATGAAGAAAATTGAAGAATGAAAGTGTTTGTAGGTGTTTTTGGTCGTTGGTGTATGGATTAGATATAAAGGATATGTAATTTTGTTTTCATGTAAATAAGTCATGAATGATTACTCATATTTTTGTAATTTTATGAGATATTTCATGCTAGTTGCCAAATGATGGTTCCCACATGTGTTAGGTGACTCACATGGGCTGCTAAGAGCTGATCATTGGAGTGTATATACCAATAGTACATACATCTAAAAGCTGTGTATTGTACGAGTACGAATACGGGTGCATACGAGTAGAATTGTTGATGAAACTGAACGAGGATGTAATTGTAAGCATTTTTGTTAAGTAGAAGTATTTTGATAAGTGTATTGAAGTCTTTCAAAAGTGTATAAATACATATTAAAACACTACATGTATATACATTTTAACTGAGTCGTTAAGTCATCGTTAGTCGTTACATGTAAGTGTTGTTTTGAAACCTTTAGGTTAACGATCTTGTTAAATGTTGTTAACCCAATGTTTATAATATCAAATGAGATTTTAAATTATTATATTATCATGATATTATCATGTATGAATCTCTTAATATGATATATATACATTAAATGTCTTTACAACGATAATCGTTACATATATGTCTCGTTTAAAAATCATTAAGTTAGTAGTCTTGTTTTTACATATGTAGTTCATTGTTAATATACTTAATGATATGTTTACTTATCATAGTATCATGTTAACTATATATATATCCATATATATGTCATCATATAGTTTTTACAAGTTTTAACGTTCGTGAATCACCGGTCAACTTGGGTGGTCAATTGTCTATATGAAACATATTTCAATTAATCAAGTCTTAACAAGTTTGATTGCTTAACATGTTGGAAACATTTAATCATGTAAATATCAATCTCAATTAATATATATAAACATGGAAAATTTCGGGTCACTACAGTACCTACCCGTTAAATAAATTTCGTCCCGAAATTTTAAGCTGTTGAAGGTGTTGACGAATCTTCCGGAAATAGATGCGGGCATTTCTTCTTCATCTGATCTTCACGCTCCCAGGTGAACTCGGGTCCTCTATGAGCATTCCATCGAACCTTAATATTTGGTATCTTGTTTTGCTTAAGTCTTTTAACCTCACGATCCATTATTTCGACGGGTTCTTCGATGAATTGAAGTTTTTCGTTGATTTGGATTTCATCTAACGGAATAGTGAGATCTTCTTTAGCAAAACATTTCTTCAAATTCGAGACGTGAAAAGTGTTATGTACAGCCGCGAGTTGTTGAGGTAACTCAAGTCGGTAAGCTACTGGTCCGACACGATCAATAATCTTGAATGGTCCAATATACCTTGGATTTAATTTCCCTCGTTTACCAAATCGAACAACGCCTTTCCAAGGTGCAACTTTAAGCATGACCATCTCTCCAATTTCAAATTCTATATCTTTTCTTTTAATGTCAGCGTAGCTCTTTTGTCGACTTTGGGCGGTTTTCAACCGTTGTTGAATTTGGATGATCTTCTCGGTAGTTTCTTGTATAATCTCCGGACCCGTAATCTGTCTATCCCCCACTTCACTCCAACAAATCGGAGACCTGCACTTTCTACCATAAAGTGCTTCAAACGGCGCCATCTCAATGCTTGAATGGTAGCTGTTGTTGTAGGAAAATTCTGCTAACGGTAGATGTCGATCCCAACTGTTTCCGAAATCAATAACACATGCTCGTAGCATGTCTTCAAGCGTTTGTATCGTCCTTTCGCTCTGCCCATCAGTTTGTGGATGATAGGCAGTACTCATGTCTAGACGAGTTCCTAATGCTTGCTGTAATGTCTGCCAGAATCTTGAAATAAATCTGCCATCCCTATCAGAGATAATAGAGATTGGTATTCCATGTCTGGAGACGACTTCCTTCAAATACAGTCGTGATAACTTCTCCATCTTGTCATCTTCTCTTATTGGCAGGAAGTGTACTGATTTGGTGAGACGATCAACTATTACCCAAATAGTATCAAAACCACTTGCAGTCCTTGGCAATTTAGTGATGAAATCCATGGTAATGTTTTCCCATTTCCATTCTGGGATTTCAGGTTGTTGAAGTAGACCTGATGGTTTCTGATGTTCAGCTTTGACCTTAGAACACATCAAACATTCTCCTACGTATTTAGCAACATCAGCTTTAATACCCGGCCACCAAAAATGTTTCTTGAGATCCTTGTACATCTTCCCCGTTCCAGGATGTATTGAGTATCTGGTTTTATGAGCTTCTCTAAGTACCATTTCTCTCATATCTCCAAATTTTGGTACCCAAATCCTTTCAGCCCTATACCGGGTTCCGTCTTCCCGAATATTAAGATGCTTCTCCGATCCTTTGGGTATTTCATCCTTTAAATTTCCCTCTTTTAAAACTCCTTGTTGCGCCTCCTTTATTTGAGTAGTAAGGTTATTATGAATCATTATATTCATAGATTTTACTCGAATGGGTTCTCTGTCCTTCCTGCTCAAGGCATCGGCTACCACATTTGCCTTCCCCGGGTGGTAACGAATCTCAAAGTCGTAATCATTCAATAATTCGATCCACCTACGCTGCCTCATATTCAGTTGTTTCTGATTAAATATGTGTTGAAGACTTTTGTGGTCGGTATATATAATACTTTTGACCCCATATAAGTAGTGCCTCCAAGTCTTTAATGCAAAAACAACCGCGCCTAATTCCAAATCATGCGTCGTATAATTTTGTTCGTGAATCTTCAATTGTCTAGACGCATAAGCAATCACCTTCGTTCGTTGCATTAATACACAACCGAGACCTTGCTTTGATGCGTCACAATAAATCACAAAATCATCATTCCCTTCAGGCAATGACAATATAGGTGCCGTAGTTATACACATAATGTCCGATAACCCCCTTGCCCTAGTGAATGCAATAATTATACACATACATATATAACCTACTTACATGCAATCACATACACAATTACCTCATACACGCTAGCAATTTAAAAGACATACCAACGCAAGGCATAACGCTAAATCTCCAAGACCACAAGCTAGCACAACGATAACATATATAACTCGAATAATGTGAAAACACCACACAACAAACACATAGCCATGGTTAACCAATAGTACAAGGAATGGTACTTCGAATTTCCCATTGGTGTTCCCAACAACCGTTAGTGCACAACAAATTATAACACTAACCCCGGAGTGGTATCGATCGCCCGAACTTTAAACCCACCCGTCACGTGTAATGTGGTATCGAACTCCCGAACTTTAAACCCACACTACATGCCCACACACATATATGACATGGCATCGAACGCCCGAACTTAAACCCATATCATATATTGACCCGATATGGTATCGATCGCCCGAACTTAAACCCACATCGAATCTTGTACAAGTAAATACATTATATACACACATGCATAATCATTCCACTCACCTCAAGACTCTTGTGGAAGCTAACCGAGCTTGCAAACCTTCAATGTAACGTACCTATTACATTATGCATTTTATTAATATACAATCTAGTTGAATTAAATGCTAACTTCTAACCCTTGAGCATTTAATGACCCGATTGCATTAAATGACTCAACTACACCAAAACCGCCCATTAATGGCCACGCCTCGTCATAGATCACTTAAGGCTAGTGATTAGGGTCTATTAACATCAACTAACATAAACTTGGTGTATTTCATAACCATTTCACCCGATTAGGTCAACTAGTGCTCTTTTGACTCTTTGACTCACAAACCAAGTCCAACTTACACATTAAAAATTCTTTCATCCTTTTAAAAGTGCATTAGTAACTAACAACATCACTTAGCACTTACAACCTCAAATCACAAGACCAAACCCTAGATAATAGCTATTTAGGGTTTCCTTTTAACAATCCAACCCAAAATCCACCCATTTAACCCTTAAATGGGTCACACAAGTTCCATATGAACTAAACCCTAGCTTAAACTAAATGAAACTCAAAACTTAGAGTTGAGACTTACCAAAACTATCCTCTTGTAGCTAATAACAAGGAGAGCAACTTTAATTCTTGCTTCTAAGATTGATTCACAAAACTTCACTTTCAAATCTTGAGTTTAATCTAAGTGGGTTTTTGGATTTGAGAGGAAAATGTGAAAGAAAATGGAAAAGAAATAAGCAATGGAGAATAAGTGGCTGATATTAAAAGCTCCAAACAGATCTACATGCGAAAAGACCAAATTGCCCCTAAACCCTATTTAATTTGAGCAGAATTCGGAGTCTGATCTGCAGGGATGCCGCGGCGCGGCGCCATTTGTCGCGGCGCCATTTGTCGCGGCGCGACGAATTGAAGGAAAAATGATCACTCTTAACCCTCTTTCTGCTCCTGGTTTGCTTCAAAGGTCGCGGCGCGGACCCGTTTGTCGCGGCGCGGCGTTAGCCTAGGTCTGGTCACTTCGAAAATTTAACATGAATCAAGGGTTCAAGAACTATCACACCTCATTCACCCTTCCTATACACGTCTAAACTTCAACCTTAACTCTCACACGACTCAACGCCATCACGTCACATTCATATACGAGTACACGCACGCATTCGAATATACCCATATATATATATATATATATATATATATATATATATATATATATATATATATATATATATATATATATATATATATATATATATATATATATATATATATATATATATATATATACACACATATACATATATGCACTTACACCTAACTAACACTTTAGTTCATTTAATCACATAACAAATAAGTTATAAGCGTACTATTGATTAAGTACGTACCTTTAGACGCGCACGGGAAAACGGGGTGTTACACATATTAAGACATGTTTAAAATCATGGGAGTGTATGGGTCAAATACTTACTAATATATACCTGATTTAAAAACTTTCATAGTACATTTATATACTAAATATTGAAAGAAGGTGTTGGCACAACATAGTTTAAAAACTAAAGTCGCTTAACAGTGGTTGACTGATGTGTAAAATTGTAGTGACCCGAACTTTTCCATGTTTATATATATTAAATGAAATTGATATTTACATGATTAAGTGTTTCCAACATGTTAAGCAATCAAACTTGTTAAGACTTGATTAATTGAAATAGGTTTTATATAGACAATTGACCACCCAAGTTGACCGGTGATTCACGAACGATAAAACTTGTAAAAACTATATGATGACATATATATGGTTATATATATAGTTAACATAATATTATGATAAGTAAGTATCTCATTAGGTATTTTAACAATGAGTTATATACATAAAAATGAGACTATTGAATTAAGAAACTCGAAAACGATATATATAACGATTATCGTTATAACAACGTCTTACTAATTACATATGAATCATTTTAAGGTATTGTTACACTATATATAAACATGATAAATGTTAAGTAAACATATCATTAAGTATATTAACAATGAACTTCATATGTAAAAACAAGACTACTAACTTAAGGATTTCGAAACGAGACATATATGTAACGATTATCGTTGTAACAACATTTAACTGTATATATATCATACTAAGATATATTAATATATCATAATATCATGATAATGTAATAATTTAACATCTCTTTAGATATAATAAACAATGGGTTAACAACATTTAACAAGATCGTTAACTTAAAGGTTTCAAAACAACACTTACATGTAACGACTAATGATGACTTAACGACTCAGTTAAAATGTATATACATGTAGTGTTTTAATATGTATTCATACGCTTTTTAAAGACTTCAATACACTTATCAAAGTACTTCTACTTAACAAAAATGCTTACAATTACATCCTCATTCATTTTCATCAACAATTCTACTCGTATGCACTCGTATTTGTACTCGTACAATACACAGCTTCTAAATGTATTTACTATTAGTATATACACTCCAATGATCAACTCTTATCAGCCCATGTGAGTCACCTAACCATATGGGAACCATAATTTAACATCTAGTATGAAATATCTCACAAAATAACAAACTAATGGAGCCTATATGATTCATGCATATTCACGTGAATGAGGGAGTCCATAAACACTTTCATTTTGCAACTTACATGCATCAAACTACTCTCTCTCAAGTGTTCTTCCATTGTTCTAAGTGTTCTTCATCATCTTCATCAAAATCTAGCTCAATCTAGTTCATAAATCCATACATAAACCAAGTTATAAAACAACTACTCAAGAACACACCAACAACACTTCCAAGTTTGCTAGCTTACTTCCAATCTTGCAAATCCACTTTGAGTGATCATCAAATCTCAAGAAATCTTTCTTATTTACAGTAAGATATCTTTCTAATACAAGGTAATACTCATATTCAAAGTTTGATTCAATTTCTACAACTTTAACAATCTTATTTCGAGTGGAAATCTTACTTGAACTTGTTTTCGTGTCATGATTTTGTTTCAAGAACTTTCAAGCCATCCAAGGATCCTTTGAAGCTAGATCTATTTTTCTCATTTCCAGTAGGTTTATCCACAAAACCTGAGGTAGTAATGATATTCATAACATCATTCGATTCATATATATAAAACTACCGTATTCGAAGGTTTAAACTTGAAATCACTAGAACATAGTTTAGTTAATTCTATATTTGTTCGCAAACAAAAGTTAATCCTTCTAAATTGAATTTTAAAATCAACAAAGCACATGTTCTATATCTATATGATATGCTAACTTAATGATTTAAAACCTGAAAACACGAAAAACACCGTAAAACCGGATATGTTTGTATAGCTATGATAAAAACTATGATAATTAAAAACTATGATAAACTTTGTTTTAAAAGTTGTTCTTCTGGGAAAATGATATTTCTTATGAACATGAAACTATATCCAAAAATCATGGTTAAACTCAAAGTGAAAGTATGTTTTTCAAAATGGTCATCAAGACGTCGTTTTTTGGATTGAAATGACTACCTTTACAAAAATGACTTGTAATCTGTATTTCTGACAATAAACTTATACTTTTTATGTTTAGATTCATAAATTTAAGTTCAATATAAAACCATAGCAACTTGAATCACTCAAAACGGATTTAAAACGAAGAAGTTATGGGTAAAACAAGATTGGATAATTTTTCTTGTTGTAGCTACGTGAAAATTGGTAACAAATCAATATTAATCATATCCTAGCTAACTTATATTGTATTATACATGTATTTTAATATATTATGTAATCTTGGGATACCATAGACACATATGCAAATGTTTTGACATATCATATCGACCCATCTATATACATTATTTGGAACAACCATAGACACTCTATATGCAATAATGTTTGAGTTAGCTATACAGGGTTGATGTGATGCCCCGTACTAAATCAACATGTATGGACCATCAACAACAGGATCATTACACGGTCAAACACTATATGCATTTTCAAAACAAGTTTGCATTCATGATAAAAGGTGGCGTCATAACCAACGTCAAATGTTTTACATCAAAAATATGCCTCAATGAACAGTAGCAATTAGAAATAGTACGTGACCCTCAGGTCATTACAAATCATTGTTCAAAAGTATTAAAGTTTGAATGCAAGATAAAGTAGTTCATGCGGTGACATCTCTAGTAAAGCACAGCGGAAGTCTATGAGGCATGACTAGTACACAACGGAAGCAGCTAACCTTAAGCACCTGAGAAAAACATGCTTAAAAACGTCAACACAAAGGTTGGTGAGCCATAGTTTAAGTATAACAGTAATATAAGGTAGGCTACGAGATTTCAGTGCTACAAAGAGCGTTTCAAAACAGTATAATAAAGTATATGTTTAACCGTGGGCACTTGGTAACTAACTTAACGTTTATAACCCCCTGAAAGTACACTTGGCGAGTGTGTATGTTTACGAAGTATTAAACACCCGTTAAATGCTAGCGCTACTAGCCCGAATGGGGATGTCAAACCCTGTGGATCCATATCTAAGATTCGCGTTCACCGGTTCAAAAACCAATGACTAAACGTTACCGAGCTAAAGGGAATGTTTATTCCATTGTATAGCCCACACATATATAAAGTTTAAGTACTCGTGCCTAGTATGTAAAACGTAAAATGCGCATGTATTCTCAGTTCCCAAAATAGTTAAAGTAAAAAAGGGATGCTATAACTCACCGCGATAAAGTAGTAGTAAAGTTGAGTCGGGAAGTAAGCAAGTATGTAGGTCCGGAAAGTCCTCAACCTAAGTCAAATATTACTAAGTCAGTAAATTGTCCCAATAGGTTTAAATGTACGTAAATTAGGTCTTAAAGATCATCATCATTCATCATCAAACAAAAGGTGTAAAGTAAGTTTCATTCTAGAAAAGAGTTTAAAACAAAGGCTGACTTCGGTCAGTCACCACGGCCTCTATACCTAATGAAATAAGTTGAGACCAGTGGCTCCGTATATGAGTCCTTTAGTTGTGGTAAAAATTCCAGAAGCAAACTCGTCTTCGTTTGACCGTGGCGACGGTCTAAGTGCGAGTAGGTCAGAATTTTCAGCACAACGTTAAAGGACATAGTGACACTCGGAGGGCCATAGATCCTAAACCGTAAATCGGATTAAGACGAGTCTTAAACGAAAAATTATCTACTCGAACAGAGCTAACTGAAAATCAACTTTACAGTAGCCCAGGTCTTCTGATCAGTTCCAGAAAACAGTAAACAGTAGGTTCTGGTGGTTCTTGGTGATTGACGTTCATCACGGTTCTCGTCCTTGATGCATATAGCTTTAAGTGTACAACTCGTTGATGTGTTTACATCATCTTTACCAAGTTTTAACCATCATAACACAAGTGTAAGTCTAAGATAAGTAGCACAACTCAATTAAGTGTTACAAGTAGTTTGATGAACCAAAGTTACATCAAGATCTTAGATCCGACACATACATGAACTCTAAAAGTAATATTAAGCTACAAACTTTAAAGTAAACTAACTAATCAAGATGTTAAGTTGTGGAACATAGTTCTTAGTTTGATATTGAAGATCCAAGACCCAAAAGTCTAGATCTAAAGTTATTAAGTTAAATCCTAAGTAATAATACTTGAATCTTTACTTTAATGAAACCATAAGCTATAAAACTTAGATTTTCATCTTGTAAAGTACATGTAAGCTTACAAGATTTTGTTTATAACAAAATGAGTAGACCATAAGCTATAGAACTTAGATCCAACATAAGTATATGAAGTTATAACTAGAGAGTTATACTTCTATGTTCTTGAAATTATAAAGTTACTTTTGTTCAAGAAAAATGAGATCAAAGTTAACTAGTAACACTTGACCAATAACAACCAAAATCACGATTTTAAAACATGAACAAGTGAAGAAATAAACTTAAATAAACAAGTAACAAGTCATGGTTGTTCATACTTTAAAGATTCAAGTCAAAGTCTTGATCTTTAAAGAAGTAAACTTTAAGTTTACTAACATGAATTCAAGTAATGATTTTTACAACTCATGAACTTAAATCTTTTAACAAGTATTATGGAAGAATCAAAACATAAACTTGATTCTCCTAGTTTCTTTATGTTCTTGAATAAACAAGATAAAATGAATAACAAACTAGGAAGTTTGGTTCTTAATAACATGTAAGTAAACAACAACAACAACTAACAAGTAATCAAACAACAAACAAGGATTGATGATGATGAGTGTTTGCTTCGGTTTTAGATGAAGAAAAAGAGAGGAAAAGTCTCATGTTACTTACAATATTTGAGAGCAAATGAGAGGAAAAGATGAGAGAAAAAGTGTGAAGTATTTTGTGAGAGTAACATGAAATGAAGACTAGTGAAAGAGTAATAAGGAAATTGAAAAAAAAAACTCTCCCTTGCTATGTGTAGGCCAACGGTCAAGGAAGAAAAGAGGGGAAGGGAAGTGTTCACTAGTCTCTTGCATGTTTATGGCTCAAAAGTTGGTTAATAAAGGGTGTATGCATGGGAACATGGTGTAACTAAATAAGTAACTAGATTCCATGCACTAATCCATCTAGTTAAACCTTAATGTGATACTTACATGTAAGTAATGGGCTAATTAATCCATTAAAGATATAGGGTGGGCTTCTAAGTCCACTAATCACTAATAAAAGCCCAAGTTCCATTAATTAACAAATTAATCCAATAAAGCCCAAGTAATTAACTAGTAACCTTAGTTAATTAAAAATTATTAATAAAACTTAATCATGAATGTAAATGATACTTAAAACATCATTCGTGAAAAGTATGTATGTCACAAAGACGTGTCGGGACATTCAAAGTTAATCGCGGTAACAAGTAAATGTATATAAACAATACATTCAATAAAACACAAGTATTAATAATAACCATTATTAATTAAAGATGGAAAAACCAAGGTCGTTACATTACCCACCTGTTAAAGAAAATTTCGTCCCGAAATTTTAAGTTGAGGTAGATGGAGGAGTCGGGAAAAGGTGAGGATACTTCTGCATCATTTGATCCTCTCGCTCCCAAGTAAACTCAGGTCCTCGTTTGGCATTCCATCGTACTTGGACGATTGGAATCTTGTAGCGTTTCAAAGTTTTGACCTCACGGTCCATAATTTCAACAGGCTCTTCCACAAAGTGGAGTTTGTCATCAATAGTAAGTTTTTCCAGTGGTATGATAATTTCGGGTGCAGCAAGACACTTCTTCAAGTTTGACACGTGGAAGGTAGGATGAACTGAGCTCAATTATGTTGGAAGATCCAAATGGTAAGCAACGGGTCCAACACGTTCCAAAATTTTGAAAGGACCAATATATCGTAGGTTTAACTTTCCGCGCTTTCCAAAACGGATCACACCTTTCCAAGGTGCAGCCTTCAACATTACACGGTCACCCACGTTGAATTCAAAGTCTTTACGTTTAAGATCGACATAACTCTTTTGACAATCACGGGCAGTCTTAACTCGCTTGAATCCGAGCAATCTTCTCCGTGGTTTCATGGACTACCTCGGGTCCGGTGATTTGCTTTTTGCCTACTTCGGCCCAACAAATAGGAGATCTACACTTACGGCCATACAATGCTTCAAAAGGTACGGCATTAATACTCGAGTGATAACTGTTGTTGTAAGAAAATTCAGCGAGTGGCAAATGCCTTTCCCAGGCCTTTCCGAAATCAATGACACATGCACACAACATGTCTTCCAAGGTCTGAATCGTTCGTTCACTTTGCCCGTCGGTCTGTGGGTGATATGTAGTACTCATGTCGAGACGGGCTCCCATGGCTTCTTGCAAAGAACTCCAAAATCTGGAAGCAAAATTGGGATCGTGATCTGAGATGATCGATAAAGGTACACCATGACGAGATACAACCTCTTTGATGTATAGTTGAGCGAGTCTCTCCATCGTATCAGTTTTCTTCATAGCTAGAAAGTGCGCAGATTTAGTGAGACGGTCAACGATAACCCAGATGGTATCGTATCCGCCCACCGTCTTTGGTAGCTTGGTGATGAAATCCATTGTTATCCTTTCCCACTTCCATTGCGGGATTTCCGGTTGTTGAAGTAACCCAGAAGGCCTCTGATGTCCGGCCTTAACTTTCGAACAAGTCAAACACTTACCAACATAAGTTGCAACGTCCTTCTTAAGATTCGGCCACCAGTACTGTTCCTTAAGATCGTGTTACATTTTGCCCACTCTAGGATGAATTGAATATCTCGATTTGTGTGCTTCATCAAGTATAAGGTTCCGTAGATCTCCATAAAGAGGTACCCAAATTCTTCTGGCATAACATCGGAGTCCAGACTCCCTAACCTTGAATCGAGAGACAAGAATGTTCAAATGTTCATGAGATATATTCTCCTCCTTGAGAGCCTCATCTTGGGCTACTCGGATCTGAATGTTGAGATTCGAATGGATGGTGATGTTCAAAGCCCTAACACGAAGAGGTGTCGTCCTCTCCTTTCGGCTTAAAGCGTCAGCTACAACATTGGCCTTGCCAGGATGATAGCGAAGTTCACAATCATAGTCGTTCAGCATCTCGATCCATCGACGCTGCCTCATATTCAGTTTGTTCTAATCTAATATGTGTTGGAGACTTTTGTGGTCGGTGAAGATAGTGCTCTTAGTTCCATAAAGATAGTGTCTCCACAATTTGAGCGCAAAGACAATGGCTCCAAGTTCAAGATCGTGTGTAGTGTAGTTCCGCTCGTGAATCTTCAATTGACGGGAAGCATAAGTGATAACCTTTGTGCGATGCATCAGTACACAACCAAAACCACTTTTCGAAGCATCGGAATAAACAACGAAATCGTCACTGCCTTCAGGAAGAGATAAGATAGGTGCGGTGGTCAACTTCTTCTTCAAGGTTTAAAATGTTAATTCGTGTGCGGGTTCCCAAATGAACTTCTTCCCTTTGTGAGTCAGCGCGATCAAAGGACGCGCAATTAGAGAGAAACCTTCAATGAATCTTCGGTAGTAACCGGAGAGACCTAGGAATTGGCAGATGTGAGTTGGAGTAGTGGGGGTCTCCCACTTGCTGATAGCTTCAATCTTGGCGGGATCAACTTTGATACCGTAGTCGCTCACAACATGACCTAGAAATTGGACTTCATTCAACCAAAATTCACATTTGGAGAATTTGGCTTAAATTTGGTCTTATCTCAAGAGTTCAAGTACTAGTCGGAGGTGTTGCTCATGCTCTTCTTCGCTCTTGGAGTAGATGAGGATATCATCTATGAAGACGATAACGAACTTATCCAGGTATGGTTTGCAGACACGGTTCATGAGATCCATGAACACGGCAGGTGCGTTGGTTAATCCGAATGGCATCACGAGAAACTCATAATGACCATAACGAGTTCTGAACGCAGTTTTCATCACGTCACTTTCTTTCACCCTCAACTGGTGATAACCGGATCGCAAATCGATCTTCGAGTAAACACTCGATCCTTGAAGTTGATCAAAAAGATTGTCAATGCGGGGAAGAGGATACTGATTCTTGATTGTCAATTTGTTGAGTTCACAGTAGTCGATACACATACGAAAGGATCCATCCTTCTTCTTCACAAATAAAACAGGTGCGCCCCAAGGCGAGAAACTTGGTTGGATAAATCCACGGTCTAGTAGTTCTTGTAATTGGCTCTGTAATTCTTGCATCTCAGAAGGTGCGAGTCGATAAGGTGCGCGAGCTACAGGTGCAGCTCCTGGTACTAAATCGATCTGAAACTCTACTGCTCTCAGCAGCGGTAATCCAGGCAATTCCTCTGGGAAGACATTGGAAAATTCGTTCACAATTCGAACATCGTTCACACTCTTCACCTCGGTTTCTACCGTTTTCGCATGTTCTAGGACAGCAAGACGTCCCTTCTTAATAATCTTTTGCGCTTTCATGCAACTAATGAGGTTCAGCTTCGAGGTACATCTCTCTCCGTAAATAACCAGTGGCTCGCCCTCTCCGTGTGGTATACGAAGAGCTTTATCTCCACAGATAATGTCAGCCTTTATCTTGGTCAACCAATCCATACCGACAATAACATCGAAGCTTCCCAACTTAATGGGTATCAAGTCAATTTCGAAATCTATACTAGCTATGTTGATAATAGCTCCACGACTAATATGGTCAACTTTCTCAAGTTTTCCATTGGCGACCTCGACAAGCATACTCTCTTTTAAAGGGACTAATGACCAATTAATCCTATCGCAAAAGTGTCTACATACATAACTTCTATCGGCACCAGTATCAAATAAGACAGAAGCTAATAGATTGTTGATAGTGAATATACCTGTCACCAAGTCGGGATTCTCGCGTGCATCCCTTGCATTAACGTTGAAAGATCTACCACAGGGTAGTCCTCCGTCCTTTTTTTATTGGGACACGCATTTCTGAAGTGGCCCATCTGTCCGCATTCGTAGCACTTTTTCGGTCCATTGGGGTTCGCCTTCACATTTAGGGTGGTGACCTCGCAGTCCTTACCGATATGTCCAGTCCGTTGGCACTTTTCACAAACAACATTACAATACCCAGTATGGTTCTTGTAGCACCGCTTGCATTGTGGTAAGGTTCCCTTGTAGTTCAAGTTTGAGCTTGTGTTCGGATTGGGGTTTCCACCGTTGTTGTTTCCTCTGAAACCCTCATGTCGTTTCGCTGGGTTTTGATCATAGGTCCTTCCCATGTTGTTATCCCATTTGCACATCTCATTACTACCCACTTCAGACTTAGCCTTCTCCGGTTCATCGATGATAATTTGGTTCATTAAAGTATGTGCCATGCGCATCGCTTTCGGGACGTTAGGTGGCTTGGACGAGGTGACATTTCCCTTAATGGACTTAGGAAGTTGTCATAACCTGACCTTAACCATAAGGACGAATACAATAACATATGATTTCATCGCGAGGTATTGACCTCTATATGCGACATTTTTCAAAAACTGCATTCGTTTTTACAATACAAACCATAGCTTTTATTACAAATACAAGGTTTAAACAACTTAATAATGATTATCGTTTAGCGATAATCTTAGACTTACAAACTTTACATGTGATAATAACAATACGACTTCCAACATATTTTACATTACAAATCCTCCGATATGCAGTTTTATTTTTGACACAAATATGCATACTCAAGATCTTGCTTAAATTCAACATGTTGCAGCGAAAGCTTTTAGTTATCACCTGAGAATAAACATGCTTAAAACGTCAACATAAAGTTGGTGAGATATAGGTTTAATGCCGGCAGCGTTATAAATATAGACCACAAGATTTCATATATAAACGTTTTAATAAAAATATTCTAAGTTGTTGAGCACTTGATAACCATACTTAACATTTAATCAATGTCGCATATTCCCTTTATTATGAAATCTTACTACACCGTACCAAGCGTAGTCACCGAAACGAAGTACTGTGCAACCGTTGAATACCGGTCGTCCAGTCCGGTTGGGGTTGTCAGGCCCGATAGATCTATCAACAGGATTCGCGTTTACAATACCTCATGTAAATAATAGTTACCAAGTTACAGGGAAGTATGCCAGTGGTACAACTCAATGTAGAATATATATTTTTAATCACTTGTGTCCATAACGTAAATCATAAAATGCATGTATTCTCATCCCGAAATATTTAGAGTTTAAAAGTGAGACTATATACTCACTTTTGCCTTGAAGGTATTTAACTCGACTTGGTCTCCGATAGATATCACAAACCTAACCATATATATAATATATCAACATATTTTCTTTTCAAGTAATCGTTACATATATATATATATATATATATATATATACACTTTTAATACTTTTAATATTTTCTTAGTCCGTAGTTAGCAGTCCGATGTTAGTGGTCCACAATTAGTTGCTTAAATAAAATAAATAAAGACCCCATCGTATTCGTATTGATCAGAATTAATCTCGACCTATGGTACCATGTTGTCAAGTGACGTGTTGCGTACATAAAGTACCGTGTTGTCAAATGACGTGTTGCGTACAATCATGAGGTCTTATGATTAATCTTCTCGTGTTGTTTACGGGTGGTCCTGAAATATATAAAATCAAATCATAAGTAAATATATATAAAATATCATATTAATTAGAAAATATATGATTAATTTAATTTTTCTCCAAATATTTTCGTAGCTAAACTAGCTTCGGATACCCGATCTTGTTTTAGTCGTAGTTTCTTTATTACAACTCCGTTTTTGTTGGTTCAACTTGCCACTTCCTTGGATCGAGTCAAATTTTAAGAATATGAACTGATAATACCTTAGTTTGTATTCGAAATCACAGGTTATAGGTCAAACTTTGGTGAAACTTATGAAAGTGATCATTTTCCATCATAAAAACAACATTTAATGATCATTTTTCTAAAAATACTTACACTTTGAGTTAAACCATGAAATTTTTATGTGTTAACATATTCATAAGAAATATCATTTTTCCAGAACATTAACTTGCAATTCAAAGCTTAAGATGGTTTTTAATTATCCAACCCAAAACAGCCCCCGGTTGCACTCCGACGACGTAGATTCAGTTTTTAAGATGTTCTTTGTAAAACCAAGTTATATCTTGTTAAGTTAGCATATCATTATGAAATATTATAGGTCTTGAAGTGTTTTAAAAGTTAAGTTAGAAGGATCTATTTAGTTTGCAAACAAGTTTGAAATCATTCAAACTATGTTCTTGTTGTTAAAATTTTACAACACAAAATAAGATAGCTATATAAATATGAATCGAATAAGGTTATGAACAAGGTTACTACCTCAAGTTACTTGGACAGAGTTACTGTAAAAGATGAGAAAAATCTTAGAACCAAAAGAGTGGTGGAGTTGGATCAAAAGGTTGGAAGTAAACTTGTATTTTTGGAAGGATTATTGAAGTGTTCTTGGAAGGTTTTTCTTATGAAGATTAAGGCTTGTTTTTGAAGCTAGATCTTCATGGTAACTTGCTGAATTGTTGAAGAACACTTAAGGTTCCTAAGAGTGTGTTTTTGGTTAGGGAAAATGTGTAGTAAAAATGAAATTGGAATGGAGTATAAATGGTGGTGAAAAGATGTATAAATTTGTAATATTGTGCAAAAGTCTTGTAATATGCCAAATTGATTAATCATGCATGCTAAGATCCAAAATTGGCTGACTCATGGCTACTAATAAAGTGATTGTGATGTGTATATACTAATAGTAAATACGTATAGGAGCTGGGTATGATACGAGTACATATACTCTAGGTATACATGTAGAAATTTTGAGGAAACGGAACGAGAATTCAAATATAGCTATCTTTTGTAAATATACTTATATTGTTTTATGTATATAAGCCCTTTAAAAGTGATTAAATACATATTTATACGATACTTGTATAAGTATTATAGGTTAAAGGTATATATGTAAAATAACGTTACGTATAGTTATCATTTTGAAAACTTAAGTTAGTAGTCTCAAAGTATACTTATAACTTATTGTTATTAGTACACAATAAGACGTTAAACCATTCTTAGATTATGTTAAATATATATAAATACATATATATACACAAACGTATAATTATCGTTTATTATATAGTTCGTGATATCATCGGTCAAATTGGACGGTCAAACGTTGTGTAAAACTTTTTTTTAAAACATAAATCTCAACAATTTGGATTGCTTATCATGTTGGTAAGGTTTAATTTATGTAAATATTAATCTCATAAGTATAAAATGATCGGAAAAATCCGGGTCGTTACAGTACCTACCCGTTAAATAAATTTCGTCCCGAAATTTTAAAGTTGTACCTATTTTGCGTTCTCGGGAAACCAATGCGGGTACTTTTGTTTCATCTGATCCTCTCATTCCCAAGTAAACTCAGGACCTCTTCGAGCATTCCAAAGAACCTTAACGATTGGTATGTTGCTCTGCTTGAGTTGTTTAACTTCACGGTCCATGATTTCGATTGGTTCTTCTATGAATTGTAATTTCTCGTCGACTTGGATTTCTTCAAGAGGAATGGTGAGGTATTCCTTTGCAAGACACTTCTTAAGGTTTGATACGTGAAATGTATTATGTACTCCGGTGAGTTATTGCGGTAACTCGAGTCGATAAGCTACCGGTCCAATGCGTTCGATGATCTTGAACGGGCCTACATACCTTGGGTTCAGTTTACCCCTTTTACCGAAACGTATTACACCTTTCCAAGGTGACACCTTTAACATAACCATGTCACTGATCTGAAACTCTAATGGTTTCCTTCGGACATCGGCGTAGCTCTTTTGGCGACTACGGGCTGTTTTCAATCTCTCCTTGATTTGTACTATCTTCTCAGTCGTTTCGTGTATGATCTCGGGACTAGTTAATTGTCGATCTCCTACTTCATTCCAACATATAGGGGATCTGCACTTCCTTCCATACAGTGCTTCGAATGGTGCAGCTTTAATGCTCGCATGATAACTGTTATTATACGAGAATTCTGCTAATGGTAGATATTTATCCCATCCGTTTCCAAAATCGATCACACATGCCCTGAGCATGTCTTCAAGAGTCTGAATTGTTCTTTCACTCTGCCCGTCAGTTTGTGGATGATATGCGGTACTCATATCCAAACGAGTTCCTAGGGCCTCCTGTAGTGATTGCCAGAACTTTGATGTAAATCTACTATCACGATCGGATATAATGGAAATAGGTATTCCATGCCTTGAAACAATTTCCTTTATGTACAGTCGTAATAGTTTCTCCATTCTATCCGTTTCCTTTATAGGCAAGAAATGTGCAGATTTGGTGAGTCGATCAACTATTACCCAAATGGTGTCATAACCCCAGGCAGTCTTAGGTAACTTTGTGATGAAATCCATGGTAATACCATCCCATTTCCATTCTGGGATTTCTGGTTGTTGAAGTAACCCTGACGGCTTCTGGTGTTCTGCTTTGACTTTGGAACAAGTTAAACATTCCCCAACATATGTTGCAACGTCTGTCTTCAAATTAGGCCACCAATAATGCGTCTTAAGATCTTGATACATCTTTCCAACTCCAGGATGTATCGAGTATCTTGTCTTATGTGCCTCATTCAATATCAACTTCCTTAATCCACCCAACTTCGGTACCCAAATACGGTTTGCAAAATATCGAATTCCGTCTTCCCGCATAACGAGTTGCTTCTCATACTTCTTCATTATTTCATTTCCTATGTTTTCTTTAGTAAGAGCTTCTCGTTGAGCCTCTTTGATTTGTGAGTTGAGATTCATGCGAATTTTTATGTTCATTGCTCGTATTCGAATTGGTTCCCGTTCCTTTCTGCTTAGAGCGTCGGCCACTACATTCGCTTTCCCGGGATGATAGCGAATCTCACAATCATAGTCGTTTATCAGCTCGACCCACCTACGTTGCCTCATGTTCAGCTGTTTCTGATCGAAGATATGTTGAAGGCTTTTATGATCGGTAAACACAGTGCATTTAACCCCATATAAGTAGTGTCTCCATATCTTCAATGCAAACACTACTGCTCCCAATTCTAAATCATGTGTCGTATAATTCTGCTCATGAATCTTCAATTGTCGGGATGCGTATGCTATAACTTTCTTCCGTTGCATAAGGACGCAACCAATACCTTGTCGCGAATCATCACAATATATCTCAAAATCATAGTTCCCTTCAGGTAACGATAAAATAGGTGCCGTGGTCAACTTCTTCTTGAGTAATTGAAATGCACTCTCCTGCTCAAAGGTCCATTCGTACTTCTTCCCTTTTTGTGTTAACGCTATCAATGGTTTAGCTATTCGGGAAAAATCTTGAATAAACCTTCTATAATAACCGGCTAAACCCAAAAATTGGCGTATCTGCGTTGGTGTCTTAGGAGTCTCCCAGTTTTCAATGGCCTCAATTTTAGCTGGGTCAACCTGAATTCCTTTGCTACTAACAACATGGCCAAGAAATTGCACTTCTTTCAACCAAAACGCACACTTAGAAAATTTGGCGTATAACTGTTCTTTTCTTAACAATTCTAATACCAACCTTAAATGCTGCTCATGCTCTTGCTCACTCTTGGAATAGATAAGAATATCGTCAATGAAAACGATAACAAACTTATCTAAATACGGACTACAAACTCGATTCATGAGGTCCATGAATACAGCTGGCGCATTAGTCAACCCAAACGGCATAACCAAAAATTCGTAATGACCGTAGCGTGTCCAAAAAGCAGTTTTGGAATGTCTTCTTCCTTAACACGTAGTTGATGATAGCCCGACCTTAGGTCGATTTTCGAGTAAACACATGATCCTTGCAATTGATCAAATAAGTCATCAATTCTCGGTAGTGGATACCGATTCTTGATAGTTAACTTATTTAATTCACGATAATCTATACACATTCAGAAAGATCCGTCTTTCTTCTTGACGAATAAAATCGGAGCTCCCCACGGTGAAGTACTTGGTCGTATGAATCCACGGTCCAGTAATTCTTTTAACTGACTCTGAAATTCTTTTAACTCAGATGGTGCAAGTCTATATGGAGCACGAGCCACTGGTGCAGCTCTTGGTACTAGATCTATTTTGAAATTCTACAGATCTAAATGGAGGTAATCCCGGCAACTCTTCCGGAAAGACTTCAGGAAAATCTCTTGCCACAGGTACGCCATTGATGCTCTTCACTTTTTCCTTCATTTCGAATTTATTAACATGTGCTAAGATAGCATAACACCCTTTCTTCAAGCACTTTTGAGCTTTCAAACAACTAATGAGTTTTAGCTTTGAGTTACCCTTCTCTCCATAAATCATTACTGGCGTTTTATCCTTACGAGGAATGCGAATTGCCTTCTTGGCACACATTTTGGACATCTAGTCCATGCCTACTATTACATCAAAACTTCCTAATTCTACGGGTATCAAATCAATCTTAAATATTTCTTCGGCTAAATTTATTTTACAATCACGGCAAATTTTATCGGCTTTAATTAGTTTACCATTAGCTAACTCAATCATGTACTTAGCATCTAGAGGTAATGATGAACAATTCAATTTAGCGTAAAAGTCTCTACTTACGTAACTTCTGTCGGCACCAGTATCAAATATAATAGATGCGGATAAGTTATTAATGGTAAACGTACCCGTAACAAGCTCCTGGTCTTCACACGCCTCTCTAGCATTAATAACAAATGCTCTTCCACGTGCAGATCCATTATTCTTCTCTGGATTCGGACACTGGCTCTTATAATGACCCTGTTTCCCACACCCATAACAGGTAACAGTAGCCAAGACAGTTCTATTTGCATTAGTGGCAGGAGTCTTGGTGCCATTTGTATTTGTAACAGGAATCCGACAATCTTCAGCAAGATGACCCCTTCGATTACAATTTTCGCACACCACATTACAATAACCAGAGTGATGTTTGTGGCATCTGTTACATAAAGGATTTCATCCTTTGTAACCTGAGTTCGAACCGCTACCCGCACCTTGCGTGGTTTCTTGTTTCTTGTTGGATTGTTGATGATTACCTTCCCACTTTCTTTTATTTCCCGATGTCTTGACATCGGTGTTCTTATCCAGAATAATCTGGTCCATCAACTCGTTCGCCATGGTGATGGCTTCGTGAATAGTCTTGGGTTTCGATGCTGTAACATTTGCTTTGACATTTTTAGGCAAACCATTTTTTGTACAGTTCTATATTCCGTTCTTCGGTTGGTACCAATTCGGGACATAGCAAAGCTAATTCCATGAATCGCTGATTGTAGTTGGTGAGTTCAGTACCAACAACTTTCAGGCTTCGTAATTCAGCTTCCAACTTCCTAACCTCGTTCCTTGGACAATACTTATTGATTAGCATTGTTTTGAATTCTTCCCAGGGAGTATCATAAGCTACATCTCCTCCTACGGCCTTCACATAGTTTTTCCACCATGTGAGTGCACTATCTTATAAGGTGCACGATGCATACTTGGTCATGTCCTTCTCAATACAACCACTGATTTTAAACACAGACTCAATCTTTTCGATCCACCGGGTTAAACCGACTGGTCCTTCTGTTCCACTGAATGATGAGGGCTTGCAACCTTGAAAAGTTTTGTAAGTACATCCCACACGAGGATTTGGGTTAACTACAGCACCTCTCGTAGCCTCGACCCATAACATTCTGTCATCCACTCGCTGATTGATGAGTTCCTCGATTTCTTGTTCCGTCATTCGGTTCAATCGCGCCATAATCTTCAATAAGAATGAAAAAAAATAATTATTCACATGGAATATTATAGATGTAGTATGTATTTACAGTACATCGTAGCTTATTAATAATATGAACCAGTTATTATTATAAAAGCCTTTTCTTCTTATTAGCATTTTATAATTATATCTAGGGTAGTACCTACCCGTTAAAGTTCATACTTAATAGCTTAGTACAGAAATCAATTACTATCACCCAAATAATACTCAACCATGGAAAATTATTGCATTTCACACTTCACTATTTTACATATGCTTATCTTACATCAAACATTAAGCAAACCACACTAGTAATATTATACAAAACGTTATATGATCCCATGGTTTAAAACAATAGCGCATCATTTAACCCAAAATGTTTGTGTTCAAAGAAATCGCTTATAGGTTATCTTGACTGTCTCCCTGCATTTTGGCGGAGGGGCTGAAGAACTGGATGCAGGGATAGAACTAATAGGAATAGCGGGAATAGGGGTGGAAGTGTCTGGTGGAGTTGGTGCCACAATATCCTCACTAAACTTGGGATTTGGATTTTCCAATTCAGTAGCCTTTCGTTTCTTTCCTCTTTCAAACTTGTCTTTCGTAATTTCCTGTATTTCTTCCTCCTCGGGATCACTTTCCGGTTCCTCTTCAATTGATTCATCCGAAAATTGTGAGTCTTCTCCAAAGGTATCGTTTTCATCATCGGACAGGTTAATGACTGGAACACCATCTGAAGATTATGGTTCGGAGTCGCTGAATGTGATAACAAGTTCTAAGCCAGACATCTATCACATAACAACTAGCACGTTAGTACCACATAATATTTACATATTAATTTTTTTTTTTAACCAACAAGGATAAGCAATAGTTTTCGAAATCAAACACGGTCAAAGTCCAGACTCACTAATGCATCCTAACAAACTCGATAAGACACACTAATGCAAATTTTCTGGTTCTCTAAGACCAACGCTCTGATACCACATGTCATAACCTGACCTTAACCATAAGGACGAATACAATAACATATGATTTCATCGCGAGGTATTGACCTCTATATGCGACATTTTTCAAAAACTGCATTCGTTTTTACAATACAAACCATAGCTTTTATTACAAATACAAGGTTTAAACAACTTAATAATGATTATCGTTTAGCGATAATCTTAGACTTACAAACTTTACATGTGATAATAACAATACGACTTCCAACATATTTTACATTACAAATCCTCCGATATGCAGTTTTATTTTTGACACAAATATGCATACTCAATATCTTGCTTAAATTCAACATGTTTCAGCGGAAGCTTTTAGTTATCACCTGAGAATAAACATGCTTAAAACGTCAACATAAAGTTGGTGAGATATAGGTTTAATGCCGGCAGCGTTATAAATATAGACCACAAGATTTCATATATAAACGTTTTAATAAAAATATTCTAAGTTGTTGAGCACTTGATAACCATACTTAACATTTAATCAACGTCGCATATTCCCTTTATTATGAAATCTTACTACACCGTACCAAGTGTAGTCACTGAAACGAAGTACTGTGCAACTGTTGAATACTGGTCATCCAGTCCGATTGGGGTTGTCAGGCCCGATAGATCTATCAACAGGATTCGCGTTTATAATACCTCATGTAAATAATAGTTACCAAGTTACAGGGAAGTATGTCAGTGGTACAACTCAACGTAGAATATATATTTTTAATCACTTGTGTCCATAACGTAAATCATAAAATGCATGTATTCTCATCCCGAAATATTTAGAGTTTAAAAGTGGGACTATATACTTACTTTTGCCTTGAAGGTATTTAACTCGACTTGGTCTTCGATAGATATCACAAACCTAACCATATATATAATATATCAACATATTTTCTTTTCAAGTAATCGTTACATATATATATATATATATATATATATATATATATATATATATATATATATATATATATATATATATATATATATATATATATATATATATATATATATATATATATATATATACTTTTAATATTTTCTTAGTCCGTAGTTAGCAGTCCGATGTTAGTGGTCCACAATTAGTTACTTAAATAAAATAAATAAAGACCCCCATCGTATTCGTATTGATCAGAATTAATCTCGACCCATGGTACCATGTTGTCAAGTGACGTGTTGCGTACATAAAGTACCGTGTTGTCAAATGACGTGTTGCGTACAATCATGAGGTCTTATGATTAATCTTCTCGTGTTGTTTACGGGTGGTCCTGAAATATATAAAATCAAATCATAAGTAAATATATATGAAATATCATATTAATTAGAAAATATATGATTAATTTAATTTTTCTCCAAATATTTTTGTAGCTAAACTAGCTTCGGATACCCGATCTTGTTTTAGTCGTAGTTTCTTCATTACAACTCCGTTTTTGTTGGTTCAACTTGCCACTTCCTTGGATCGAGTCAAAATTTAAGAATATGAACTGATAATACCTTAGTTTGTATTCAAAATCACAGGTTATAGGTCAAACTTTGGTGAAACTTATGAAAGTGATCATTTTCCATCATAAAAACAACATTTAATGATCATTTTTCTAAAAATACTTACACTTTGAGTTAAACCATGAAATTGTTATGTGTTAACATATTCATAAGAAATATCATTTTTCTAGAACATGAACTTCCAGTTCAAAGCTTAAGATGGTTTTTAATTATCCAACCCAAAACAGCCCCCGGTTGCACTCCGACGACGTAGATTCAGTTTTTAAGATGTTCTTTGTAAAACCAAGTTATATCTTGTTAAGTTAGCATATCATTATGATATATTATAGATCTTGAAGTGTTTTAAAAGTTAAGTTAGAAGGATCTATTTAGTTTGCAAACAAGTTTGAAATCATTCAAACTATGTTCTTGTTGTTAAAATTTTACAACACAAAATAAGATAGATATATAAATATGAATCGAATAAGGTTATGAACAAGGTTACTACCTCAAGTTACTTGGACAAAGTTACTATAAAAGATGAGAAAAATCTTAGAACCAAAAGAGTGGTGGAGTTGGATCAAAAGGTTGGAAGTAAACTTGTATTTTTGGAATGATTATTGAAGTGTTCTTGGAAGGTTTTTCTTATGAAGATTAAGGCTTGTTTTTGAAGCTAGATCTTCATGGTAACTTGCTGAATTGTTGAAGAACACTTAAGGTTCCTAAGAGTGTATTTTTGGTTAGAGAAAATGTGTAGTAAAAATGAAATTGGAATGGAGTATAAATGGTGGTGAAAAGATGTATAAATTTGTAATATTGTGCAAAAGTCTTGTAATATGCCAAATTGATTAATCATGCATGCTAAGATCCAAAATTGGCTGACTCATGGCTGCTAATAAAGTGATTGTGATGTGTATATACTAATAGTAAATACGTATAGGAGCTGGGTATGATACGAGTACATATACTCTAGGTATACATGTAGAAATTTTGAGGAAACGGAACGAGAATTCAAATATAGCTATCTTTTGTAAATATACTTATATTGTTTTATGTATATAAGCCCTTTAAAAGTGATTAAATACATATTTATACGATACTTGTATAAGTATTATAGGTTAAAGGTATATATGTCAAATAACGTTACGTATAGTTATCATTTTGAAAACTTAAGTTAGTAGTCTCAAAGTATACTTATAACTTATTGTTATTAGTACACAATAAGACGTTAAACCATTCTTTGATCATGTTAAATATATATAAATACATATATATACACAAACGTATAATTATCGTTTATTATATAGTTCGTGATATCATCGGTCAAATTGGACGGTCAAACGTTGTGTAAAACTTTTTTTTAAAACATAAATCTCAACAATTTGGATTGCTTATCATGTTGGTAAGGTTTAATTTATGTAAATATTAATCTCATAAGTATAAAATGATCGGAAAAATCCGGGTCGTTACAGAAGTCCCCACAAGTATCTCTCCATACGCTTGAACTCCGAGGTAACCATGGTAGGACACATCAGGGCTAGTTCCAAATATCTACGATTGTAACCATTGAGGTCGTTTCCCACAACCTTCAACTGCATAAACTCAATCTCCATCTTTTGGATCTCGGTCCTAGGGCAATATTCCTCAATCAGGGCCCCTTTAAATTCCTCCCATGGGGTAGTAAATGCCTCATCGATACCCTTTGCTTGAGCCAACGTGTTCCACCATGTTAGTGCACTGTCAGACAGCGTGCATGAAGCAAACTTGGTTTTATTCGCCTTCGAGTAGTTACTAACTCGAAACACAGATTCTAATTTCTCTAACCATCTAGTGAAACCAACCGGCCCCTCTGTTCCACTGAAGTTGTGGGGTTTACAGCTTTGAAACTCTTTGTACGTGCTCCCATTACGAATGGGCTGGATAACCAGTGGTGGTGGAGCTTGGAGGTTCCTTTTCGCTAAAGCTGCGGTGACTCGTTCATTGATCATCTCCTCGATTTGGGCTGCGGTAGGTGTTGATCGTCCGTTGGCCATGATGTTCTAAACAAAAATTTTGACTCAAGTCAAAATCCAGTATTCAAATAGTAATAATACAGTATATGGTAACCAACATGGAATCAACACAGCACATGTTTATTAAGTAACGCATCCAGGTACAAATACCACATAATCATACAGTAACGTAAATAATAACGCAAAGTTCCATTCATTAATAATAATAAGCTGCATACATTCGCATAATTTCATACAATACAAAAGTGAAACATAACACTACAACTAGATTACATAATGAAATCTACTACAAAAGCCCCACGGTGATGGTGGGTGTAGGATGTCCAATACGTGGGACATCTAGTCCTCGAGCTCAGTTACCCGAGCATGGAGGATCTCCACCTCCCTCATCAGTTCCTCGACAAAGGGATAGGGTGGGGCAGGCGATGCAGTCGGTACGGGTGGTGCTGGTGGAGCTGGTGGTGCAGACGGTTCGGCTCCAGAAGTAGAGGCTGCGAAGTGGTAAGGCTTACGGATGAAGGGATCAGCGGGATACGGCACAAGCCGCTTACGGGCGGTAACCCTACGACGCCGACCATATGCGTCAGTGAATGCTCGACCTCCGTTAATCCCTAGAATGACGGTACCATCGAAACGGTACCGCTTCTTCGGCGGGGTGGAGGGTGGCTGTACAGGTGCATCATCAGGGTCCTCCTTGTCGGAGTCATCGTCACTAGAGTAGTCAGGGTCTTCCTCGTCGGAGTCATCGTCACTAGAGTCGTCTGTGGATGAGTCGTCAGATGACGGGTCATCTGAATCATGTGGAGGTGGCTGCACGGGTGGCTGTACTGGCTCTCCTCAGGCGGCCATCATCTGTCGGTATCTGGCGGGTCCGATCGGAACGAGACGTCCATCAGGAGCGCGTCAGCACCAATGGCGATACTGATTACGAAATGTACCTTCCCCAAATTCCGCAGGAATCACAACACCACCGGGATAGTGATGTGGCTCCTGAGGTACCGGGGAAAGTGGAGCTGGAATCTCCGGGAGGTCCTGGGCTCCGTCTGCAGTACCCACTGGGGCAGGCGCATGACTACTAGATCCGAAGGACGAAGCGCCTGGGTCACTAGAGTGTGTCGCCGACGGGATCAGGGGAGCGGCAACAGTGGCAGGTGAAATGGCTGAAGTGTCTGAATCGCTGCCCAAAATGATAGCAGGTGGAATATCTGACATCTAAACAAGGAAAAATAAATTTTCCATGTCAGTAAGTCATAAAGCAAGCACGTATTAGGCCAAGTAACTACAACAGTCTAGATCATGTGTAACAGTAAGTAGCATGGCAATAACGACAAGTATCATGCAATTGAAAGCAAATAATAGCATGCAGTAGTGAAATCATTTAATAGCATACGGCATATAGTAGTAAAAGTAAGCAGCAGCATGCAGCAAGTTTCGCAGAAATAAGTAAACTAGCAAGTTGTAGATTAGTCCTATTAGTAAATCCTACTCGGGTCGGTCTTAGACTCACTAATGCAACCTAATTCCCTACAACCAATGCTCTGATACCAAATGTGACGCCCCGTACTAAATCAACATGTACGGACCATCAACAACATGATCATTACAAGGTCAAACACTATATGCTTTTTCAAAACAAGTTTGCATTTGTAACACCCCATTTTCCCGTGCGCGTATAAAGGTACGTACTTAATCAAAAGTACGCTTAAAACCTGTTCGTTATGTGATTAAATGAGCTACGGTGTTAATTTTCGTATAAGGGCATATGTATATATATATATATATATATATATATATATATATATATATATATATATATATATATATATATATATATATATATATATATATATATATGTTTGAACCCTTATTTTATGTTAAACTTTCGTAGTGACCAGGAAAAGACAAACGCCGCGCCGCGGCAAAAGGGATCGCGCCACGGTAAACAAAGCAAATCCAGATCAGAACTTGAGTTAAGAAGGGTCATTTTTCCTTCTTTATGTCGCGCCGCGACAAAGAAGCCGCGCCGCGGCACTTCTGCAATTCTGATTCCGAATTTTACTCAAATTAAATAGGGTTTAGGGGTAATTTAGTCTTTTTACATGTAGATCTGGTTGGAGCTTTTAATATCAACCACTTATCCTATAATCTCATTTCTTTTCCATTTTCTTTCATAAATTCCTCTCAAACTTAAAATCCACTTAGTTTATACTTGAGATTTGAAGAAAGAGTTTTGTGAATCAATCCTAGAAGCAAGAATTAAAGTTGTTCTCCTTGTTATTTGCTACAAGCGGATAGTTTTGGCAAGTCTCAACTCTAAGTTTCGAGTTTTAATTAGTTTAAGCTAGGGTTGGTTCATATGGAACTAGTGTGACCCATTTGAGGGTTAAATGGGTGGGTTTTTGGGTTGGATTGTTGAAAGGAAACCCTAAGTAGCTATTATCTAGGGTTTGATCTTGTGATTTGAGGTTGTAAGTGCTAAATGATGTTGTTAGTCATTAATGCACTTTTAAAAGGATGAAAGTGTTATTATTGTGTAAGTTTGACTTGAATTGTGAGTCAAAGAGTCAAAAGAGCACTAGTTGACCTAATCAGTTTAATGGGCGGTTTTGGTGTAGTTGAGTCATTTAATGCAAATGGGTCATTAAATGTTCAAGGGTTAGTGTTTGGCATTTAATTCAACTAGATTGTATGTTAATGAATGCATAATGTAATAGGTACGTTACATTGAAGAGTTGCAAGCTCGGTTAGCTTTCACAAGGGACTTGAGGTGAGTGGAAAATCTATATATGTATGTATATGATTTACGTGCCGTATTAATGGTGTCACATAGCCGTTTTGTGACCATAGTTGTGAGACATAGCCATTTTGTCCACGTTTTATATTTATGCACATAGTCGTGTTTGTGCATATAGTGGCGAGTAATAGCCGTGTTTTACTCCCACGTTATTATCCGTGTTATTGTGCACATAGCTGTGTTTGTGTACATGATTATGAGTAATAGCCGTGTTTTACTCACATGTTGATCAAGTGATGCCATAGCCGTTTTTGGGAACACTTGGGGGTGATGACATAGCCATTTTTGGAACACCTCGGGGGTTAGTATACCATAGCCGTGTTTGGGAGCTAACGGTTGTTATGAACATCGATGACTTGTTTCGCGAAGTCATTCCCCTGCGAAGAATTGGGTTAACCATGGGTTATAGTTGTTAACGTTAACATTTCAATTAATGCTATGATCACTATGCTATTAATGTTGCTAGTTGTACGATTTGATGTTACTAGCTTGTTTATCGAGATGTTATGTGGTTGTGTGCGTTATATGATATCGTGGATGCGTGTGGGTAAGTCTTATATGCATGTATATATTTATTCTACTCACTAAGCTTTGCTTACCCCTCTCGTTGTTTATCTATTTAGATGCAGGCGCGGACAAGGGCAAGGGGGTTGTTGGGCACTAGGTATCCCTTGTTGTTGTTATGTTGAAGCTTTTGTAAGTTAGCCTAGTTTTGGGTAGTTTAGTCCCAAACCATGCTCGGAACGTCGTTTGGTTTATAAACTATCATTTTGTAATGGGTTAAACTTGTACTAAACGTTATTCGTGGCCTTCGTGCCTTTTGTAAACAATTAATTATTGTGCGTTTTAAATGGAACTCGTGAAATGGGTTACATATTTATTTGGCATGAAATTTGTGTTGTATAAAAAAAATTATCGTATGGATTACGGGTTGGGTTGTTACAAGTGGTATCAGAGCATGGTCTAAGGGATTTAGGTGACTTGAGATAGGCGCCTAGACTTAGACTTTTGTGTTGTGAAATTATATGCGGGACTTGTAGGACTACGGGTCAGTGTGGGGTTTGATTAGTTCTTTGATGCATAAGTGGACAACTATTCTATGTTATGATGTCACTAATCGTGTGTTGTTGTTTTGGAACATCGAGCAAGATGGTTGTGACACATTTGAGCATGGCACGGCATGTGAGCATAATAGTGAGTCGCGACCACTATTACAGTTGCAGGTCAAGTCAAGCAAGGATGTGCGACAAGTATCGAGTTAGATGTGGTGTGTGTGCGGTCATATGCATAGGTATATATGTGTATTAAATTGTTGGTGATGTCTAATCTATTTTTAATCTTTAGAATGAAGACGAGAAACGGAACAAATACGAAGGGCAATGGTGGTCCCTCTCACGTGGAGGAAGATAAGATGACTACCAATATTGAGACCGCTTTAGAAAACTATGTTTCGGTTTTCTCACGAAGGGTTAAATAAATATTCGAAGAGTCGGTTTCGGAACAAATTGTCGATATGATTCAAGAACGGATGACTAATGCCGTTAAAGAAGAAGTTGAAAGGAGGTTTCCTAGACCTCAAAATGTGGGCGAGTGGGAGTTTAGCTATAAGAACTTCTTGGCGACTAAGCCTCCTCACTTTCACGGGGATCCCGACCCCATGAAGAGTGCGGCTTGGATTTTCGATGTTGAAGGTTGTTTTCGCATGACCGAATGCCCACCTGAGAAGAAAACGAGGCTTGCTACTAGTTTGTTAAGGGGCCATGCTAAAGATTGGCTCGATGGCAAGATTGATATGGTGGGTGATGCGACTTTTGTGGGGTTATCTTGGGCGGATTTCAAGAAGGAGTTTTTCCTTGAATATCGTACGCAAGCGAATCTTTTCAAATTGCGCAACGAGTTAAGGAACATGTTTCAAGGGTCTTTGGACCTAAACACTCTTAAAACCAATTTTCTCGCCAAGGCACGTTTTTGTCCCGAGTATGCGGGAAATGATCAAATGCTAATGGAAGACTTTCATGCAACCCTCAGCGATGATTTAAAGGGTAAAATTAGTATCGGTCATGTTGAAACTTTCGCTAAGCTTTTGGCGGTGGCAAAAGGGTTTGAAGCACAAGCTCCGAGTCCGGTTCCGGTTAGTTATGGGTCGAGCAAAAGAAAATTTGGAGCGCCTGGTTACTCCAACAAGAAGAGCAAGGGTGTGTCCGAAAGCGTCGGAAGTATGAAGAAGGGTGGTTCGAATACTTTTACGCCTACTTGTTATAGTTGTGGGAAACTGGGTCATTACGCTTGTGATTGCTTGATCAAGACGGTCACGTGCTTTAATTGTCAAAAGACGTGGCACCGGAAGGCGGAATGTCCCGAATTATCAAACGACCAAGTAAAGAGGCTAGAGAAGGCGGCGGGGTCGGCTAGGGGGCGTAACTACTTGATGACGAATGATGAAGCCAAACAATCCAACGAAGTCGTCTCAGGTACTTTCATGGTTAACACTAATCCGGCAAGGATTCTATTTGATAGCGGTGCAAATTTATCGTTCGTGTCTCCAAAATTTGTGCCTAAACTTAATAAACCGTTAGCTAAGTTAAGTCGTCCGGTAGAAGTCGAAATAGCGGATGGCAAGACGGTGCTAGTGGTTGATGTGTGTAAAAATTGTAATGTTGTGTTTGGTTCCGAGAACTTTAATATTGATCTCATTCCGATGACGTTGGGTGATTTTGATATCGTGGTTGGTATGGATTGGCTCGATCATAATAGAGCTGATATTGCGTGCCATGAAAAATCTATTCGTGTGAAGACCCCAAATGGGGGAGAGTTAATTATTCATGGTGATAAACGAAGGAGATCGGTGCCTGTAGTGACCCGAACTTTTCCATGTTTATATATATTAATTGAGATTGATGTTTACATGATTAAATGTTTCCAACATGTTAAGCAATCAAACTTGTTAAGACTTGATTAATTGAAATAGGTTTCATATAGACAATTGACCACCCAAGTTGACCGGTGATTCACGAACGTTAAAACTTGTAAAAAAAACTATATGATGACATATATATGGTTATATATATAGTTAACATGATATTATGATAAGTAAACATATCATTAATTATATTAACAATGAACTACATATGTAAAAACAAGACTACTAACTTAATGATTTTGAAACGAGACATATATGTAACGTTTATCGTTGTAACGACATTTAATGTATCTATATCATATTAAGAGATATTCGTACATCATAATATCATGATAATATAATAATTTAAAATCTCTTTTGATATTATAAACATTGGGTTAACAACATTTAACAAGATCGTTAACCTAAAGGTTTCAAAACAACACTTACATGTAACGACTAACGATGACTTAACGACTCAGTTAAAATGTATATACATGTAGTGTTTTAATATGTATTTATACACTTTTGAAAGACTTCAATACACTTATCAAAATACTTCTACTTAACAAAAATGCTTACAATTACATTCTCGTTCAGTTTCATCAACAATTCTACTCGTATGCACCCGTATTCGTACTCGTACAATACACAGCTTTTAGATGTATGTACTATTGGTATATACACTCCAATGATCAGCTCTTAGCAGCCCATGTGAGTCACCTAACACATGTGGGAACCATCATTTGGCAACTAGCATGAAATATCTCATAAGATTACAAAAATATGAGTAATCATTCATGACTTATTTACATGAAAACAAAATTACATATCCTTTATATCTAATCCATACACCAACGACCAAAAACACCTACAAACACTTTCATTCTTCAATTTTCTTCATCTAATTGAACTCTCTCAAGTTCTAAGTGTTCTTCATAAATTCCAAAAGTTCTAGTTTCATAAAATCAAGAATACTTTCAAGTTTGCTAGCTCACTTCCAATCTTGTAAGGTGATCATCCAACCTCAAGAAATCTTTGTTTCTTACAGTAGGTTATCATTCTAATACAAGGTAATAATCATATTCAAACTTTGGTTCAATTTCTATAACTATAACAATCTTATTTCAAGTGATGATCTTACTTGAACTTGTTTTCGTGTCATGATTTTGCTTCAAGAACTTTGAGCCATCCAAGGATCCATTGAAGCTAGATCCATTTTTCTCTTTTCCAGTAGGTTCATCCAAGGAACTTAAGGTAGTAATGATGTTCATAACATCATTCGATTCATACATATAAAGCTATCTTATTCGAAGGTTTAAACTTGTAATCACTAGAACATAGTTTAGTTAATTCTAAACTTGTTCACAAACAAAAGTTAATCCTTCTAACTTGACTTTTAAAATCAACTAAATACATGTTCTATATCTATATGATATGCTAACTTAATGATTTAAAACCTGGAAACACGAAAAACACCGTAAAACCGGATTTACGCCGTCGTAGTAACACCGCGGGCTGTTTTGGGTTAGTTAATTAAAAACTATGATAAACTTTGATTTAAAAGTTGTTATTCTGAGAAAATGATTTTTATTATGAACATGAAACTATATCCAAAAATTATGGTTAAACTCAAAGTGGAAGTATGTTTTCTAAAATGGTCATCTAGACGTCGTTCTTTCGACTGAAATGACTACCTTTACAAAAACGACTTGTAACTTATTTTTCCGACTAGAAACCTATACTTTTTTTGTTTAGATTCATAAAATAGAGTTCAATATGAAACCATAGCAATTTGATTCACTCAAAACGGATTTAAAATGAAGAAGTTATGGGTAAAACAAGATTGGATAATTTTTCTCATTTTAGCTACGTGAAAATTGGTAACAAATTTATTCCAACCATAACTTAATCAACTTGTATTATATATTATGTAATCTTGAGATACCATAGACACGTATACAATGTTTCGACCTATCATGTCGACACATCTATATATATTTCGGAACAACCATAGACACTCTATATGTGAATGTTGGAGTTAGCTATACAGGGTTGAGGTTGATTCCAAAATATATATAGTTTGAGTTGTGATCAATACTGAGATACGTATACACTGGGTCGTGGATTGATTCAAGATAATATTTATCGATTTATTTCTGTACATCTAACTGTGGACAACTAGTTGTAGGTTACTAACGAGGACAGCTGACTTAATAAACTTAAAACATCAAAATATATTAAAAGTGTTGTAAATATATTTTGAACATACTTTGATATATATGTATATATTGTTATAGGTTCGTGAATCAACCAGTGGCCAAGTCTTACTTCCCGACGAAGTAAAAATCTGTGAAAGTGAGTTATAGTCCCACTTTTAAAATCTAATATTTTTGGGATGAGAATACATGCAGGTTTTATAAATGATTTACAAAATAGACACAAGTACGTGAAACTACATTCTATGGTTGAATTATCGAAATCGAATATGCCCCTTTTTATTAAGTCTGGTAATCTAAGAATTAGGGAACAGACACCCTAATTGACGCGAATCCTAAAGATAGATCTATTGGGCCTAACAAACCCCATCCAAAGTACCGGATGCTTTAGTACTTCGAAATTTATATCATATCCGAAGGGTGTCCCGGAATGATGGGGATATTCTTATATATGCATCTTGTTATTGTCGGTTACCAGGTGTTCACCATATGAATGATTTTTATCTCTATGTATGGGATGTGTATTGAAATATGAAATCTTGTGGTCTATTGTTACGATTTGATATATATAGGTTAAACCTATAACTCACCAACATTTTTGTTGACGTTTTAAGCATGTTTATTCTCAGGTGATTATTAAGAGCTTCCGCTGTCGCATACTTAAATAAGGACAAGATTTGGAGTCCATGCTTGTATGATATTGTGTAAAAACTGCATTCAAGAAACTTATTTTGTTGTAACATATTTGTATTGTAAACCATTATGTAATGGTCGTGTGTAAACAGGATATTTTAGATTATCATTATTTGATAATCTACGTAAAGCTTTTTAAACCTTTATTGATGAAATAAAGGTTATGGTTTGTTTAAAAATGAATGCAGTCTTTGAAAAACGTCTCATATAGAGGTCAAAACCTCGCAACGAAATCAATTAATATGGAACGTTTTTAATCAATAAGAACGGGACATTTCAGTTGGTATCCGAGCGTTGGTCTTAGAGAACCAGAAAATTTGCATTAGTGTGTCTTATCGAGTTTGTTAGGATGCATTAGTGAGTCTGGACTTCGACCGTGTTTTCTTTAAAAATGATTGCTTAACATTTTTGTTGGAAACTATATATTTTTAACATATGAATATTATGTGATATATTAATCTCTTAACGTGTTTGATATTATGTGATAGATGTCTACCTCTAGAACAAGTCCCATTGACTCACCTAATAATAATGAAGAGTCAAATGTAAATTGGAATGATTTGTGGACTGATTCACAAGTTCCCGAAGAGGAACCGGAAGAAGAGTCGGAACCGGAAGAAGAATCGGAACCGGAAGAAGAATCGGAACCGGATGAAGAAATAGAACCGGTGGGGGAAATAATAAAACGGTTAAGTAAAAGAAAATCCTCAACCAACCGACCAAAGTTAATTATGGTCAATGGTGTTTCCGCCAAGGAAGCAAAATATTGGGAGGATTACCAATTCTCCGATGAATCGGATTCCGACGAGAATTCCGATGATGTTATAGAAATTACCCCAACTGAATTTAAAAAGGCAAAAGAAAATAATAAGGGAAAGGGCATAAAAATAGAGAAATCTAATTCCAACCCCGATGAACTTTATATGTATCGTCAACCCCCGAAGTCCTTAAGTTGTAACAATGACCCGGGAACCTCTAAACCACCAGGTTTTTCTAAACCAATGTGGACAACGACGGCTCGTATTAGGGGAACATCATATATCCCTAGAAACTTGGCAAAACGAACCAAAACCGAAGAAGAAGAAACGAGCGAGTCGGAATAAGATAGTTGTATTCGTGTGGTGTAATATATGTAATATAGTGTTCTTATGCTTTATGATATATGTAAAAATTGCTTGTATTAATAAGTATTTTTTTATGAATCTAACTCTTGTCTATTTTACAGTTTAAAAACACAAAATGGATAGACAACCCAATATTTTAAGAGACCTACCCGGAGACATGATTGATGAAATCTTGTCTAGAGTCGGCCAGAATTCTTCGGCACAACTATTTAAGGCGAGATCAGTTTGTAAGACATTCGAAGAACGTTCCAAGAATGTCTTGGTTTATAAGAGACTTTCGTTTGAAAGATGGGGGATATCACATTGGGAAACCCATAAGTTACGATGTGTTTACTTTGACGCATATATTGCGGGGAACCCAAATGCTATTTTACGCAACGGGTTAAGAAATTATTTTGACTCAATATATCCGAATATTGGACTTCGTGATTTAGAAAAAGCGGCTAACATGCAACATAAAGAAGCATGTTATGCTTACGGATTAGTAATGTTCGCTTCTCACCAAAGTGAGAACAAGAACATCGGGCTACAACTATTAAACAAAACGTTTCCACAAGTGACGGAGTCGGTAATTGGGGTAAGAAATGAGGTTTTTAGATTATTACGGGACTGTTGGACATTACGTAACCCTCGTCCCTTTGATGACGTTACAACACGCTGTCTTATCAACGACCATAACGGTTATGTTGCACAAGACCAAGGATGGGAAGTAGTCCTAGTAAAACCAGAATGCATGACTTGTTTCTGGACGTATGAATTACGTGTCTTTATTGCCTTTGCTGAACGACTTGTGTACTAGCTAGAATTGTCTTCACAACTATCTTGTATCAAAGTTATTGTGTGCTATATTTCATGCTTTATGTAAAATAAGCGGTATTGTAAGTTTGTAAAATATTGTATAAAAGTTTGAACGCGAAATATTATTATAATCAGTTTTTCATATAGAATTGTAGTAGTTGAATTGTATATTAGCTACTAAGTATGAACTTAACGGGTAGGTACTACCCGAATTTAAACTTATAAAACGCTAATATGAAGAAAAAGCTTTTATAAATGAGTTCATATTATGCTACGAAATACTATTAACTACTCTTAATATTCTGTATGATTAACTTGTTCCATTTAACTATTTTGAAGGAAATGGCACCGACTACTCGACACACCGTGAATATGAATGAAGAGGAATTCAGTACTTTTCTAGCTTCAAACATAGCCGCAGTACAGGCTGCGCTACATACCAACAATAACCTTGGATCTAGCAGTACAGGAAATCGTGTAGGATGCACCTACAAAGAATTCACTGCCTGCAAACCTTTGGAATTTGATGGAACCGAAGGACCGATCGGATTGAAACGGTGGACCGAGAAGGTATAATCGGTGTTTGCCATAAGTAAGTGTACTGAAGAGGACAAAGTGAAGTACGCTACGCATACCTTCACAGGTTCTGCGTTAACATGGTGGAATACCTATCTAGAGCAAGTGGGACAAGATGATGCGTACGCACTACCGTGGTCAGCATTCAAGCACTTGATGAACGAGAAGTACCGTCCCAGAACCGAGGTCAATAAGCTCAAGACAGAACTTAGAGGGTTACGAACCCAAGGATTTGATATTACCACGTACGAAAGACGATTCACAGAATTGTGCCTATTGTGTCCGGGAGCATTCGAAGATGAGGAAGAGAAGATCGACGCGTTTGTGAAAGGATTACCGGAAAGAATCCAAGAAGATATAAGTTCACACGAGCCCGCCTCCATACAACAGGCATGTAGAATGGCTCACAAACTAGTGAACCAGATTGAAGAAAGAATTAAAGAACAGACTGCTGAAGAGGCCAATGTGAAGCAAGTCAAAAGAAAGTGGGAGGAAAACGGTGATAAGAATCACCAATACAACAACAACAGCAATTACAACAATAATCGCAACAATTATCCCAACAATCGCAACATCAATCGCAACTACAACAAACGGCCCAACAACAACAACAACAACAACAGCAACTACAACAATCATCCCAACAACAATAATAACCGCAACAACAACAACAATCAGAAGCAACTATGCCAAAGGTGTGAAAAGAATCACTCGGGGTTCTGCACCAAATTTTGCAACAAATGTAAAAGAAATGGTCATAGCGCGGCGAAGTGTGAGGTCTACGGACCAGGGGTTAATAGAACGAAAGGAACAAATGGTGTCGGAACGAGTAATGGCGGAGCAAGTAGTGTCGGAGCAAGTTATGCCAATGTAGTTTGTTATAAATGTGGAAAACCAGGCCACATTATTAGAAATTGCCCGAACCAGGAGAACACGAATGGACAAGGCCGTGGAAGAGTTTTCAATATTAATGCGGTAGAGGCACAGGAAGACCCGGAGCTTGTTACGGGTACATTTCTTATTGACAATAAATCTGCTTACGTTTTATTTGATTCGGGTGCGGATAGAAGCTATATGAGTAGAGATTTTTGTGCTAAATTAAGTTGTCCATTGACGCCTTTGGATAGTAAATTTTTACTCGAATTAGCAAATGGTAAATTAATTTCAGCAGATAATATATGTCGGAATCGAGAAATTAAACTGGTTAGCGAAACATTTAAGATTGATTTGATACCAGTAGAGTTAGGGAGTTTTGATGTGATAATCGGTATGGACTGGTTGAAAGAAGTGAAAGCGGAGATCGTTTGTTACAAAAATGCAATTCGCATTATACGAGAAAAAGGAAAACCCTTAATGGTGTACGGAGAAAAGGGCAACACGAAGCTACATCTTATTAGTAATTTGAAGGCACAAAAACTAATAAGAAAAGGTTGCTATGCTGTTCTAGCACACGTCGAGAAAGTACAAACTGAAGAAAAGAGCATCAATGATGTTCCCATTGCAAAAGAATTTCCCGATGTATTTCCGAAAGAATTACCGGGATTACCCCCACATCGATCCGTTGAATTTCAAATAGATCTTGTACCAGGAGCTGCACCAATAGCTCGTGCTCCTTACAGACTCGCACCCAGCGAGATGAAAGAACTGCAAAGCCAATTACAAGAACTTTTAGAGCGTGGTTTCATTCGACCAAGCACATCACCGTGGGGAGCTCCTGTTTTGTTTGTCAAGAAGAAAGATGGTACATTCAGGTTGTGTATCTACTACCGAGAGTTGAACAAACTTACCATCAAGAACCGCTACCCACTACCGAGAATCGACGACTTATTTGATCAACTACAAGGCTCGTCTGTTTATTCAAAGATTGACTTACGTTCCGGGTATCATCAAATGCGGGTGAAAGAAGATGATATTCCAAAGACTGCTTTCAGAACACGTTACGGTCATTACGAGTTTATGGTCATGCCGTTTGGTTTAACTAATGCACCAGCTGTGTTCATGGACCTTATGAACCGAGTGTGTGGACCATACCTTGACAAGTTTGTCATTGTTTTCATTGATGACATACTTATTTACTCAAAGAATGACCAAGAACACGGTGAACATTTGAGAAAGGTGTTAGAAGTATTGAGGAAGGAAGAATTGTACGCTAAGTTTTCAAAGTGTGCATTTTGGTTGGAAGAAGTTCAATTCCTCGGTCACATAGTGAACAAAGAAGGTATTAAGGTGGATCCGGCAAAGATAGAAACTGTTGAAAAGTGGGAAACCCCGAAGACTCCGAAACACATACGCCAGTTTTTAGGACTAGCTGGTTACTACAGAAGGTTCATCCAAGACTTTTCCAGAATAGCAAAACCCTTGACTGCATTAACGCATAAAGGGAAGAAATTTGAATGGAATGATGAACAAGAGAAAGCGTTTCAGTTATTGAAGAAAAAGCTAACTACGGCACCTATATTGTCATTGCCTGAAGGGAATGATGATTTTGTGATTTATTGTGACGCATCAAAGCAAGGTCTCGGTTGTGTATTAATGCAACGAACGAAGGTGATTGCTTATGCGTCTAGACAATTGAAGATTCACGAACAAAATTATACGACGCATGATTTGGAATTAGGCGCGGTTGTTTTTGCATTAAAGACTTGGAGGCACTACTTATATGGGGTCAAAAGTATTATATATACCGACCACAAAAGTCTTCAACACATATTTAATCAGAAACAACTGAATATGAGGCAGCGTAGGTGGATTGAATTATTGAATGATTACGATTTTGAGATTCGTTACCACCCGGGGAAGGCAAATGTGGTAGCCGATGCCTTGAGCAGGAAGGACAGAGAACCCATTCGAGTAAAATCTATGAATATAATGATTCATAATAACATTACTACTCAAATAAAGGAGGCGCAACAAGGAGTTTTAAAAGAGGGAAATTTAAAGGATGAAATACCCAAAGGATCGGAGAAGCATCTTAATATTCGGGAAGACGGAACCCGATATAGGGCTGAAAGGATTTGGGTACCAAAATTTGGAGATATGAGAGAAATGGTACTTAGAGAAGCTCATAAAACCAGATACTCAATACATCCTGGAACGGGGAAGATGTACAAGGATCTCAAGAAACATTTTTGGTGGCCGGGTATGAAAGCCGATGTTGCTAAATACGTAGGAGAATGTTTGACGTGTTCTAAGGTTAAAGCTGAGCATCAGAAACCATCAGGTCTACTTCAACAACCCGAAATCCCGGAATGGAAATGGGAAAACATTACCATGGATTTCATCACTAAATTGCCAAGGACTGCAAGTGGTTTTGATACTATTTGGGTAATAGTTGATCGTCTCACCAAATCAGCACACTTCCTACCAATAAGAGAAGATGACAAGATGGAGAAGTTAGCACGACTGTATTTGAAGGAAGTCGTCTCCAGACATGGAATACCAATCTCTATTATCTCTGATAGGGATGGCAGATTTATTTCAAGATTCTGGCAGACATTACAGCAAGCATTAGGAACTCGTCTAGACATGAGTACTGCCTATCATCCACAAACTGATGGGCAGAGCGAAAGGACGATACAAACGCTTGAAGACATGCTACGAGCATGTGTTATTGATTTCGGAAACAGTTGGGATCGACATCTACCGTTAGCAGAATTTTCCTACAACAACAGCTACCATTCAAGCATTGAGATGGCGCCGTTTGAAGCACTTTATGGTAGAAAGTGCAGGTCTCCGATTTGTTGGAGTGAAGTGGGGGATAGACAGATTACGGGTCCGGAGATTATACAAGAAACTACCGAGAAGATCATCCAAATTCAACAACGGTTGAAAACCGCCCAAAGTCGACAAAAGAGCTACGCTGACATTAAAAGAAAAGATATAGAATTTGAAATTGGAGAGATGGTCATGCTTAAAGTTGCACCTTGGAAAGGCGTTGTTCGATTTGGTAAACGAGGGAAATTAAATCCAAGGTATATTGGACCATTCAAGATTATTGATCGTGTCGGACCAGTAGCTTACCGACTTGAGTTACCTCAACAACTCGCGGCTGTACATAACACTTTCCACGTCTCGAATTTGAAGAAATGTTTTGCTAAAGAAGATCTCACTATTCCGTTAGATGAAATCCAAATCAACGAAAAACTCCAATTCATCGAAGAACCCGTCGAAATAATGGATCGTGAGGTTAAAAGACTTAAGCAAAACAAGATACCAATTGTTAAGTTTCGATGGAATGCTCGTAGAGGACCCGAGTTCACCTGGGAGCGTGAAGATCAGATGAAGAAGAAATACCCGCATCTATTTCCAGAAGATTCGTCAACACCTTCAACAGCTTAAAATTTCGGGACGAAATTTATTTAACGGGTAGGTACTGTAGTGACCCGAACTTTTCCATGTTTATATATATTAATTGAGATTGATGTTTACATGATTAAATGTTTCCAACATGTTAAGCAATCAAACTTGTTAAGACTTGATTAATTGAAATAGGTTTCATATAGACAATTGACCACCCAAGTTGACCGGTGATTCACGAACGTTAAAACTTGTAAAAAAAACTATATGATGACATATATATGGTTATATATATAGTTAACATGATATTATGATAAGTAAACATATCATTAATTATATTAACAATGAACTACATATGTAAAAACAAGACTACTAACTTAATGATTTTGAAACGGGACATATATGTAACGTTTATCGTTGTAACGACATTTAATGTATCTATATCATATTAAGAGATATTCGTACATCATAATATCATGATAATATAATAATTTAAAATCTCTTTTGATATTATAAACATTGGGTTAACAACATTTAACAAGATCGTTAACCTAAAGGTTTCAAAACAACACTTACATGTAACGACTAACGATGACTTAACGACTCAGTTAAAATGTATATACATGTAGTGTTTTAATATGTATTTATACACTTTTGAAAGACTTCAATACACTTATCAAAATACTTCTACTTAACAAAAATGCTTACAATTACATTCTCGTTCAGTTTCATCAACAATTCTACTCGTATGCACCCGTATTCGTACTCGTACAATACACAGCTTTTAGATGTATGTACTATTGGTATATACACTCCAATGATCAGCTCTTAGCAGCCCATGTGAGTCACCTAAAACATGTGGGAACCATCATTTGGCAACTAGCATGAAATATCTCATAAGATTACAAAAATATGAGTAATCATTCATGACTTATTTACATGAAAACAAAATTACATATCCTTTATATCTAATCCATACACCAACGACCAAAAACACCTACAAACACTTTCATTCTTCAATTTTCTTCATCTAATTGAACTCTCTCAAGTTCTATCTTCAAGTTCTAAGTGTTCTTCATAAATTCCAAAAGTTCTAGTTTCATAAAATCAAGAATACTTTCAAGTTTGCTAGCTCACTTCCAATCTTGTAAGGTGATCATCCAACCTCAAGAAATCTTTGTTTCTTACAGTAGGTTATCATTCTAATACAAGGTAATAATCATATTCAAACTTTGGTTCAATTTCTATAACTATAACAATCTTATTTCAAGTGATGATCTTACTTGAACTTGTTTTCGTGTCATGATTTTGCTTCAAGAACTTTGAGCCATCCAAGGATCCATTGAAGCTAGATCCATTTTTCTCTTTTCCAGTAGGTTCATCCAAGGAACTTAAGGTAGTAATGATGTTCATAACATCATTCGATTCATACATATAAAGCTATCTTATTCGAAGGTTTAAACTTGTAATCACTAGAACATAGTTTAGTTAATTCTAAACTTGTTCACAAACAAAAGTTAATCCTTCTAACTTGACTTTTAAAATCAACTAAACACATGTTCTATATCTATATGATATGCTAACTTAATGATTTAAAACCTGGAAACACGAAAAACACCGTAAAACCGGATTTACGCCGTCGTAGTAACACCGCGGGCTGTTTTGGGTTAGTTAATTAAAAACTATGATAAACTTTGATTTAAAAGTTGTTATTCTGAGAAAATGATTTTTATTATGAACATGAAACTATATCCAAAAATTATGGTTAAACTCAAAGTGGAAGTATGTTTTCTAAAATGGTCATCTAGACGTCGTTCTTTCGACTGAAATGACTACCTTTACAAAAACGACTTGTAACTTATTTTTCCGACTAGAAACCTATACTTTTTTTGTTTAGATTCATAAAATAGAGTTCAATATGAAACCATAGCAATTTGATTCACTCAAAACGGATTTAAAATGAAGAAGTTATGGGTAAAACAAGATTGGATAATTTTTCTCATTTTAGCTACGTGAAAATTGGTAACAAATTTATTCCAACCATAACTTAATCAACTTGTATTATATATTATGTAATCTTGAGATACTATAGACACGTATACAATGTTTCGACCTATCATGTCGACACATCTATATATATTTCGGAACAACCATAGACACTCTATATGTGAATGTTGGAGTTAGCTATACAGGGTTGAGGTTGATTCCAAAATATATATAGTTTGAGTTGTGATCAATACTGAGATACGTATACACTGGGTCGTGGATTGATTCAAGATAATATTTATCGATTTATTTCTGTACATCTAACTGTGGACAACTAGTTGTAGGTTACTAACGAGGACAGCTGACTTAATAAACTTAAAACATCAAAATATATTAAAAGTGTTGTAAATATATTTTGAACATACTTTGATATATATGTATATATTGTTATAGGTTCATGAATCAACCAGTGGCCAAGTCTTACTTCCCGACGAAGTAAAAATCTGTGAAAGTGAGTTATAGTCCCACTTTTAAAATCTAATATTTTTGGGATGAGAACACATGCAGGTTTTATAAATGATTTACAAAATAGACACAAGTACGTGAAACTACATTCTATGGTTGAATTATCGAAATCGAATATGCCCCTTTTTATTAAGTCTGGTAATCTAAGAATTAGGGAACAGACACCCTAATTGACGCGAATCCTAAAGATAGATCTATTGGGCCTAACAAACCCCATCCAAAGTACCGGATGCTTTAGTACTTCGAAATTTATATCATATCCGAAGGGTGTCCCGGAATGATGGGGATATTCTTATATATGCATCTTGTTATTGTCGGTTACCAGGTGTTCACCATATGAATGATTTTTATCTCTATGTATGGGATGTGTATTGAAATATGAAATCTTGTGGTCTATTGTTACGATTTGATATATATAGGTTAAACCTATAACTCACCAACATTTTTGTTGACGTTTTAAGCATGTTTATTCTCAGGTGATTATTAAGAGCTTCCGCTGTCGCATACTTAAATAAGGACAAGATTTGGAGTCCATGCTTGTATGATATTGTGTAAAAACTGCATTCAAGAAACTTATTTTGTTGTAACATATTTGTATTGTAAACCATTATGTAATGGTCGTGTGTAAACAGGATATTTTAGATTATCATTATTTGATAATCTACGTAAAGCTTTTTAAACCTTTATTGATGAAATAAAGGTTATGGTTTGTTTAAAAATGAATGCAGTCTTTGAAAAACGTCTCATATAGAGGTCAAAACCTCGCAACGAAATCAATTAATATGGAACGTTTTTAATCAATAAGAACGGGACATTTCAGTGCCGATATGCACTTTTACACGGGCACGTCGTCTCGTTGTTACCGGTGGCATGGCTTTCCTTGCTCATGTTGTTGATACTTGTAATGAGCCACCACCCATTCGTGAAATTCCGGTGGTAAGTGAGTTTGATGATGTTTTTCCGGATGAGTTACCGGGTGTTCCGGCGGAAAGACAAGTCAAATTTCGCATTGAGTTGGTTCCGGGAGCTACTCCCATTGCTAAAACTCCTTATCGTTTAGCACCGATGGAAATGCGAGAATTGTTGAATCAAATTCAAGAGTTGCTTGAGAAGGGTTTTATTCGACCGAGTGCTTCGCCATGGGGCGCTCCGATTTTATTCGTGAAAAAGAAGGATGGTGTGCATCGATTATCGGGAGTTAAATAAGGTGACAATCAAAAATCGTTATCCATTACCTCGGATTGACGATTTGTTTGACCAACTCCAAGGTGCGACATATTTCTCTAAGATCGACCTACGGTCCGGCTATCACCAAATGCGGGTCCGTGAGGAAGATATTGAGAAAACGGCCTTTCGAACGCGTTACGGGCATTTTGAATTTGTGGCTATGCCTTTTGGTCTTACGAATGCACCGGCGGCGTTCATGGATCTCATGAACCGAGTGTGTCAACCTATGTTGGACAAGTTGGTAATTGTGTTCATTGACGATATTGTTGTCTATTCTAAGAGCTTGACGGAACATGAACACCACTTGCGCGAAGTATTGAAGACGTTGAGAAAAGAGAAGTTGTATGCTAAATTCTCAAAATGTGAATTTTGGCTAAGGGAGGTTCAATTCCTTGGCCATATTGTGAACAAGGATGGTATTCAAGTAGATCCGGGGAAGATAGAAACGGTGAAGAGTTGGGGACAACCGACTACACCTACGGAAATCCGAAGTTTTCTCGGATTGGCCGGTTATTACCGTCAGTTTATCCAAGACTTTTCCAAGATTGCTTCGCCATTAACTAAGTTGACAAGGAAGAATACGAGATTCAATTGGGAGAACGAGCAAGAAATCGCTTTTCAATTGTTGAAAGAGAAATTGTGTAAAGCTCCGGTCTTAGTCTTGCCAGAAGGTGTAGATGATATGACGATCTATTGTGATGCTTCTTTGAATTGTCTCGGGTGTGTTCTAATGCAACGAGGTAAAGTCATCGCTTACGCCTCTCGCCAACTAAAGGAACATGAAAAGAGATACCCGACTCATGATCTCGAATTAGCAGCGGTGGTCCATGCATTGAAAATTTGGCGTCATTACTTGTATGGTGTCAAGTGTACGATTTATTCGGATCACAAGAGTTTGAAACATCTTTTTGATCAACGGGATTTGAATTATCGTCAACGTAGATGGATGGATGTGGTGAAGGATTATGATTGTGAGATACTTTATCATCCGGGCAAGGCGAATGTGGTCGCGGATGCATTAAGCCGAAAGAGTCACCACCCGACGTTACGATTGGGATTGTTACGTATGATTATTACTAACGATTTTCTTGAGAAACTTGGTGTGATTCAGATATAGGCTTACGTTCACAACAAGCATGCGGAACGAATTGTGGGGCAATCGGAATTTATTACGATGGGTTCGCGTGGTTTATTGTCTTTTCAAGAAAGAGTGTGGGTGCCTAAGATGGGTGATTTCTGAAAGGTGCTTCTTGATGAGGCGCACAAGTCTAATTATTCCATACATCCGGGTGCGACGAAGATGTACCATGATTTGAAGAAAGATTATTGGTGGCTGGGCATGAAACACGACGTTGTTAAGTACGTTAAGCAATGCGTCACGTGTTTGTAAGTTAAAGTCGAACACCAAAAGCCGTATGGTAAGTTGCAACCGCTAGAAATTCCGATGTGGAAGTGGGAGCATATTAGCATGCATTTTATTACCAAGTTGTCGAAAACGGCAAGAACCCAATTTTGACACTATTTGGGTGATTGTCGATAGATTGACGAAGAGTGTGTTGTTTCTTCCTATTAAAGAAGCAATTTCGTCGGAGGCACTCGTGAAGATGTTCATTAAAGAGGTGATATCGAGACATGGCGTTCCCGCGTCTATTGTTTTGGATCGGGACACGCGTTTTACTTCTCGAATTTGGAAGAAGTTTCATGAAGACATGGGTACGAGGGTAAATATGAGTACGACGTACCATCCTCAAACGGACGGTCAAACCGAACGTACGAATCAAACGTTGGAGGATATGTTACGTGCGTGTATCATTGACTTCGGTGGTAGTTGGGATGAAAATTTACCTTTAGTGGAATTCTCGTACAATAATAGTTTTCACTCTAGTATTGGAATGCCACCATATGAGATGTTGTATGGTAGAAGGTGTCGAACCCCGATTTGTTGGGGCGAAGTGGGACAAAAGGAAGTCGGGAGCTCCGACTTGGTATTGGAGACAAATGATAAAATCAATATGATTCGGGAACATTTGAAAAAGGCGCAAGATAGGCAAAAGTCTTACGCCGATAAGCCTAGACGTTTGATCGAATTCTAAGAAGGTGATATGGTGATGCTCAAGGTTTCGCCATGGAAGGGTATTATTCGGTTTCGGAAATGAGGAAAGTTAGCTCCTCAGTTTATTGGGCCGTTTAAAGTTTTAGCTCGTGTTGGTGAAGTCGCGTATCGTTTGGAATTACCCGAAGAACTTGCGGGGATCCATAATACATTTCATGTTTCCCATCTCCGAAAGTGTCTTACGGATGATTCTTCATGGATGCCTTTAGACGAAATTGAACTAAACAACAAGTTAGAATACGTTGAAGAGCCGATTGCTATACTTGATGAGAAGGTAAAAATGTTGCGTAACAAAAAGGTGAGGACCTTTAAGGTCCAATGGCATCGTAGTAAAGGTTCTGAGTTTACTTGGGAGCCCGAAGAATTCATGTTGGTTTACCTTCCCTCGTGTCATGCGGCTTGGATCGCGAGGACGCGCTCCGATTTAAGTGGGAGAGAGTTGTAACACCCCGTTTTCCCGTGCGCGTATAAAGGTACGTACTTAATCAAAAGTACGCTTAAAACCTGTTCGTTATGTGATTAAATGAGCTACGGTGTTAATTGTCGTATAAGGGCATATGTATATATATATATATATATATATATATATATATATATATATATATATATATATATATATATATATATATATATATATATATATATATATATATGTTTGAACCCTTGTTTTATGTTAAACTTTCGTAGTGACCAGGAAAAGGCAAACACCGCGCCGCGGCAAAAGGGATCGCGTCGCGGTAAACAAAGAAAATCCAGATCAGAACTTGAGTTAAGAAGGGTCATTTTTCCTTCTTTATGTCGCGCCGCGGCACTTCTGCATTTCTGATTCCGAATTTTACTCAAATTAAATAGGGTTTAGGGGTAATTTAGTCTTTTTACATGTATATCTGGTTGGAGCTTTTAATATCAACCACTTATCCTATATTCTCATTTCTTTTCCATTTTCTTTCATAAATTCCTCTCAAACTTAAAATCCACTTAGTTTATACTTGAGATCTGAAGAAAGAGTTTTGTGAATCAATCCTAGAAGCAAGAATTAAAGTTGTTCTCCTTGTTATTTGCTACAAGCGGATAGTTTTGGCAAGTCTCAACTCTAAGTTTCAAGTTTTAATTAGTTTAAGCTAGGGTTGGTTCATATGGAACTAGTGTGACCCATTTGAGGGTTAAATGGGTGGGTTTTTGGGTTGGATTGTTGAAAGGAAACCCTAAGTAGCTATTATCTAGGGTTTGATCTTGTGATTTGAGGTTGTAAGTGCTAAATGATGTTGTTAGTCATTAATGCACTTTTAAAAGGATGAAAGTGTTATTATTGTGTAAGTTTGACTTGAATTGTGAGTCAAAGAGTCAAAAGAGCACTAGTTGACCTAATCGGGTGAAATGGTTATGAAATACATCAAGTTTATGTTAGTTGATGTTATTAAACCCTAATCACTAGCTTTTAGTGATTTATGACGAGGCATGGCCAGTAATGGGCGGTTTTGGTGTAGTTGAGTCATTTAATGCAAATGGGTCATTAAATGCTCAAGGGTTAGTGTTTGGCATTTAATTCAACTAGATTGTATGTTAATGAATGCATAATGTAATAGGTACGTTACATTGAAGAGTTGCAAGCTCGGTTAGCTTTCACAAGGGACTTGAGGTGAGTGGAAAATATATACATGTATGTATATGATTTACGTGCCGTATTAATGGTGTCACATAGCCGTTTTGTGACCATAGTTGTGAGACATAGCCGTTTTGTACACAGCGGAAGCAGCTAACCTTAAGCACCTGAGAAAAACATGCTTAAAAATGTCAACACAAAGGTTGGTGAGCTTTAGTTTAAGTATAACAGTAATGTAAGGTAGGCCACGAGATTTCAGTGCTACAAAGAGCATTTTAAAACAGTATAATAAAGTATATGTTTAACCGTGGGCACTTGGTAACTAACTTGACGTTTATAACCCCCTGAAAGTACACTTGGCAAGTGCGTATGTTTACGAAGTATTAAACACCCGTTAAATGCTAGTGCTACTAGCCCGAGTGGGGATGTCAAACCCTATGGATCCATATCTAAGATTCGCGTTCACCGGTTCAAAAACCAATGACTAAACGTTACCGAGCTAAAGGGAATGTTTATACTGTTGTATAACCCACACATATATAAAGTTTAAGTACTCGTGCCTAGTATGTAAAACGTAAAATGCGCATGTATTCTCAGTTCCCAAAATAGTTAAAGTAAAAAGGGATGCTATAACTCACAGCGATAAAATAGTAGTAAAGTTGAGTCAGGAAGTAAGCAAGTATGTAGGTCCGGAAAGTCCTCAATCTAAGTCAAATATTACTAAGTCAGTAAATTGTCCCAATAGGTTTAAATGTTTGTAAATTAGGTCTTAAAGGTCATCATCATTCATCATCAAACAAAAGGTGTAAAGTAAGTTTCATTCTAGAAAAGAGTTTAAAACAAAGGCTGACTTCGGTCAGTCACCACGGCCTCTATACCTACTGAAATAAGGTAAGACCAGTGTCCATGGCTCCATATATGATTCCTTTAGTTGTGGTAAAAATTCCAGAAGCAAACTCGTCTTCGTTTGACCGTGGCGACGGTCTAAGTGCGAGTAGGTCAGAATTTTCAGCACAACGTTAAAGGACATAGTGACACTCGGAGGGCCATAGATCCTAAACCGTAACTCGGATTAAGACGAGTCTTAAACAAAAAATTATCTACTCGACAGAGTTAACCGAAAATCAACTTTACAGTAGCCCAGGTATTCTGATCAGTTCCAGAAAACAGTAAACAGTAGGTTCCGGTGGTTCTTGGTGCTTGACGTTCATCACGGTTCTCGTCCTTGATGCATATAGCTTCAAGTGTACAACTCGTTGATGTGTTCACATCATATTTACCAAGTTTTGACCATAATAACACAAGTGTAAGTCTAAGATAAGTAGCACAACTCAATTAAGTGTTGCAAGTAGTTTGATGAACCAAAGTTACATCAAGATCTTAGATCCGACACATACATGAACTCTAAAAGTAATATTAAGCTACAAACTTGAAAGTAAACTAACTAATCAAGATCTTAAGTTGTAGAACATAGTTTTTAGTTTGATCTTGAAGATCCAAGACCCAAAAGTCTAGATCTAAAGTTATTAAGTTAAATCCTAAGTAATAATACTTGAATCTTTACTTTAATGAAACCATAAGCTATAAAACTTAGATTTTCATCTTGTAAAGTACATGTAAGCTTACAAGATTTTGTTTATAACAAAATAAGTAGACCATAAGCTAGAGAACTTAGATCCAACATAAGTATATGAAGTTATAACTAGAGAGTTATACTTCCATGTTCTTGAAATTATAAAGTTACTTTTGTTCAAGAAAAATGAGATCAAAGTTAACTAGTAACACTTGACCAATAACAACCAAAATCACTATTTTAAAACATGAACAAGTGAAGAAATAAACTTAAATAAACAAGTAACAAGTCATGGTTGTTCATACTTTAAATATTTAAGCCAAAGTCTTGATCTTTAAGGAAGTAAACTTTAAGTTTACTAACATGAATTCAAGTAATGATTTTTACAACTCATGAACTTAAATCTTTTAACAAGTATTATGGAAGAATCAAAACATAAACTTGATTCTCCTAGTTTCTTTATGTTCTTGAATAAACAAGATAAAATGAAGAACAAACTAGGAAGTTTGGTTCTTAATAACATGTAAGTAAACAACAACAACAACAACTAACAAGTAATCAAACAACAAACAAGGATTGATGATGATGAGTGTTTGCTTCGGTTTTAGATGAAGAAAAAGGGAGGAAAAGTCTCATGTTACTTACAATATTTGAGAGCAAATGAGAGGAAAAGATGAGAGAAAAAGTGTGAAGTATTTTGTGAGAGTAACATGAAATGAAGACTAGTGAAAGAGTAATAAGGAAATTGAAAAAAAAAAACTCTCCCTTGCTATGTGTAGGCCGACGGTCAAGGAAGAAAAGAGGGGAAGGAAAGTGTTCACTAGTCTCTTGCATGTTTATGGCTCAAAAGTTGGTTAATAAAGGGTGTATGCATGGGAACATGGTGTAACTAAATAAGTAACTAGATTCCATGCACTAATCCATCTAGTTAAACCTTAATGTGATACTTACATGTAAGTAATGGGCTAATTAATCCATTAAAGATGTAGGGTGGGCTTCTAAGCCCACTAATCACTAATAAATGCCCAAGTTCCATTAATTAACAAATTAATCCAATAAAGCCCAAGTAATTAACTAGTAACCTTAGTTAATTAAAAATGATTAATAAAACTTAATCATGAATGTAAATGATATTTAAAACATCATTTGTGAAAAGTATGTGTGTCACAAAGACGTGTCGGGACATTCAAAGTTAATCGCGGTAACAAGTAAATGTATATAAACAATACATTCAATAAAACACAAGTATTAATAATAACCATTATTAATTAAAGATGGAAAAACCAGGGTCGTTACATTACCCACCTGTTAAAGAAAATTTCGTCCCGAAATTTTAAGTTGAGGTAGATGGAGGAGTCGGGAAAAGGTGAGGATACTTCTGCATCATTTGATCCTCTCGCTCCCAAGTAAACTCAGGTCCTCGTTTGGCATTCCATCGTACTCGGACGATCGGAATCTTGTTGCGTTTTATAAATGTTTTGGGATGAGAATACATGCAGTTTTATAAATGTTTTACGAAATAGACACAAGTAATTGAAACTACATTATATGGGTGAATGTTCGAAGCCGAATATGCCCCTTTTGCTTGGTAACCTAAGAATTAGTAAACCGATCTACTAATTGACGTGAATCCTAAAGATAGATCTATTGGGTCTAACGAACCCCATCCAAAGTACCGGATGCTTTAGTACTTCGAATTCGTTTTTATCATGTCCGAAGGATTTCCCGAAATGATAGGGGATATTCTTATATGCATCTTGTTAATGTCGGTTACCAGGTGTTTACCATATGAATGATTTTTATCTCTATGTATGGGATGTATATTGAAATATGAAATCTTGTGGTCTATTATTACGATTTGATAAATATATAGGTTAAACCTATAACTCACCAACATTTTTTTTGTTGACGTTTAAAGCATGTTTATTCTCAGGTGATTATTAAGAGCTTCCGCTGTTGCATGCTAAATTATGGACAAGATTTGGTGTCAGCATGCTTGTATTATATTGTTTAAAACTGCATTCGAGAGTTACTTTGTTGTAACATATTAATATTGTAAACCAATATGTATTGGTAGTGTGTAAGTGTGATATTTTTAGATTATCATTTCTGGATAATCTAAGTGGTGACTTTTTAACCTTGTCAATAAAATAAAAGTTATGGTTTGTTTTAAAAACGAATGCAGTCTTTGAAAACGTCTCATATAGAGGTTAAAACCTCGCAACGAAATCAATTAATATGGAACGTTTATAATCAATATGAATGGTACATTTCAAAAATCGTGTCTATAATTTATCTCTGGAAAATGCCGGTTTAAAAGATTACTACATACTAACGGGTAGTGTACCCGATCGTGCAATAGTATAAAGTTGGTAATTCCGAAATCGTTCCAAGGACAGTTTAAAGTTAGAATTAAGATTGCAACTAATGGAAATAAACTAAGTTAATCTATTAAAATTGAAAGTACGAGATAATTGGTTTTGTGGCTATTTAACGATTAGCCAAATCAAGGATAGATCAAAAGTAAAACACAATATTTTTAGTTTTTAAGTTTAAATAAATTAAATTGCAGACTCAACGAAAAATAATGTTAATTGAATTCAATAGATAAAGGATTGTTCGCTTAGATCTCCTATTTGCAGTGTCGGATGATTTGTTATTAAGCACTAGTTCTATTTATCAATACATGCAACTACAGAGTCGGTTTACCCAGAGTACTCTTTTAGTAAACACGTCAAACTAGGATTTATTGGCTTAGGGTTCCCTTTCACCAAAGACCTCTTTCGTTTATGACTTAGTAATTAACTAATTATAAGATTAAGATTCAATTGGTTACGCGTTCGCTCCACACAATTCACCCCTATTTTGTTCAATCTATGTTACCCAGTTTACCCCCTTGGTCCAGTAAGCACCCAATTGATTAAGACAAATCAATTGAAAATTAGTTCACTAAATTGAAACAGGGTTCCCTTTGTTCAAACAAGATCACTAATCAATCCAAGTAACAATTATCAAATCTCATAAGAATGGTTCTTAATCAAAACTCATAATTATCATGTATTAATCAATTTAAACGTTTAAGTATCATTCAAACACATACGAATATTCAATCTAGACAAACATTAAAGAACTTAGCCAACAATAATGGCTAAAACCAAAATCACAATCAAAATAATAGAAGAATTCCTTCTTTGAAACAAAGAGATTAACCTAATAGATGATTGAATCTTGAACGATGAATGAATCGAAGCACGTTCCCGTAATGATTAAAGCGTTAGAATGATCTTGGGATTCCCCAAAAATCACCCTTTTTCGTCAAAAAGCTGCTGCAAATCGTCTGGGAATAGAATATGATCATTAGGGTAAAAATTCGTGCCTTAAATACCCCAATTCTGAAGCCGGCTGGAGATGAAGCGGCGCTCCAATTGTTGAGCGGCGCTTAATATTCTGTTAACATGATCTGTGGACTTTTGAAAACTCTCGAACTCATTTTCACGCCTAATGGAGCGGCGCTCCATGTATCTGAGCGGCGCTCAAGGTCCAGTTTGCTGAATCTGGAGCTGAAAACTCATAACTCAACCCAAACTCGAATCAAACCAACTTTTTTCACTCGTTTACATTGAAAGTCACTAAAACCATCAAATAACTTCAAATTTAATCTTCTTGGTCTTAGAACTCGAACTTATTTTCACTTATCTAAATAAACGCCAAATCGTATCCGAAAGGACTAAAATGTGATCGATATCGCTAAGGAAAACGTGTATTAAATATGCGATATCAAACAACCCCACACTAGAGTTTTGCTTGTCCTCAAGCAATTAAACTCGAAAATAATCTTCTACTATATGATAACTTCTTCAAACATGTATGTAGAACCAAACGAACTACCAACAAACCAACATCTATCGTGGGCACGATTTTGGAGTAAATATCAACCATACCTCGCACTTGGATTCCCCCAAAATTAACTTCCTAAACCTCAAGCAATTAATATTAACAAAGTAGCTAAATATAGTCTCGAATAGCATACCAAAATAATGAGGTAGAGAATCTCGAACCATAATATAAGTCTTCAAAGAAACCGGGAATCAAGTGGGAACCGAGCACAAAAATTATAGCAATCGAACATGTGTGCCAAAAAGAACGCATGGGCTACCCCGCAATTGGTCAAGCCAATGCGTCCCACAGTACCTAACATCATGAGATGTCGGTAAGAAAATAATGTGCTTAGGAGGATACACATTACGTCCGGATATCATCGATAATCATGAGGTAATCATATAATCTGTTAAGTCAATCATAAAGATTGAAATTCATCAGGCTTAAAAGCTGATATCTTACCTTTCCAGAGGTTATCCACTGGGGATCTGATCAATCACAGATTTGTGTATCATGGTGCGCTCCCCATTTGACGAGACAGATCTCCCTCATCGAGATAAGTCTGACTACCAGTTTCCCTGTTTGATGTTGAGGCCTGGTAGATTTCTAGTCGATGTTAGAAATGACTTTTCAAGATTTTTCGTCACCCTACAACTGGTCTGGACTACATCTTCTGAAAAAATTAGCAAGTGTGTCGATTTGGAGACTTTACTTCTAGGGTTATACAAAGTGGTTGGGTGCAACATTGTCCTTGTTAGGAGAAACAATGAGGATCGCCCTATAAAAGTTTTCGATCTAACGCATGGCCTGGTTTTAACCACACGATACAATCACCGTTCATACGGTTGACACCCGCTGTGATGGCCCCGTCAATACACTTAACAGCTCCGTCACTTGGTCCCAAAGCTTGATCGGACTTAAATGAATTTAATAAACGACATTGCATTCTTTTATTTCAAAAGTTTCCTAAAAAAGGAAATATACCAAAAATATGTAGTTTAAATAACTCAACATATTAAATACCAAAGTTGACATTAAAACATTGTCAACAAAACCCACAAGTTTTAAATTGTTCCCAAATAGAATGCAAGTGCAAAGTTTCATAATTGTTTAACAAAATCTACCCAAATGCTTGCAGACTCTTCTAACACAGTGGAAGCATCAAACAAACTCAAGTACCTGTGAAAACATGCGAGAAAACTGTTAACAAAAATGTTGAGTGAATTATAGGTTTAAATAATTGAATAAACTTTAGATCACAAGATTTAAAATGTTAGAAAACATAAAACATTATTCCATTATCAATGAGCCACCTGGTAACCACTTAACCCTTTATTTATCCTTGCCAAACACAATAAATAATATACACTGAACAAGTGTATCTACAACAAAATACGAAGTACTAAACATTTCGATATAAATTGCTAGCTCGACTAGCTCGAAATGAGGTTGTCAAACCCGATAGATCTATCCATAGGATTCGCGTTCACTAGTAGAAACCAGTGATTACAGTTACCAGACTAGGGAATATTTTTGTTCAACTCATAACGAATAATTTAAATTTAATTGTCACTTGTGTCTAAACATAAAATAAATAAAATGCATGTAATCACATCCCAAAAATATACTTTGAAAAGTATGTAAAAACGGGACTATAACTCACCTTAAAGCAATTGAAGTAACTACACAAAAATGCGAACAGCAATGAAGTAAAGTGATCAAGTATCACAACGCCGACCTATAAATAAAGCAGGTCGAAATAAATAACTAACTTAGGTCAAGTCTTAGTATGATAGCTATTGTACATGTTGCAAGTAGACAGAGAACAACACTCAACATGCATCGGTTTGATCGGAACAGCGTACGGACACACACTTTCTATTTTTAGAAAGTTTCTATTTTTAGCAGGTTTCCATTTTTGAAAAGTTTCTATTTTTGGAAAGTTTCTATTTTAGGAAAGTTTCTATTTTTAGAAAGTTTCTATTTTAGGAAAGTTTCTATTTTTAGAAAGTTTCCAAATTTAGAAAGTTTCCATATTTAGAAAGTTTCTATTTTTAGAAAGTTTATAAGTTAGGAAAGTTTCCTTAATTAGAAAGTCAACAAAAGTCAACTGAAAGTCAAAGTCAACCAAAAGTCAACTCGAAAGTCAACCTTGGTCAAACATAGTCAACATTAATTTTAAAAGTATAAGTTATATTAATAATATAGGTTATAATGTTAATTAAAGTCATATATGTATAATTATGTCATAACATAAATTTAATTAAATTAAATTGAATTATTAAAGTTAACATAAGTTTAAATGATATAATTAATATAACATAAGTATTTAATTAATTAATTAAATATTAGTCATAATATAAGTATTATTAATTAATAATAGATTTTAAATCATAGCATAAGTATTATTAATTAATAATGAATTATCAATCATATCATAAGTTTCTAATTATAATTATTAAATCATAAGTATTTAATAATTAAATTATAATTAAATAATAACTAAGCCTTATAATAATTAAATAATTAATTAATCCTTATTATAATAATCTCATAATATAAGTTTAATACTTACCATAAGTATTTTTCATTAATAATAAAAGTATTATTAATCATAAGTTTAATTAAATGTTTAATTAAATCATAAGTAATTAATAAATGATATAATAAATATATATATCATAAGTCTTAAATTAAATTAATTACTTTTTATATCATAAGTAATTTATTAATAACGAAATTCATTATTTATATCATAAGTTATAATTAATAACGATAAGTTTTAATTAAAAGTTCATCGGGTCATAACTTGAGCCCCGGGAATCAGTTTTCGGCGAGTCTTATATATATCTTCGCCTAACCAACCCACCCGACATATTAGTGTGCTCAATAACACCCCAAGAACACCCATAAAGTCGTGACATACAGCCATTATTCAACTTAGAGCTTTAATCCGTTCAAAAACATGTTTTAGTCATAACGGGTGATCCGTGGCTCGGATTTCGATGACCCGAACATGAAAGTTCATCCAATCATAAATCCTAACACACTAGTACACCCTAAAGACTCCAAAAGTGGTCACAAAGTCGGACCATACCTGTACCAATTCGTTCTTACATTTCAATCTCAACAAAACACCATTTTAAGCATAACTAGAGCTCCGGGAATCGAAATAACATGAATCCTGAGTCTAAAATTAATGTCTTGATGAGAGGAACTCATCTAAACACTCTAATTTCACTTTATAACAGTTAAGTTTACATAAATGATCAAAAATGCTGCTGTCCCAAAACAATCAAACCGAAAATATGAATTAACGAGCATTTCTACGCATACAATCAACAATACAATAACATATAATCATCATACTATTAAAATAACATATAAAAACAGTAAAATAATGAAAAGATCAAAAATTTAGGGTTAGGGTTTATACCCTAATCAACAATCAAAGAGTATGATTGCGTAGATCTTGGAAAGGTGAATCCGGAAACGTTAAAAGCCCTAAATATTCAATGTAAAAATGGTTGAAGATGATGATGATGATGGCTATGGTGGTGAATGTCCAAGTAGAGAGAAAAAGAGAGGGAGTGGTGAAAAATAAAATGAGATTAGGTTAAATGAGAGTAGTGAACCAATTTTGATCGAGGAAGCTACAAGTTCCAAATTTTGACACTTCACCCCCTCCCATGGGGGGTTTCGGCCGACCACACCAAGGGAGTGGGATCTCTTGGCCCATTTTGATATAAATGTTGAATTGCTTTTAGCCCGAACGCCCGATCGAAGCCCGAAACGCGAAAACGCTACTACGCGAATGATTTTTCGGAGAGATAACAAATACGCGACGAATAAAATATATAAACACTATATATATTCATATGACATTAAAATATCATATTTAAAATAATTAGGACTTAAAAATCCCAAAAGCTCGATCGTTGGTTTGAAAACCGAAAAAATTCGCCGGATAGAATTCCGAAACACGTAGAAACGTACGATTTAAAATATGAATACAATTATTCATTTAACACGTAATAATTAATATATTATAACAAAATTAATAATATAGGTCATAGAAATGACGTGGCACGAATAACAGTTAACGGTCGTTAAATAATTAACGGTAAAAGATAACGAAAAAAGTATGGTCGTTACACCCGCCTTGGTGCAGGTGACCTACGTATGAATTTTTTTTTTTATGTTCATGTAGGATTTCACATTCAAAATAATGAACATGTTTTGAAAGTTCAAGACTTTCAATTCTAACAGTACATCACCGTGATATGATGGGTAATGAAATGGTACAGCTTAAGAGGTATACGTACCAAGTGAAACGGTTTGAAGACTTTACTTCCTATTTGCCTACTTCCCACATGACAAGCTTTTCTGCTTGTTTTAAGAAAGGTAGGAAGTAGATACTACGCTTCCGATAAATTCCAAAAACCTTTGGGTGCCATAGCTTTTGGCTATGGGTTGTGTTGTCTTAGCAAACACAAGCACGTAGCTATTGTTCCTAAAAAGGACAACACTGGTGAAGCTCAAGGCTCCTCTTCCCACAGTATCACACCATTATATGATGTAGTAAAAAAATGGTATAGTTTCGGAAGTCTGCTATACCAAGTAACCAAAAGTTTTTGATCTGGCACGTGATTCGGTCACAATCACGCTATGCAATCACCGCTCTCTCACGGTTTACACCTGTTTTGGTACAGGTGACCTACTATTGAGTTCCCCGAACTCGTAGGATTTCATGTCCAAGGAAATGAACATGTGAAACAATTTTGGCTTCTTTGAAATCACGAAATATGCCATAAAATACCAAGCCAAATCAAAACCAATTTTCGTGAATAAGGTTTTGGCGTAATTTTCAATTGTTTTTCTACTTTTTTTTATATTTTTAAACTAAATTTTCTCATTTTTTTTTATTTTTCCCTAAATTTTTCAATTTTTTTACGACCTAAACCTGCCGTAAATCTCAAGACTCATAGATTTCAAAATGTTTATGATGACAACTAAAACAATTCAACCAACCCGTAATTCAACCAACCCGAGAGATTTTACATAAACTTATCGATATGGATTTAAAAATATAAAATCAATATGGATTTTAAAAACTTATCGATATGGATTTTACAACATCAATATGGATTTAAAAATCGAAAGGGTAAACGTGAGAAAGAAAATATAAAAACTTATCGAGATCATCAAGGATCGCGGAATGCCAGAGACAGATGGCGCTGAACTGACTGCCAGCATAAGAACATCGTCCATTCCCGATCAGCCAAAAACATCATCATCCATAAAGTTTTGTTGAACTTAATGCCAGTCTTAGAAAAACAACTCATTTACCTAACAACACAACTAAATAATAAAGTTACCCTATTACATGCCGGGGCACAAGGTGGCACCACCGAGGTGACCAAACGCCTTGCACCCAAAAATAATATCTAAGTTTAAACCACACATAATAAATAAAACCTACAAACATCCAAAGCTATTACATGCCAAAATAATATAAAAAGTCTTAACACCAAATACAACAACATTATGTGCAACGACCAATCATTCACCAGGCCACAAATCTCTGAAGGAGTCCCAAGCCACACCATAAGTGTCCTGGAAAGCCTGATATGGGTCATACGATGGATCCGGCCTCGGGGGAGTAACTGTTGTATAATCAGGGATCGTAGTACGCGTCGGAATGTAAGCCTCCGGTGTCTGATGCATCTGTCTCTGAATCTGCCTCTGATGAATTTCCCACTGATTATGAGCCTGAATCCCCATCACATTATACTCAACCCTATCAACTCGCTCACCCAAACAACCAACCTCTGTTCCAAACTGCCCCAACGCTGTGTTAATCGACCCATAACTATTCCGATGCCAAGCCATCAAATCCTCATTATGCTTTCGCTGTTCCTCCAACATCCTTTGATTATGCTCCACCTGAGCATCGTACGCTGACCGACTATCCCGAAACTCCAAATGCATACCATCTACACTGTTAACCAAAGAATCCCAACTTTATTCACTAAGTGTCCACGTACCCGGTACGTTTGCAGCACTCGAACTACCTGCCTCATAAGTTGATCGACTAACACCATGCCTGCGACCGCGACCAGCACCATCACCTTGTTGTTGTTGTTGTTCATCATCCCATAGCACCCAACCTCCTTGACTTCTCTTAATAAATTCGGCCCTTGAGAAAAATAAAAGATTAGTAGGCATCTCCTCAATATCCAACCTGTTACACCTACTAGTAGGAACCGAAAATGCCCGAGCAATCCAATTAACCAAATGCCCACCTAACAAAGCGTGTTTCGTACGTTTATCCGTACCAACCTCTTGCAACTAAACTCTTACCATACAAGTCACATCAATACGTTCTCGCAATTTAATTTGTTGTAAAATCCAAAGATCCCTGCGCGGAACTTTATTCGCATTCCCACGTGCCATGAACATATGCGAAATCATTTTGAAAATAATTCGGTCCTCCGATAATCGGAACTTCGACCCAACACTTCTACTCGCACTAAAAGCACCTGCGGTGTCCTTTGCCACAGTTGGCCAATACTCACTCTCACTAAAAACTTCTTGCCCGAATACCTTACACTGTATCAAAAACCACTTCAAATCATTGTTGTTCAACTCGGGATACAAATCCAATGACCGAGCTAACCCAATCTTACTCATACCACGAACTAGTCCGCCTAACTGAAACGTCAAGAAATCCTCCTCGGTCGGAGAAGCTCGTGGTCGACAACTAACCGTCGAAAAGAACTCTAAAGTCAACTGCTCATAGATATCCTCACGGATTTCAAATAACTTGTCATACGGCCTCAACTCTTGACCCGCATATGTTAACTACAAATAACCACGCAACTTTCTCGCAATATTATTACCCAAAGCCGTAAGTTGCATCCAATCCAAATAAAATGTTCTTTCAATCGGACGTGCGCTGATTATCGTGAATCGTTCCTCAAAGTCCTCATCATTAGCAATCTATGACAACCAAAGTTCCAGATTGTTTGGTGGTTGTCGTGGTTGTTCCGGGTTGCTTCTCGTTCTCTACACACATGAAACAAATAAAGAAAACAAAACACCAAACTCAAAAGTTAGTGTTATTCAAAATAATAAGCACCAAATACCATCACAACCAACTCATGTTGCATGTTAATCCACCTTAATAACAATCACCAAGTCACAAGTAACACATGTAAAATATGCCAAGACCTCAAATCTAACGCATATCACATTGTCTTTTAAAACATAGCAACATACCAACGTTACTCACATAACATCACAACCAAAATATGACAAACATGACTACACATAACTCTTTTTAATATCCACAAATTTAGAAAAGTTCATCATGTTTGTTAACTTTAACCAATTCAAATTACTACTAACCAAAATACTCATCACAACTCAAAAACACATGTTATATCCTCTCTAGCATGGCATCATACATAAATAAACTCAATATAGCACAAGTCATTCAACCCAACATGACCCGCCCATATGAACACAACCCCACACTAGCTCAAAAACCCATCAACAATTCAAGAGCAAGAACAATTAAAGCAATTAACTCTTCTACCACATATAAATTCGAATCTTCAAACACACAAACCCTAGATTAAAGTGAAACTTCTAAAATCACAAAATTAATCATGAATTCAAAGCATACAATCACAATCTAACAAAACCCATTGCCAATTAGAACACAAAACCCCAATTAAAAAAACCCCACACTAATTCATCATGTAAATCAATGATTAAGCAAATAATTACACATAAGTAGATGAAATTAGCAAGAAAGAAAACAAATTCGGACCTTAGGAGGCATTCTTGCAAGATTTGGAAGTAATTGAACAAGAAATTTAAGCTATGGAAATTAGGGTTTTTAGATCTAAGTGTTTGTATGTGAAGAAAAGATAGAAAGAATGAAATAGAATAAGTGGATGGGTGTAAAAAGGCTGTAAAACCCGTCGCCTGATTATGTGTGGTTGAAAAATTCGGATTTTTTTATATAATTAAAAAAAACAGCCAGCCCGTCAGTGAATCGGAGCGGCGCTCCAGGTGAGTGTGGCGCGGCGCTCCAAATGGTGCGGCGCTCAGAACTATTGCGCGGCGCTCCATTTAACTAAAATTTCAGGTCGAGAGTTGTCAAACATCTGACACATCAGGTACGTATAGACTGAGTGGTGCGCAAAGGCTTGGAGCGGCGCTCCACTTGCATCAGGCCCAAGAATTCGAATTTTAAAGTAATTTTAACACCATTCCTCATCCTAAAAACCAACAAACGACCAAAACAAAAAGCCGAGCAAGATCACATTGCACATATCATCAAACAAGCACAAAAAGACACAAACTCTACAAGAATGTGAAGTTTATTACCGAGTCATTCACACGACTCGTCCCCAACTTCAAGTGACGTTAGGATCGGGTTCAACGTGAACCCCGTCATCAATCTCAAATGGACCATCGAAATATTTCTTAACTCGATGTCCGTTAACCTTAAAGGTAGTACCACTCGCATTTTTCAACTCAATCGTACCGTATGGATACACCTTAACAACCTCAAATGGTCCCGTCCATCGGGACATAAGTTTTCCCGGTAAAAGCTTCAATCTAGAGTTAAACAAAAGTACTTGATTGCCCTCATTAAACTCTTACGGACCCTTTAGCCTTCTATCATGCCATTGCTTGGTTTTCTCCGTACAAATCAACGAATTTTCATACGCATCAAGGCGTAATTCACCAAGCTCATTCAATTGCCCCTGCCCTTAGGCGTCCGGCTTCCCTTAAATCCAAATTGCACTTTTAAGTGCCCACATCGCCTTATGCTCAATCTCTAACGGGAGATGGCATGCTTTTCCATAAACCAACTGATAAGGAGTGGTACCAATCGGTGTTTTGTAGGCGGTTCGAAACACCCACAAAGCTTCATCTAGCTTATTCGCCCACTCCTTCAGATTCGACCCCACAGTTTTCTCAAGAATTCCTTTAAGAGCTCGATTGGTATTCTCAACTTGTCCGCTCGTTTGGGGATGGTATGAAGTAGAAACTTTATGGAGAACTCCATATCGCTTCAATACCTTTTCCATTTGGGCGTTACAAAAATGAGTAACCCTATCGCGAATTAATGCTTTAGGAGTTCCAAATCGAGAGAATAAATGCTGAAGGAAAGAAATCACAACTCTTGTATCGTTTGTGGCCAAAGCTTGCGCTTCGGCCCATTTTGACACGTAGTCAATGGCAACGAGTATGTAACTATAATTATGAGATTTTGGAAATGGCCCCATAAAGTCAATTCCCCAAACGTCAAATACTTCGCATACTTGGATGCTTTGTTGAGGCATCTCATCCCGTTTGGTGACTTTACCGGCCCTTTGACAAGAATCGTACGATTAACAAATCAGGTGGGCATCTTTGAAGATTGTCGGCCAAAAGAAACTGGCATCATAGACCTTACGCCCCGTGATTTGGGGTCCAAAATGCCCACCGGTAGGCCCACTATGGCACTCGGTTAAAATTCACATACACTCTTCACCGGAAACACACCGGCGAATAACCCCATCGAGACAACAACGAAAAAGATAGGGATCCTCCCAGAAATAGTACTTAAGGTCACTAAAGAATTTCTTCCTCTTTTGATGTGACCACCCTTTTTCCAAGAATTTCCCAACGAGATAATTAGCTATGTCCACATACCATGGCTCGTCTACCTTGTCCATCTTCATGAGATACTCATTGGGAAAATTAACATGTATACTCGACTCATGAAGGATTTTGAGATTTGGATTCTCGAGTCTAGACAAGTGGTCGGCCGCGAGATTTTCAGCACCCTTCTTATCCCGGATCTCGATATCAAATTCTTGCAAAAGCAAGATCCATCTAAGCAGTCAAGGTTTGGCATCCGGTTTCGCGAAAAGGTACTTTAGAGCAGAATGGTCCGTAAAGACAATAGTCTTAGATAAGACTAAGTAGGACCGGAACTTATCGAACGAAAAGACCACCGCAAGGAGCTCTTTTTCGATGGTAGTATAATTCAACTGTGCTCCCTGCAAGGTCTTGCTTGCATAATAGATGGGTCGGAAATGTTTCTCAACCCTTTGGCCAAAAACAGAGCCAACAGCAAAATCGGATGCATCACACATAAGCTCGAATGGAAGAGACCAATTCGGAGCAATAATGATAGGTGCATTGATGAGTTTCTCCTTAAGAAGTTCGAATGCCTTTTGGCACTCTTTGGAGAAGTTTCAAGGTGTGTCCTTTTCGAGGAGTTTGTTCATCGGGTTAGCGATTTTGGAAAAATCCTTAATGAACCACCGATAAAAACCGGCATGCCCGAGAAAACTCTGAACACCCTTAACATCGGTGGGAGGTGGAAGGTTCTTAATAACAGTTACCTTTGCGGGATCCACCTCAATACCGTTCTTAGAAATCTTGTGCCCGAGAACCATGCCCCCTTGTACCATGAAATGGCACTTTTCTCAATTGAGCACAAGATTAGATTTCTCACATCTTACCAACATCCATTCTAAATTAAGAAGGCATGAATCGAAAGTGTCACCAAAGACATAAAAATCATCCATGAACACCTCCATGCAATCTTCTATCATATCATGGAATATTGCCATCATGCACCTTTGAAAAGTGGCCGGAGCGTTACAAAGGCCAAAGGGCATGCGATGGTATGAGAATGTGCCATACGGGCACGTGAAAGTAGTTTTCTCCTGGTCCTCGGGCGAGAGAGGAATTTGAAAATTGTGACAACCCGGAAATTTCCAACCAAATTTAAACTTTAATCTTTATATGTTTCCGACACGATAAGCAATATCTGTTAAGTTAAATTGCAAGAATTTTAAACTATTTTCATACATTCATTCAACCTCGACCATGTTCCAACGATTCACGAACCATTAAACGAATATGATTATATATGTATATGTGTATATATATTATAACTTGAAACGTAAACAAAATATAAATACTTTATATGATTGTATCTGTTTCAAAATATTTATCAATGGAATTAGAAGATAAGATCAAATGATTGAATTATCAGATATATTGAATTATGATTACAAGTCTCTGTTGAAAGGCCCACGTTAATTTGAGAAATCTTTCCGTTTTAACAATATTCGGAAAATGGTAAAGTGATTTATAAATAAGAACAAATTGTCAATCATTGAGAACTAGACAAAGGATAGTGGAAGATTGAATCTCATAAAGACTCGATTGATCTATTTAGTTTCAAACGTACAAAAACATTTTCAGTTTAAAAAGAACTTTATTATTAAAACGTATATAACTTTTATAAATATCTAGAACCACTTTTAACAACTCATTACTTAACTAGTATGATAAAGATAACGATATTTATATTTTATTTTATTAAATATATATAACGATTTAAATTAATATTATATATATTTATACGCGTATTATACGTACATAGTTTTATACTTTTACTATACTTAAACTTTACCTTTACTTTATTTTTACTTTACTTTAACTTTAATAATTCACTTTAATAATTCATACTTTAATAATTCACTTTAATAATTCATACTTTAATAATTCACTTTAATAATTCATACTTTAATAATTCACTTTAATAATTCATACTTTAATGATTCAAAAATCTATTATAAATAGAATTCAATAGGTTTCATTATTTCATAGAAACTTGAAAATATTTTTCTCTAAACTCTCTCAATCGATTTACATATATATATTAACTCCGTATTATTTCAAGATATTATTAGTATACATAAAATATTACGACGGAGTGCTGTCCGAGTGATTTCGAAATTGTTTTTCGAGTAGGATAGGATTAAGGAAATTATGGGTTATAGCTATGAAGGTGATTGAGTATGGTTCATGGGTATGCTCGTAAGGTCAATATAGTGTTTATCATTTCCGTTGCGTCTACGTACCTTTCCTGCAATATTGAATCTCAATATTGATACGTGAGTACTCATAATTTAACTTTTACATACTAATAGTATATCCCTGACTAGTGCTCGAGTATTTAGGATTATGCATGCTTGTACTTTTGATATTGCCCTTAGACAGGTTATGTTGAATATTGAATTAGGTACACTTGTGGTTGAGATAAGGTATAAGATATGCATTTCCTTGGAAAGCTAGCGAAAAATTAAGGACTTTTCCTTTAGATATCGAATGGTTTCGATGAACGGATTAGAAGTTATAATCAATTGAATTTTCTATATTTTTATTAAAAATGATTATTATTATTATCGTCGTTTTTATCGTCGTTCTAGTTTTATCTTATTATTATCATTATTATTATCTTTATCAATAAAAGGGATTTATCATTAAAATTTGTTATTTTTTTTATTATTACTATCGTTATTATCGTTAAAGTAATAATTAGTATTATTATTATTATTATCCAATTATTATTATTATTATTATTATAATTATTAGTATTATTATTATTATCATTATTAATATATATATCATTATTTAAAAATGGATATTGTCATTGTTATTATTATTATTACTATATTATCATTAAGATAATTATTAGTATTATCGTTAAAAATATTATAGTAACTATCATTATTAATATTAGTGTAATTAAAACAAATATTTGTAACACCTAATTATTTAGATTACTATTATTATCATTATTATGAACATGATATAAAAGACGATTAAAAGCTATTAAACGAAACGATTAGGAAATAATGAGTAAGAGTATCATGATGAAATTAAAATATTATAAGATATTGATTTAGATAAAATTATCGTTCTTATTATTTTTATCATTACTACTATCATTAAAAATATCGTTAGTATTAAAACTATCATTTTAACAAAAATTATCATTTTAATAGAAATGTCATTGTTACTATAAAATATCATTATTATTATTATTTTAAATAGAATTATTATTTTAAAGATAATATTAAAAATTATCATAAATATTAAAGTTATCATAATTAGAATTATCGTTTTATCATAATGTCATCTAAGTAATTATAAATATTGATATTTTTATAATAATAATTATTATTACAATGTAATACAACTTTTACTTACTATCATTATAGATATTATTTTATCAAATAAATATGTGATACAAACATATTTTACTACGTGTAATAACTTACTTTAATAATACCTATCATATTATCTTTATGATATTAAATGAACCCTATAAATTTTATTACTTAATATATATAAAAGTATATTATATTATATAAATTTAATATAAAATTTTATTTATTAATAAATAAATTATATTATTTACTCTAATAAATCTTTTAAAAATATTTAAAAATATAAAACGACGATATTTAAACTATATATTAATCATGTATAGATTTTTGGAAATTATTTTGAGTCAAATTTACTTTTGTTGACTTTTGCATATTAGTCTCGAGCATTAGGATTGTGGTACACTATGACTTGGCCTAATTTGTTAGACAAATATTGACCAACACATAATTATATATAATTAATTTAGGTTCGTGAATCCGAGGCCAACCTTGCACTTATTCAATGACGTTATATGTATTTTTACTACGAAATACAGTATGGTGAGTTTCATTTGCTCCCTTTTTAAATGCTTTTGCAATATATATTTTTGGGACTGAGAATACATGCGCTGCTTTTATAACTGTTTTACGAAATAGACACAAGTAATTGAAACTACATTATATGGTTGAATGATCGAAATCGAATATGCCCCTTTTTAGTCTGGTAATCTAAGAATTAGGGAACAGACACCCTAATTGACGCGAATCCTAAAGATAGATCTATTGGGCCTAACAAACCCCATCCAAAGTACCGGATGCTTTAGTACTTCGAAATTTATATCATGTCCGAAGGAGGATCCTGGAATGATAGGGGATATTCTTATATATATCTAGTTAATGTCGGTTACCAGGTGTTCACCATATGAATGATTATTTTTGTCTCTATGCATGGGACGTATATTTATTAGAACTGGAAATGAAATTCTTGTGGTCTATTAAAATGATGGAAATAAATGATTATGATAAACTAATGAACTCACCAACCTTTTGGTTGACACTTTAAAGCATGTTTATTCTCAGGTGTTAAAGAAATCTTCCGCTGTGCATTTGCTCATTTTAAAGATATTACTTGGAGTCTTTCATAGCATATTTCGAAGAACGTTGCATTCATTGAGTTCATCAAAGATTATTATTAAATTAATTTATAGTTGGATAGTGGATATTATGAAATGGTATGCATGCCTGTCAAATTTCGATGTAAAGAAATTTTGTCTTTTAAAAACGAATGCAATGTTTGTAAAATGTATCATATAGAGGTCAAATACCTCGCAATGTAATCAACTATTGTGAATCGTTTATAATGTATATGAACGGGTCATTTCAGTTGGTATCAGAGCGGTGGTCTTAGCAAACCAGGTCTGCATTAATGTGTCTAACTGATAAGTTGATAGGATGCATTAGTGAGTCTGGACTTCGACCGTGTCTGCATGTCAAAAGTTTTGTTTATCATTTTGTGTCAAAAATTAACTACTTATCATCCTCAGGAAATTACCTGCTTATCATTTTTAGTCTAAGACACGTCTTGCTGCATTGATTGCATGAATAGTGTATAGAAAAAAATTCATATCTTAGCATATCTGCTAAATCATATCTTATCGTATCTGTTACTTTAAACTTTGCCTGACATATCCCGCAAAGTCCTCCGTAATCTACGAAATCTTTTGATATATATATATATATATATATATATATATATTCTATGTAATTAGAATACCATCCGTTAGCCAAAATCATTTCATATCGAAAAAAAAATCCTTTATCCAATCGTACGAAATGGAATTCATCATCAGTTCAAGTCACTCAGATTCCGAAATGGAATCCCATTCAAGCTCCGAAAGCATTGTGACCGGAATAGATCAACCAATCAGTCATCACCTATTCTGGATGAATTGGGGATGGGTTCGTAGCCTCCTCAATCATTGGAGACAAGAAGAAGGTGATCCCTTCCATCCACCACATTGCCCTCTTGACGAAGAACCTGAAGCACTTACCGGCGAACCTGTTCGAAACACCATTTTCTCGCTCATTTCCAGAGTATCTCGTCACGATTATATATTACACCAAATTTTAGATTTTATTTATCCGCTCGTTCGAACCGACAATCACCCCGGTGTAATAGAAGAAATCAACGAGCTTCGCACTCGGGTAGTGGCTTTGGAGAATATGGTGCAGAGATTACAAACACCTGCAGTAACATCAGTAGCATAACCAGTACCACCATCATCAACGCCAACAGTACCATTACCACCTCCAACCACAACCGCGTCGTAAACCTCAACTTCACAATCTGTCCCACGAGCATCAACGTCATACGCACCATAGATACCAAGGAGTACCAACAACAATAACTGACGAAGTATTAATTCATAACTTCATTGGAGAAACATTCCGCGGCGATTATGTAATCTCTAAAGTCTTAGAGATTATCTAATCTTGCCCTAACCATAAATCAGTTAAGCGAATCAAAATGATAGAAGGAAGAGTAGAAACCCTGACAAAAATGGTGTGTGATTAACAAGCTAAACTTGCTTTACCAACAGCATCAACAGTACCATCAGCGTTACCAGCATCGTCAGTACAGTCAACATTCGAATCAACAACACCGATAACATCACAAACTCTGTCAGTTCAAGAATCACTGTGGACATCATTACGAATCAATAACGTGTATATTGTATCAACGAGTTATGAAGAATTAACTCATTCCCTCTGAAGAAATTATATGTATATTATATATATATATATATATATATATATATATATATATATATATATATATATATATATATATATATTTTGAAATAAATCTTTCCGTGCTAAGCTATTGTGTGTGAATCTTAACTACTCGGTTAATTCATATTACAAATATGCAATAATGTACGTCCTTCAGCCGCAACTTAACCAGCGTTAACTACAATCTCTGTCGCAATTCAACAAATTCCAATTCATAATAAATCAAGTATATATTTGATTTTACACTTTCATCATCGATGTACCCGAAACTTTTTAGATAACATCATTCGTACTTTGCGAAATTCACAAGAATTCCACGAACCGAACATCATACATCAACAAATAACGAAGTATTGATTCATAATTTCAATGTTATTAAAGAAATACTGCGTAAAAGTTATGTACTTTTTAAAGCCTTTAGGGATTATTCAATTCTAGTTTCAACCGTAAATCAAATGAGTTTAATTTAACATTAACTCATTAAATCTATGTTACATCTGAAGAAAATATACATATATATATTTTCATAAAGACTGTAATAAAATTCTTTTGTACAAAATATTAATTGTGAAATTTTTTTTAACGGGTAGGTAATACCCGAGAGATATATAAATTCACAATTAATATGTTACATTCTTCGAATTTGATTCAGCAAATCATCCATTATACTCCCTACTTTCACAACAATATACATTCTTTTATAGAAATCAAAACAACCATACTCATTCAAAATTTAATTACACATTCTGATTTTGAAATCTCAAAATTCAACTTGAGATATGACCAAAATCATCACTCTTAGATCCTTACATCTTTCACAGGCTATATTTTGACTTCAAAACTATGTTAGAACATCAAATGTATGTTAACTATTACAATCTGTGTTCAAACCCTTCGAAAATTTCTGAAGACACTTCGAATGATGAGCAATCGAGATGATGATCCAACCACATGTTACCCACAGTTATGTACCCGAAAAACTCTTGAAACCAAAGTAAAAGTTTAAACAACGTATCCGCGTCAGATTCTTTGGCATTTATTAGCAAAAATAACTTTGCGACTCCTATTCAAAGTAGCCAGTTTTGTCACAGCTCCAGCAAGTCAACTTCAACTTTTCAGTCAGACTAACCTTATTATAACCTTGAGATATACACCTTCGTTACCAGGGAACCTTTTACATTCCACCACATTATTAGCAGATGTACCAACAGCTTCATTACCCTTTGACTTTAGCCTCTCCAAAAAGTCATTATAATTATTCATTGAAACCCCATCATTTACTCATTCGCATATTGTAATGAGAATTGCCATACGAATCATTGGGAATTAGCAATCAGTATTTTGAAATCTCGCTCGATGTCTACGCCAACAGTTATATGTGTATATATAACGTCTATCTTCTGGACTTAATTTGGATGTGAAGTTTCTGAAAAACACTCCGAACTACGAATTGGTTCTCCGAAAATGGAAAAAAAAATGCTGATGAAGCAGCAAAAACTATAAACGACTTTAAACGGTAAAAGCTGATGATAATGATGAAGTGTGTTGGCAAAGCGTAGAAAAAGAGAAGTTTTGGAACTGGAAAATGGATTGAGCAAAGTAGGAAGGAGGCTGTGGACAAATTACAAATACTGAACCTGACTTTAAAGGATCCAAATGATTCAGTACCTACTGAAGTCATTAACGAATACCTTGCTCCTGACTCTAAACCCCTGCGGACAATATTCTTCATCATCCTCTGATATTAGAAATTCTAAAATATCATCATATCTTTCATTATAAATATCCTCCATATTTCTGAAGATATTTTCTTAATTTTTCTTATTTGAAATCATTTACCTCTTCGCGCTATTTGTATTACATCATAAAAGAAACTATTTTAGTTTCAAAATTCTGAAACATTCAAGTTTAAAATAGGAATATTTTGAAGTAATGTTGGGAACTGAAGCATGAATTAGTATAATATAATGACACTTGATCAATGTGATTATATTACAGTAAGTCATGTTGAGTTTCTAAATGGAACGTGATGATTCACAGATCATAACATCATCATGTGCCATGTTATACGACTCTTGTATTCTATTTAAACTCTAAAATATCAAGAAAATATTTCTTGATGATTCGGCCTTCTCCAAGATATTCTAGTAATTTGACAAGTCAAGATCGTGCCATCACAATTTCCTTCCTAGAACATTAACAATGTTCATTCCGAAATTCATATCTGTGAATTCTGGACCATTACAAGCGGTGCTTAATCGCAAGAAGAAGAAACGAAAGGACAAAACTCCGAAATAGAAATTGGGGTATAAATTGCAGCAAATAAAAGAGAGCATTAACTGTGAATGATAATGATTATAGAAGACAGAAGCAGATACTTTGAAATATAAGGGAACATATAAATCCCAACGACAAACCAGAAATTATAAACCATATATATCGATGCATATAGCAATATAAAGACACGGGAGAACTAGAAACACTATAAACCCAAGAGTATAGTAGAAGTAAATAGATTCTTCCGGCGGTAGATGAAAAAGAAGAATGACCGATATGAAAGTTAGAAGTATATAAAGAATCAGAACTGGATGGAGCATATTGATGAATACTTTAAAATATGAGTTGAGGGGGAAAGAATAGAAGGTGATGAAACATGACTAGGAACTTAGAAATCAACAGATTTAACTCACACAATGGCGGAATAAGTGAATCAAACCCTCTAGTGAATAGGTTAAGTTTTTTTTGATTAATTTAGTCAAACCACAACTAAATCAAGTGTGATTAGATCAACACCTAGAGCTATTATTCACCACCTGGGTGATTTGGACTGAGAGAGAATCGGAGGAGCTCACTAGATCTGAGTGTGTGTAACAAATGAGAGTCTTAACCTAAAATGAAGAACATAAGACTTTATATACCCCTGCTGTTGACTCACCTATATGATTCATTCATCACACGTACGAGTTGGCTTCATCAGTCGTACGGGTGATCACTCACTCGTGTCTTCTCATTTAGGTTGTAATTGTGACTTAGCTCATCATCAACCGTGCGTATGAGCCTGTCAACTGTACTAGTGAGGCTTCACTCGTACGTCTGACTAAGTCTAACATAGTTAAACATCTAAATATCATTCCTGCAGTTCCTGTAACCACATACAAACACGGATAGGATAATAACGAGCAATTATGGTGGCCTGTAAACTGTTGTACCTGCAATGGACGCGGGTAGATGTCTAGGAACTTGCATAAAATGCATCAACAGAAGGTGTGAGTTGTAAGGAAACGAAGGAGGTGAATTTATAAGAAAATCTCCGACAGAACAATTAAAATGGACGATCGCATTTAAAGCGGATCCTAATTCCCTTGATTACCTGAGAGTCAAATCTTATTAAGAAGATTTTCTTCAAATCCCTTGAAATCTGGGAATCAATCATATCTACGTCAAATAATAAGATGAATCTACACTTACTCATTTCACTCTTCTATGTTAGCTTCATTCGTACTCTTCATATAAATGGATTGTTTATCCAAATTTTTCGCTGATGATAAAACTCTAATTTTCAGCCCGTATGCATCATGAAAACATACTTATTATCATTCACGACCTTTCCACTCAAATTTCGGGACGAAATTTCTTTAACGGGTAGGTACTGTGACAACCCGGAAATTTCCAACCAAATTTAAACTTTAATCTTTATATGTTTCCGACACGATAAGCAATATTTGTTAAGTTAAATTGCAAGAATTTTAAACTATGTTCATACATTCATTCAACCTCGACCATGTTCCAATGATTCACGAACCATTAAACGAATATGATTATATATGTATATGTGTATATATATTATAACTTGAAACGTAAACAAAATATTAGATTAAATACTTTATATGATTGTATCTGTTTCAAAATATTTATCAATGGAATTAGAAGATAAGATCAAATGATTGAATTATCAGATATATTGAATTATGATTACAAGTCTCTGTTGAAAGGCCCACGTTGATTTGAGAAATCTTTCCGTTTTAACAATATTCGGAAAATGGTAAAGTGATTTATAAATAAGAACAAATTGTCAATCATTGAGAACTAGACAAAGGATAGTGGAAGATTGAATCTCATAAAGACTCGATTGATCTATTTAGTTTCAAACGTACAAAAACGTTTTCAGTTTAAAAAGAACTTTATTATTAAAACGTATATAACTTTTATAAATATCTAGAACCACTTTTGACAACTCATTACTTAACTAGTATGATAAAGATAACGATATTTATATTTTATTTTATTAAATATATATAACGATTTAAATTAATATTATATATATTTATACGCGTATTATACGTACATAGTTTTATACTTTTACTATACTTAAACTTTACCTTTACTTTATTTTTACTTTACTTTAACTTTAATAATTCACTTTAATAATTCATACTTTAATAATTCACTTTAATAATTCATACTTTAATAATTCACTTTAATAATTCATACTTTAATAATTCACTTTAATAATTCATACTTTAATAATTCACTTTAATAATTCAAAAATCTATTATAAATAGAATTCAATAGGTTTCATTATTTCATAGAAACTTGAAAATATTTTTCTCTAAACTCTCTCAATCGATTTACATATATATATTTACTCTGTATTATTTCAAGATATTATTAGTATACATAAAATATTACGACGGAGTGCTGTCCGAGTGATTTCGAAATTGTTTTTCGAGTAGGATAGGATTAAGGAAATTATGGGTTATAGCTATGGAGGTGATTGAGTATGGTTCATGGGTATGCTCGTGAGGTCAATATAGTGTTTATCATTTCCGTTGCGTCTACGTACCTTTCCTGCAATATTGAATCTCAATATTGATACGTGAGTACTCATAATTTAACTTTTACATACTAATAGTATATCCCTGACTAGTGCTCGAGTATTTAGGATTATGCATGCTTGTACTTTTGATATTGCCCTTAGACAGGTTAGGTTGAATATTGAATTAGTTACACTTGCGGTTGAGATAAGGTATAAGATATGCATGTCCTTGGAAAGCTAGCGAAAAATTAAGGACTTTTCCTTTAGATATCGAATGGTTTCGATGAATGGATTAGAAGTTATAATCAATTGAATTTTCTATATTTTTATTAAAAATGATTATTATTATTATCGTCGTTTTTATCGTCGTTCTAGTTTGATCTTATTATTATCATTATTATTATCTTTATCAATAAAAGGGATTTATCATTAAAAATTGTTATTTTTTTTATTATTACTATCGTTATTATCGTTAATGTAATAATTAGTATTATTATTATTATTATCCAATTATTATTATTATTATTATAATTATTAGTATTATTATTATTATTATCATTATTAATATATATATATCATTATTTAAAAATGGATATTGTCATTGTTATTATTATTATTACTATATTATCATTAAGATAATTATTAGTATTATCGTTAAAAATATTATAGTAACTATCATTATTAATATTAGTGTAATTAAAACAAATATTTGTAACACCTAATTATTTTGATTACTATTATTATCATTATTATGAACACGATATAAAAGACGATTAAAAGCTATTAAACGAAACGATTAGGAAATAATGAGTAAGAGTATCATGATGAAATTAAAATATTATAAGATATTGATTTAGATAAAATTATCGTTCTTATTATTTTTATCATTACTATTATTATTAAAAATATCGTTAGTATTAAAACTATCATTTTAACAAAAATTATCATTTTAATAGAAATGTCATTGTTACTATAAAATATCATTATTATTATTATTTTAAATAGAATTATTATTTTAAAGATAATATTAAAAATTATCGTAAATATTAAAGTTATCATAATTAGAATTATCGTTTTATCATAATGTCATCTTAGTAATTATAAATATTGATATTTTTATAATAATAATTATTATTATAAAATAATACAACTTTTACTTACTATCATTATAGATATTATTTTATCAAATAAATATGTGATACAAACATATTTTACTACGTGTAATAACTTACTTTAATAATACCTATCATATTATCTTGATGATATTAAATGAACCCTATAAATTTTATTACTTAATATATATAAAATTATATTATATTATATAAATTTAATATAAAATTTTATTTATTAATAAATAAATTATATTATTTACTCTAATAAATCTTTTAAAAATATAAAACGACGATATTTAAACTATATATTAATCATGTATAGATTTTTGGAAATTATTTTGAGTCAAATTTACTTTTGTTGACTTTTGCATATTAGTCTCGAGCATTAGGATTGTGGTACACTATGACTTGGCCTAATTTGTTAGACAAATATTGACCAACACATAATTATATATAATTAATTTAGGTTCATGAATCCGAGGCCAACCTTGCACTTATTCAATGACGTTATATGTATTTTTACTACAAAATACAGTATGGTAAGTTTTATTTGCTCCCTTTTTAAATGCTTTTGCAATATATATTTTTGGGACTGAGAATACATGCGCTGCTTTTATAACTGTTTTACGAAATAGACACAAGTAATTGAAACTACATTATATGGTTGAATGATCGAAATCGAATATGCCCCTTTTTAGTCTGGTAATCTAAGAATTAGGGAACAGACACCCTAATTGACGCGAATCCTAAAGATAGATCTATTGGGCCTAACAAACCCCATCCAAAGTACCGGATGCTTTAGTACTTCGAAATTTATATCATGTCCGAAGGAGGATCCCGGAATGATAGGGGATATTCTTATATATATCTAGTTAATGTCGGTTACCAGGTGTTCACCATATGAATGATTATTTTTGTCTCTATGCATGGGACGTATATTTATGAGAACTGGAAATGAAATTCTTGTGGTCTATTAAAATGATGGAAATAAATGATTATGATAAACTAATGAACTCACCAACCTTTTGGTTGACACTTTAAAGCATGTTTATTCTCAGGTGTTAAAGAAATCTTCCGCTGTGCATTTGCTCATTTTAAAGATATTACTTAGAGTCTTTCATAGCATATTTCGAAGAACGTTGCATTCATTGAGTTCATCAAAGATTATTATTAAATCAATTTATAGTTGGATAGTGGATATTATGAAATGGTATGCATGCCTGTCAAATTTTGATGTAAAGAAATTTTGTCTTTTAAAAACGAATGCAATGTTTGTAAAATGTATCATATAGAGGTCAAATACCTCGCAATGTAATCAACTATTGTGAATCGTTTATAATGTATATGAACGGGTCATTTCAAAAATAGCCTAAAAAACCATCGAGAAAACAATAAAAGTTGTTTCCCGCTAACCTCTCTAGCATTTGACCCATGAAAGGTAACGGGAAGTGGTCTTTGCGTGTGGCGTCATTCAACTTTCGGTAGTCAATACAAACACGCCACCCCGTGACCGTTCGAGTGGAAATTAACTCATTTTTATCATTGGTGGTAACAGTCATACCACCTTTCTTAGGTACACAATGTACCGGGCTAATCCACAGACTGTCAGAAATCGGGTAAATCAGACCTGCATCGAGGAGCTTCACGATCTCTTTCTTCACGACATCTTGCATGTGCGGGTTCAACCTCCTTTGACGTTGCACCACAGGTTTGGAGTTATCCTCCATTAGGATTTTGTAGGTATAATAGGAGGGACTAATACCCTTAATGTCGTGAATTTTCCACGCAATGGCCGGTTTATGGGCCTTTAGCATGGTTACAAGCTTAGTTTTCTGACCTGCAGTAAGAGAAGAAGAAATAATTACCGGGAGCTTAGATTCCTCCTGCAAATAAGCGTATTCCAAGTGATCTGGAAGTGGCTTCAATTCTAACTCGGGAGGTTCTTCAATTGAAGACTTGCTCCGGTAATCATCATCACGATCGAGTTCTTTGAACTCCTCCTCAGTCGGCTCATAGCCGTTTTCCATAAAGGCGGTTAAAATGTCCACCTCCTCAACCTGCAACTCCTCATCAATTTCAACCAATGAGCATTCTCCTGAACCCTGTAACTCTGGGAATTCCTGCAACAACTCAGACTGGACATCCTCAGTGTTAAGAAAATAACATGTATCATCAATGTAGGTAGGGTATTTTAAAGCATGGTCGATTGAGAATGTTGCACTCAATTCATCTATCCTAAGGGTCAACTTTTGGCCATAAACATCGATGATACATCTAGCAGTATTCAAAAATGACCGACCCAAAATAAGTGGAATCCTTTCATCCACTTCCATATCCAAAACCACGAAATCAGCCGAGAAAACCAACGACCCAGTCTTAACTAGCATATTCTCTATAATTCCATGAGGGAATTTAATAGAGCGGTCAGCCAGCTGAATAGCCATACGCGTGGGTTTTAACTCCTCGAGGTCTAGCTGTAAATAAATAGAATAAGGCATTAAATTTATGCTAGCCCCCAAATCCGCCAACACCATCACACAATCTAAATTACCAAGTAAATAAGGAATGGTAAAACTTCCAGGATCCTCAAGCTTCTCGGGAAGCTTGTTTGCAACTACCGCTAAGCATGCGGCATTCAACCTGACTGAAGACACGTTCTCCAGCTTCTTCCTGTTAGTTAGCAAATCCTTAAGAAACCTTGCATACTTTGGCATACCTGCAATCACATCAATAAAAGGCATATTTATGTTAACTTTTTTAATCAAGTCCATGAATTTGGACTTTTCCGCCTCAAGCTTCTCCAATCTCTGCTTCCTCGGGAATGGGAGCGGTGGTTGATACTCTTTAACTACCGGTTTCACAGCAACGGTTTCCGGTACCCTCACAATCTTCTCAATCACCTGTTCTGGCTCCTTTTCTCCCTCTGGTTCACTAACAATGACTGGTTCACTATCCTTAGCTAACGGCACTCGCAAATCATACTCATTGGACTTCCTTGGTGAATCATATGCTAAACCACTTCGGGTGGTTATAGCATTAACGTGCCCATTCTTCGGGTTAGTATCCGTTTTACTCGGTAATTCCCCCGGTTTCCTCTCATTACTCTGATTAGCAAGTTGACCAATTTGTTTCTCCAGATTCTGAATAGCTGCTTGTTGATTTCGAAACATTTGATCATTCTTCTCATTGTTTTGGGTAACAGTAGTAACAAGCTGAGTTTGAGATATCACAAGCTTTTCGATCATAGCCTCAAGGTTGGACTTTTTCTCTTTGGCTTGGGGCTTCTGAAAATATTCGGGAGCTTGCTTTTGATAACCTCCACTAGATCCTGGCTGGAACCTCGAACCTTGATTACCTTGAGGATTATAAGGATTGTTGAAATTCAAATTAAACTGAGCACGTCCCTGAAACTGATTGTTGTTCTGTTGACTAATAAAAGTGATCTCTTATTCCTTATTCATAGTCAAACCCGCATCACAATCTTTTGTTAAATGTAATCTCCCACAATATTCACAACCAACCTTCATACCATGAATATCCTTATCCAACTTCTCTAAATGCCTACCAAATTTATCTAACTTAGCATTTATAGACCCATAATCATCATAAGCACCAGTGGTTTCAGACCTCTTTACTGAAGCTGAACGGGGTAACTTATGATCTTGATGCCACTCGTGAGTATAGGCAGCTTACTTTTCAATAATCTCTAACGCTTCTTCTTCTGTCTTATCCATCAAAGTATCTCCTGCTGCTTGATCAATATTCTGGCGAGTTGGTATGTCACAACCTTTGTAGAAAATATGGACCTTTTGTAAATCATTCAACCCGTGTTGCAGACACGAGCGTAACATATTAGAATAGCGGTCCCAAGCATCAAATAATGTCTCACTGCTCTTTTGCCTGAATTGTGAAATTTCTGCTTGAAGTCTAGCAGCTCAAGACGCAGGAAAAAACTTTAATAAAAACTTATCCACCAACCCATCCCAAGAGGTAATCGCTCCCTCGGGTTGCTTATCTAACCATCTCTTAGCTTCTCCCTTAAAGGTCCAGAGAAAAAGCCTTGTCTTGATCGAAGTATCAGCAACCTCATTCAGCTTGAATAAGTTGCAAACATCATTAAAAACACAAATATGCTCGTTAGCATCCTCACTATCCTTGCCATGAAATTGGAAATCAGAAGAAATCAAACTTAGAATTGGACCTGCGATTTGGAAAGGCTAAGTGATGTTTGGTTGAGTAATCGAATTTCCTTGGCCAGCTCGGGTGGCCTTCAATTTTTATGCCATAGTCTGAGGACGAGGTGGTTGATCAGCCATCTCTTCAGTCTCAAAAATATCTAATGAAACGTAAGTGTCTTCTTCTTCGTTGATTTCAGGTGGTGTATCGGGCACCACAGTCTCAGAACTACTACCCAAATGAATTATATTATCACTCGAAGAAACAGGTGAATCCACCGTAGACTGTTGCTCTTGACTTAATGCTCTGTATAACTCTCTTTTGGGTTCGTTAAATGGTCGAAGAATCGGAGAATTTGAAGAACGCGTATGTGACATACACTACCTGCTATCTTGCAAAACACAAACGATAAAACGATTAAATGCACCGACTCAAAAAATAACTAAGATCTAAGAAAAATAATAATAAACTACAATTAAACTAAACTAAGAACAATTAGATAACAATCTTAATTTCCGACACAACTATCCCCGGCAGCGGCGCCAAATACTTGATGTGTAAAATTGTGTCTATAATTTATCTCTGGAAAATGCCGGTTTAAAAGATTACTACACACTAACGGGCAGTGTACCCGATCGTGTAATAGTATAAATTTGGTAATTTCGAAATCGTTCCAAGGACAGTTTAAAGTTAGAATTAAGATTGCAACTAATGGAAATAAACTAAGTTAATCAATTAAAATTGAAAGTACGAGATAATTGGTTTTTTGGCTATTTAACGATTAGCCAAATCAAGGATAGATCAAAAGTAAAAGACAATATTTTTAGTTTTTAAGTTTAAATAAATTAAATTGCAGACTCAACGAAAAATAAAGTTAATTGAATTCAATAGATAAAGGAATGTTCGCCTAGATCTCCTATTTGCAGTGTCGGATGATTTTTTATTAAGCACTAGTTCTATTTATCAATACATGCAACTACAAAGTCGGTTTACCCAGAGTTCTCTTTTAGCAAACACGTCAAACTAGGATTTATTGGCTTAGGGTTCCCTTTCACCAAAGACCTCTTTCGTTTGTGACTTAGTAATTAACTAATTATAAGATTAAGATTCAATTGGTTACGCGTTCGCTCCACACAATTCACCCCTATTTTGTTCAATCTATGTTACCCGGTTTACCCCCTTAGTCCAGTAAGCACCCAATTGATTAAGACAAATCAATTGAAAATTAGTTCACTAAATTGAAACAGGGTTCCCTTTGTTCAAACAAGATCACTAATCAATCCAAGTAACAATTATCAAATCTCATAAGAATGGTTCTTAATCAAAACTCATAATTATCATGTATTAATCAATTTAAACGTTTAAGTATCATTCAAACACATACGAATATTCAATCTAGACAAACATTAAAGAACTTAGCCAATAATCATGGCTAAAACCAAAATCACAATCAAAATAATAGAATAATTCATTGTTTGAAACAAAGAGATTAACCTAATAGATGATTGAATCTTGAACGATGAATGAATCGAAGCACGTTCCCGTAATGATTGAAGCGTTAGAATGATCTTGGGATTCCCAAAAATCACCCTTTTTCGTCAAAAAACTGCTGCAAATCGTCTGGGAATAGAATATGATCATTAGGGTAAAAATCCATGCCTTAAATACCCCAATTCTGAAGCCAGCTAGAGATGGAGCGGCGCTCCAATTGTTGAGCGGTGCTCAATATGCTGATAACCTGATCTGTGGACTTTTGAAAACTCTCGAACTCATTTTCACGCCTAATGGAGCGGCGCTCCATGTATCTGAGCGGCGCTCAAGGTCCAGTTTGCTGAATCTGGAGCTGAAAACTCATAACTCAACCCAAACGCGAATCATACCAACTTCTTTCACTCATTTACATAGAAAGTCACTAAAACCATCAAATAACTTCAAATTTAATCTTCTTGGTCTTAGAACTCGAAATTATTTTCACTTATCGAAATAAACGCCAAATCGTATCCGAAAGGACTAAAATGTGATCGATATCGCTAAGAAAAACGTGTATTAAATATGCGATATCATTGACTTACACACGTTCCCTTTTTTCCATAGTTATAGAGTAAAATCGTAATTTTAATTTTTTTTATCTTTTTTATTTTTTTGCTATTGTAAAACTTATCTACTTTGTGTTCTAGCAGTTAGCAAGAAGTACGTTTATCATGAGAAACTGTGAGTGTGCGGTTTTGCTTCGGATGCTTCAACATAAATTAGATCGACCCCGTTCCCGTTCATTTTCGGTGCACTCGCTTTATATCTCCGACACACTAGGAAGGACGTTTATTTTATATCTAAAGAGGTACATCATATCATGGTTCCGAGTACAAATATCACTATCCATAAATAACTTTATACGGTGTGTAATTTGGAGTCTTTATTTAAACTTGAACATCAAGTACCTCTTTACATACTTATTAATCATGTTAAATGTATAATCCCATTGGACTTATTAATCAAGTTAACATAGCAGAATATGTGTCTTACTGATATAGAAAAAGGAAGTTCAGTTGTATTATTCAAATATGACTGGCCTACAAGTTTTCATGTGCACAATCATTTATAAAGAACAAGAAAAAGGCTACATAACATTAGGAATGATGTTAATGGAAACATGTTTTTGTTTGATCTGACCATAGTTAATGTATAATCGGGTAATTTGGGAGGGTCGGTGATAGTGCTCCAAATGAACATATATTTAGTATCAATATCCTTCCAATATGTAAAGTTTTTAGTTACTATTGTTCTATTTTTATGTAATAATCGTTTAAATAAATAAGTGCGAAGATAAAAGAAGAAAACGACTATTTGAAGATGCAAACGACCAAAAAGCTCAAAAGTACAAAGTACAATCCAAGTGGTTCAAATTATTGATAAGAAACGTCTCAAAAGTTACAAGAGTACAAGACGCAAAACGCAAAGTACAAGATATTAAATCGTACGAAAGGACGTTCGAAAATCCGGAACCGAGACCTGAGCCAACTATCAACGTGCAACGCAACGGAGCTAAAATTACAAATCAACTATGCACATGAATATAATATAATATATATATAATTATATAAAATTATATATATATATATATATATATATATATATATTATATATATTAAATAAATATGTCGACAAGCTAGGAGCCAAAAAGTATGTGACCAGGAAATGACGGCCATGCGATCGCATGGCCAGAAGGCACAAATCTCATGCGACCATATGAGTTACTGTAGCAGGCCACATTCTATAAATTCAGCATTTTTCGGACGAATTTAACACATTTTTTTTCAATCTCTCTTTCTCTCTATGTAATATATAATTTTAATTATAATTTTAATTATAATTAAGATTAATAATAAATTATGGTTTAGTTGGGTTAATGTAATAAATGTTTTACGGGTTTTCGCGATTAATCACCACTGTAAGCTATGTTCTTCCTTTTTAAATTAATGTCTCGTAACTAAATTATTATTATGCTTATTTGAGCCGAAGTAATCGTGATGTTGGACTAAATATTAAGACGGGGTTATTAGATTTTGTAGCATAATTAAGGTTTGGACAAAAGACCGACACTTGTGGACATTGGACTATTGACTATTAAAAGATAGGGGGTATTGTCTAATCGAATGACAACTCATTGGAACCTGTCGAACATATCTTCAAATTAGTTAATCTAATAATTATTAAAATGATTATGTATGTTCTATTTAGTGACGTTTATACGACATCTTTTACGATCATTTAATTAATTATTCGGGTTGGGTAATTGATTATTCATTCTGATCAAGTGGGTAAATTAATATTCATATCTCATTAAAATAGGGGTGGACTACATACAAGGATAATTGGTGTAATTGTTAACAAAGTATTAAAACCTTGTTACAGTGCGAATCCCTAATTAGTTGGAATATTTGACTTCGGGAATAAGGTTAATTTGACGAGCATTTTATAATTATGACCGATGGACTATTATGGACAAAAACCAGATAGGTATCAAATAAACCAGGATAAAGGACAATTAACCCGGGTAACAATTAATTAAAATCAAAACGTCAAACATCATGATTACGGAAGTTTAAATAAGCATAATTGTTTTATTTCATATTTCATCGTACCTTTATTTACTGTCATTTTAATTACTGCAATTTACTTTATCGCAATTTAAATTCTATCATTTATATTATCGTCATTTATCTTTACGCATTATTTAAAATCGACAAACCGGTCATTAAACGGTAAACTCCCTTTTTTATAATAATATTACTATATATAATTATATATATTTTATATAAATATAGTTGTTAAAAATATAGCGTTAAAATCTGCTAGCTCCCTGTGGAACGAACCGGACATACTAAAAACTACACTACTTTACGATTAGGTACACTGCCTATAGTGTTGTAGCAAGGTTTAGGTATATCCACTCTATAAATAAATAAATAACTTGTGTAAATTGTATGGTATTTCGTAATAAAAATATAGCTATTTCGTATACACCGCTGCACACATCAAGTTTTTGGCGCCGCTGCCGGGGACTCGGCGAAATGCTATATTTTTACGCTATAATTCTTATCTCTAATTTTGTAAAAATATTTTGTATTTATATAAAAACATAAAAAAAATAAAAAAAAATTACTATATATATATATATATATATATATATATATATATAAGTGTTAATTAAAAAGTTTTTATAATTTAAAAAAAATTAATTTTCTATTTTTAGTTTATAATAAAAAATTAATAAGTGTTTTTATATAAGTTTATTTTAAATTTTTATAAATATTGTGTAACATTTACAAAAATAAAAAAAAAATTGAAATCAAAATAATTAATAAAATTATTAAACGGGCCGAAGCTGTTCGAAGCCCGAATGAATTCTGAAATTGTTGGGCCATGCGATCGCATGACCCAGAAGACAAAAACCCATGCGGTCGCATGAGCTGTTCTGACAGGCCAAATCAGAGGCATTTATTACGCAGCTAGGGTTTTAAATTTATTATTATTATTTAGTTTTTAGGGTTTAATTAAAATATTAATTAGTAATTTAGTTTTATTTTTAGTTTTAATTAGTTTTATTAAGTTTAATAATTATTATTAACTATATAAATTAATACTTTTATAAAATAATAATATAAAAATGATATTTTTATAAAAATAAGTGATTTTATCATTTTTTGTTTCTTTTTATAATTTGTATATTTTAAACATTTAATTCGTAATTTGTATATTTTTCATTCGTAATTAGTTTTAAGATTAGTATTTTGCCGCAGTTAATTTTTATTTCTAGATTTTAAGACTTTGCTGTAAAATCCCTTAAGTGCTTTTTCTTTAGATTAAGATTTAGGCGCTTTAGAATTTTGCGACGCCGTTTATATATTTTAGTGCCTTTTAAGTTATTGTCGTTTTGGATATAGATTTCCTTTTAAGCTTTAATACCTTTAGGAGCAACTTTTTAGATTTAGTTTTTAGACTTTTAAGTTCCGACGCTCTACTTTCTTATTATTGTTTTTCGACTTTTTATTTTTTGACGTTTTACGACGCGCTCTTTTTCTTTCTTATTTCTCGATGCTCTAGTTTTTAGGACATAGAATTTTCTATTTCTTCTCTAAAATTTCAAAACGAAAAATTATTTTAAGCGGTTAAATTGATAGACATCCAAAATTTTCTGGTTCCTAGTAATAGTTGGATTTGTTAGTGGTGAGTTGTGGGCTTCCGATTTAAAGGGTCCTGGCTACCTGCTGCATCTATTGGCTATTCGAAACGTGGGCAAAATTAGAAAAGTCTATTAATTTGATAACTTATATAATTTTTATTTTTTTTAACTAATAGGATATTCAGTGAATGCACCGAGCAAAATGTTCACCACCTGTAACTCGATCAAGACATCTAGCCAACATTGTCGCCGTTGATTTTTCTCTAGAATCGTCATCAAGTCGACCAAGTACTCCAATTCAAATTTCCAATAATCTATTTTTTGAACCCAACCTCACAATTGAGAATCCAGAGGATATTCAGGGATAATTCAGAGATCCTAAACCACTAATCATTCCTCCGGAACCACAAATTACTCATCCAGAGATTGTCGAGGAAGAAACCATTAAATCAGAATCCTCTAGTGATTCAGATTCAACAAATTCAATTATGGAAGTAACAGAACCTCTAAGTATGGAAGGCCGAATGAGAGCAACACGCACGGGCCAAGGTCGCGCCATTATTAAGCCAGATATTAATGCACCAGATTATGAAATCAAGGGACAAATCTTACACATGGTAACTAATCAATGCCAATATAGTGGTACGCCAAAAAAGATCCAAACGAACATCTTCGTACCTTTAATAGGATATGTACTCTATTTAAAATCAGAGAAGTGGAGGATGAACAGATATATCTCATGTTATTTCCCTGGACTTTAAAGGGAGAAGCCAAAGATTGGTTAGAATCGTTACCTGAAGGGGCGATTGACACATGGGATGTCTTAGTTGAAAATTTTCTTAAACAATTCTTTCCGGCATCTAAAGCCATGAGACTTCAAGGAGAAATTGTTACGTTCACGCAAAAGCCAAATGAAACTCTATATGAGGCGTGGACAAGATTTGGAAAGTTGTTAAGAGGATGTCCGCAACATGGTTTAGATACCTATCAAATAGTACAAATATTCTACCAAGGATGCGACATTACTACACGAAAAGACATCGACATAGCAGCTGGTGGTTCCATTATGAAAAAAACTGCAACCGAAGCTCACAAAATCATTGATAACAAAGCCTCCCACTCACATGAGTGGCACCAAGAAAAAGATATCTTTCGTTCATCTAAAGCGGCTAGATCCGATTCTAGCCATGACTTTGATTCCGTTTCCACAAAAATAGATGCTTTCGAGAGACGAATGGAAAAAATGAATAAAGATATTCACGCAATACGAATCAGTTGTGAGCAATGCGGTGAACCACACTTAATGAAAGATTGTCACATTGAGAAAACCATGGAACAACGAGAGAATGTTTCCTACATGAACCAAAGGCCGGGAAATAATTATCAAAATAATTATCAACCGCTAAGGCCAAACTTCAATTGAAATTAAAACATTCTTTACAATCCAATTGGACCCAACAATAATTCGTATAACCAACAAGGTCCGAATAACCAACCAACTCAAAACAACACTTTCAATCAACAAAGAGCTAGCTTGTATAAACCACCATAACAAACCGAAGAGAAAAAGTTAAATCTGGAAGAAATGATGGCAAAGCTAATGGAATCTCAAACACAATTTATTACATCTCAAACCCAAACAAATGAGAGGTTTGATCAGACATTAAGAACTCAACAAGCTTCCATTTTGAATCTAGAAAAACATGTAGGTACTCTTGCTAGCATGATGAGTGAGAGGGAACAAGGAAAGCTACCGAGTAATACTGAAGTAAATTCCCGAAATGAGAATGTTAATATGATTTCAACGAATTCTGAAAAACCAGCATCAGAAGATGGGAAGGTTTTAGATGTGAGTAACAATGAAGAAGTTACAACACCACCACCACCACCCGAGTATTTAAAGCCAGTAGTGGCACCATACAGACCACCCATCCCGTTTCCAAGAAAAGGAGTTGAGTATGAGCAAGTAATAGGTAATAAAGTTTGTGATACCTCTGGAAGAAGAAAAAGAATAAGAAAGTACAAGAAACAAAAACCGTAAAGATAAACCCGGTGAAGACAGTTCCACCAAAACCTCCACCCAGGGTGGGTGATCCGGGTGAATTTATTGTTCCTTGTCTACTTAGTGATTGTGTCATGTATGATGCACTAGCAGATTTAGGTGCGAGTGTAAGTGTTATGCCTCTTTCATTATATAAGAGATTAGGAATAGGTGAGTTAAGTCCAACGGAAATGAGTGTTTGACTCTTTGATCAAACCATTAAGCACCCAGTTGGAATTGCTGACAACCTACCCATTCAAGTGGGTAATTTAACCTTTCTAGTCGAATTCATTGTCATTGACATAGAAGAGGACTCAAACATTCCTCTAATTTTAGGCCGACCATTCTTAGCCTCCACCAGGGCGTTATTTGATGTAAGAAAAGGTAGAATGACACTTAGTAATGATGAAAAATCGATCACCTTTGTGAGTCGAAAGTCTAAATCTCCACCAACCAAAATCGTTAAACCAACAAAAATGATTGGTAAGAACCATGTTGTTTTACCAACTCCAACGGTAGTACTTAACAATAATAAAACGCCTAAGTGTGGGGAAGATGAAGTAACACCTAATAATGACCTGATAACAAAGAACCCCGTTGGTGATACAAAATTAAATGATCCCGTTATTAATAGTTCAATGAAGAAACTTATTAAACGGATTCGCGATGCTAGAATCAAGGGAAACTTTAAGTTATGTAACCGGTTAGTATCCAATCTATCGCCTAAAGAAAAGGCAAAACTAGTTGAATTTGTGGATATTACACATAAATCTGACAAATGGCTTAAAGCAAAAGTCACAGATATGCAAGTTGATTATGGTCCAAAAGAAATTGACAATGAAGTTAATCACAATTTAGACACCACAGCTACCTAAGTGTGGGGAGATTCAAATGTTCTAAAAAGAAAATGTTGTCTAGAGTTAGTTGTTCTGTTCTCATGTAGTTCCGAGAATGGAATCCGATTGGTCTTTTCCACTAGCAGACACTAAAAAACTAGTTTTCTCCCCCCATTCTAAAATTTTTTGTTTTGTAGGTTTTGTATGAAATTAATTTACATTTTTAAATTTAATTTTTGTGTGATTTTAAAAAATAAAAATTACTTTATTTCATTAAGTTTAAAAAATGATTTCTAAAATTCATCGTAAGTTGAAGACTAGGTCATAGAACCGAAATTGCTTTACCCGAGGGCGGGGCGAAAAATTTTGTTATCATTCTTTTTAATTTTATTGATCTAAAGTATACCCAAAAAAATTAAAAAAAAACCCCGAAAATCTTTGCTTATTAAAACACTCGCTTTGAAACGACAATTTTTAATTATTCATTTAAATTGTTTTAATAAATAAAGGTTTTATAAAAAAATAAAAAAAATATTATGTATATATATGTTTGTATTTTATGTTATGTACAAACAGGGTAAAACATCGTACTTTCAAAGACTGACATTAAGTTCAGCAAAAGCTACTAATTTTGACGACAAGACGCAAAATATCAAATGTGATATAAAATAATATGTTTGCAAACTCGGTATTTTTAATCATTTTTCTACACTACTCACCCTCATGAATTTAAATTTTTACTGATTTCATGCAAATGAGGGCATTGCAAGATTTCAAGTGTGGGGAAGGGTTATAAATTCTCTCGGGTTTACACTTAGTTTAATTGCCAAATTTTGTGAAAATTTGAAAAAATTTCAACTAAATGAATTCAAAATCATGTTTATACATATTTATGAACGATAAAACTAGGTTATAATACCGAAATTATTGTTACCTAGGAGAGAACATAAATGGAGAAACAACCCAAAACGTTAGAATTCATTTAAAATGGAATAGAGGAGAATAAAAAGGCAAAGAAAAAAATAAATAAAAGCTAAGTGTGGGAAGAATATACCAATTTCTTTAAAACACATATCACATATTTGGTACAGATTATTGCAGGTACTTTTGCTTTGGACGATTTTAATCAATTTTACCTAATTTACTGTAATATATTTGAAAGAAAGATGGATCTTCACGATGAATCAATTCCATCATTAAAAGGAAGTAAAGTCTTCCGAAAAAGACACGCGCTTCTTGATTTAGGTCAGGAAGTTGTCGTCCAGACCAGCTGTAGGTTGACGAAAAATCTAGAAAAATCATCTCTAAAATCAGCAGAAAATCCACGGACCTCAGCATCAAACAGGGTCGCCAAGTGGTCAGACTTATCCTAACCATGAGAGGATCTGTCTCGTAAAATGGGGAGGGCGTCGTGCAAATTAGCTTGATAAGACTAATGAATCAGACCCCCAGAAAGGATAATCTCTTTAAAGATTAAAAATCAGCTTTTAAGCCTGATATTACTCAATCCTTGAGATTGACCTTAAAGATTGAGAATTACAAACTCATGGAATTCGATGATATCTAAACTCGAGCTTGAACGAGAAAATATTTTGATCAAATTAAAACCGATTTGTTTTCTGAAAACCTATTTTCAATACGTTCATTACCATTGAACGTAAAATCCTAAGAATTCACCTGGAATTCAATAGGTAACCTGAACCAAATTGGGTGTCAACCGTAAGAACGGTGGTTGCATAGCATGGTCGAAGACAGGACCTTGTACCAGACCGAAAAATTATAGGGTGATCTTTACTATTTCTCCTACAAAGGATAGTAATTGCATCCGACACATTGTGGACCATGAACATTTGCATGTCATTAGACATTGCCTTAACAGTTGCTTGTTCAACGCTTTCCTTTACAACCGGACGGTAGTTTACCGAAAGGTAATATACGGAGCAAGTATACTGGACGTGTTGCTTTCCTAATACAAGGATTAGCAAGTGGGTGACACAAAACCACAAGTTTTTGAGCTAAAATTTTCAAAACTGAAACCCACAAAAATATTTTGCAAACACCGGTGAAGGGTTATTCCGGAAAACTTAGCTAGGGTAAAAGCTAGAATGAATTTTCAAAAGATCAAATATTTTCATAAAGATCCAATTTCCTTAAAGGATCTAAATTTTCATAGTCATGTGGGACTATAAACTACATCGTTACTATCATTGTTTATACCGCTGTATTAAAATCACTGATGTATAAAGTGTGAGAATAAAAAAAGTAATTCGAGTGAAGTGTGATTTTATTTCAAGTTCTGTATTGCTTGAGGACAAGCAACGTTCAAGTGTGGGGATATTTGATAGTGCTCCAAATGAACATATATTTAGTATCAATATCTTTCCAATATGTAAAGTTTTTAGTTACTATTGTTCTATTTTTATGTAATAATCGTTTAAATAAATAAGTGCAAAGACAAAAGAAGAAAACGACGATTTGAAGACGCAAACGACCAAAAAGCTCAAAAGTACAAAGTACAATCCAAGTGGTTCAAATTATTGATAAGAAACGTCTCAAAAGTTACAAGAGTACAAGACGCAAAAATGCAAAGTACAAGATATAAAATCGTACGAAAGGACGTTCGAAAATTCAGAACCGGGACCTGAGCCAACTATCAACGCACGACGCAACGGAGCTAAAATTACAAATCAACTATGCACATGAATATAATATAATATATATAATTATATAAAATTATATATATATATATATATATATATATATATATATATATATATATATATATATTATATATTATATATATTAAATAAATATGTCGACAAGCTAGGAGCCAAAAAGTATGTGACCAGGAAATGACGGCCATGCGATCGCATGGCCAGAAGGCACAAATCTCATGCGACCGCATGAGTTACTGTAGCAGGCCACATTCTATAAATTCAGCATTTTTCGGACGAATTTAACACATTTTTTTTCAATCTCTCTTTCTCTCTATGTAATATATAATTATAATTATAATTTTAATTATAATTAAGATTAATAATAAATTATGGTTTAGTTGGGTTAATGTAAGAAATGTTTTACGGGTTTTAAAGTCAGAACTCTGTCCGTGTAACGCTACGCGATTAATCACCACTGTAAGCTATGTTCTTCCTTTTTAAATTAATGTCTCGTAACTAAGTTATTATTATGCTTATTTGAGCCGAAGTAATCGTGATGTTGGACTAAATATTAAGACGGGGTTATTAGATTTTGTACCATAATTAAGGTTTGGACAAAAGACCGACACTTGTGGACATTGGACTATTGACTATTAAAAGATAGGGGGTATTGTCTAATCGAATGACAACTCATTGGAACCTGTCGAACATATCTTCAAATTAGTTAATCTAATAATTATTAAAATGATTATGTATGTTCTATTTCTTGACGTTTATACGACATCTTTTACGATCATTTAATTAATTATTCGGGTTGGGTAATTGATTATTCATTCTGATCAAGTGGGTAAATTAATATTCATATCTCATTAAAATAGGGGTGGACTACATACAAGGATAATTGGTGTAATTGTTAACAAAGTATTAAAACCTTGTTACAGTGCGAATCCCTAATTAGTTGGAATATTTGACTTCGGGAATAAGGTTAATTTGACGAGCATTTTATAATTATGACCGATGGACTATTATGGACAAAAACCAGATAGGTATCAAATAAACCAGGACAAAGGACAATTAACCCGGGTAACAATTAATTAAAATCAAAACGTCAAACATCATGATTACAGAAGTTTAAATAAGCATAATTGTTTTATTTCATATTTCATCGTACCTTTATTTACTGTCATTTTAATTACTGCAATTTACTTTATCGCAATTTAAATTCTATCATTTATATTATCGTCATTTATCTTTACGCATTATTTAAAATCGACAAACCGGTCATTAAACGGTAAACCCCCCCTTTTATAATAATATTACTATATATAATTATATATATTTTATATAAATATAGTAGTTAAAAATATAGCGTTAAAATCAGCTAGCTCCCTGTGGAACGAACCGGACTTACTAAAAACTACACTACTTTACGATTAGGTACACTGCCTATAGTGTTGTAGCAAGGTTTAGGTATATCCACTCTATAAATAAATAAATAAATAACTTGTGTAAATTGTATCGTATTTCGTAATAAAAATATAGCTATTTCGTATACACCGCTGCACCCATCAGCCGGGTTAGGTCAGATTGACTTTCTAAACATTATATATTATTTGACAAGTTAAATTTAATTTACTTTGTTGTTTTTTCTTTTATTTTCTTCTAAGTCAGACAGATATGAACAATCATTCGTCCTTTTAAGGGTCTATCGAGTAAATGAGGTAACTTTAAGTAATCATACATACATGTTTATGTTTATAAATTGTACCATTTTGACACTGTTTTTTTTTTCTTACTTACAGGGGACAGAGCAACAAGTACAAGGTGTTTTAAACCCTTATTGATTTGGCAGGTAGTGAACGACTTTTTATAAGCAAAGCAACCAGGGAGCGATTAAAGGGGACACATGTGTCTAACCATAAAATATGTTTTTTTTTTTTGTCTGCTTTGTTCATGAAGAAGACGTAGAGATACTAATTTGTTTTGGTTATATTGTCAGGCAGTTAATAAGATTTTATCTTAACTAAGTGATGTTTTTTGTGCCTTGGCAAAGAAGGAATATCATGTTCCTTATAGAAACTCTAAACTTACCTACTTCTCCAGGTACATTACTTATTAAAACCCTTTTTGATAAATTGATATGCAGCCAACACTTCTAAGATTCTTTGTGGCATAAAGCCAACTTTGGTGAAAACATCATCATTTTTATCATTTTTAGTTTAGACACGTGTAATACTTTTGAATATGTGTTAATAGAAGTTCTGCATTGTGTGCTTTTTTGTTTGATAAACTTGAATTCTTGGTCAGGTATATTCAATTAGAATTGTGTCAAGTTTCCTTATTACGTGATAATTAGGTGTGTAGTGTGTATGTGACGAAATGACAGTCATTAGGGAGTACTATATACTACAAATTTGTTTCCTTATCTTTTTTGTTGGGTCGTATCCTGCAATTTGTAGGACAAAAGATATGGCTGCCATGGAAGAGTTGATGTCATAAGGAATTCAGTATGCTAACCAGGTACTCTTATTCAATCTTTTGTTCATTATTTCAAGCTAAACATTGCTTATTTGTGTCTGTACAAATTCGTGATGTTAGGTATTGATTTAGGTCTACAAGGTACTTGCGTGATAATTCAGGAAACGAATTGGAGCATAAACCAAATTTGCAAATATGATTATTATATACGACATCTAGAATCAAGAATTAGCGTACCGTTGTCGAGGTAACTTTTTACCTTTATCAGTATTGAAACCTTTATCAGTAGTGAATTTTTGAATTTTACATTATTTTAGTTGATAAATTTACAAATATACTCAAAACTACAATATTGACTAAGATTACTTGTGTGGAAGTTTGGATTAGGGATTATCATTCAATTTATTTGTTGTTCACGTCTTTCTTCAAACGTTGTTGTTATCATGATCAAATTGTTGGTGTTAGTTGATGTTACTTACAGTGTAAATTTAAAGGTTTATTATTTCATACCTTATAATCTTTGTCTCCTTATTGTAAAATTGTTGGTCTTAGTTCTTATTTTGGAACCATTATCCCTAACTAACTATCTATGATAAAAAAATTTCAGCCACTTACAAAGACTTTCGTTAAGGCTTCCGGCATCGAAAACTACAACGATTTACTACTTGTCAATCGTCATATTACTACATGGACCGCAAAATTAAAGAACCAGGGCAACACACATCAAAAGCCGCACATTTGTGGCTGAGGTGGTTTTGTTAAAGGCAATCATGTTAAAGTTGGCGACAAGTTATCCTTCATGTAAAAAATAATGTTCTTCGTGTGCAACTCAAGTAAGACTGAATGTTGTTCAACTTTATGTGAATGTTCACCTCTTTTGAATGGCAATTGTTTATGTCGTAAACGATCTTTGCTATATTTTGGGTTGTAAATTCATTATGGGGTAAACATTTTGATGGGTTTTGAATGACTACTACTTTTATGTAACTATCTATGCTTCTATGCTTTATAATTATAATAATGTTGTTTACAAAATGTAGTTAAAGGTCATGGTTGAGTCATATAAAAAGACCATTAATTAGTATATATTTGTTAGTATATATTTGGGTGTAAATATTCTAATTTTACTGTAAATAGAATTCATAAAATAACCCTGCGAATTCGCGGGTCTTTAACTAGTATGAATTACAATTGAAATGTCAAACAACAACGACAACCACCTTACCCTAAGCCTAATACAGATGCATAAACTCAGCCCCTAATCCAACCATCAATAATATAGTATACTTCTATGTTTCAAGTTTGAACAAAAGAAAATAAATATAATTATTTAAAAGTGTATGAAATGTTATATATTTAAACTTAGTAGCTCATTGTGAAATTTTGTGAAAATTATTGTAAACCACCGTCAACCGTGTTTAACTTCAAGCGCTGAAACAACTCGAATTCAGTAAACCCTAGAAAATGGAGGAAATGAAAGACCAAAACTACTGGTTCTGACGCAAGCAACGACGGAGTTACAGCAGCAGATGCTCTCAAAGAGTTGCTACGTTTTTTTAAAAAAATTCGCCCCGGGTGAAAAAAAAATTCTGTTTTCGCCACTGGCCACCGCAAGTTACCGCAGCAGAGGATGAAAAAAGAAGTGAGGTTAGTAACGGAAATTGGAATCTCAGTCAGTTCTGGTACGAACCGTGGAACTGCGGAGACGGTGGCACGTGAAGTTTACGCGCTATATACTTTGATGAATTCCACACCTTCTGTTGCTTGCATTGCGTGTCCTACCTTCTACGCTTATCTCAAGGTATATATACTCACGTATCGTATATACATATTTATTTTGTTTCCAGAAACTTTCTCTCAATGTGCCTGTACAATATTTAAAATATGATTAGCGATTTGAGAAAATGCAAAGGTTAATTTTGAATTTAGTAATTTGTAATTTGTGTGTTCGTGTTCAAATTTCTTTCAGAAAATGTATCATGATTTACTTGTGCAACTCTTGTAATATGATAAGCGATTCGAGCAATATGCCGATATGGAAGTGAATTCACTTTCTATGACTATAATGAACCGCTAGAGCTACCCTCAGGATTCTAAGTATAGACCCATGGAGTCACGGGACACCGCTAGTTTGAAAATTTTTAGTAGAAAATACTCTGTAAATTGTATAGGACACCACTAATTTTAAATGTATGACCCCATATACTTTTCAAATCTATAGTTTTTCTTTTGAATTGTATAGAACACCACTAAATTCTGCTACTCGGATCCCATATATTTTTCGAAATTCTATTCTTTTTAAAGGTAGACTATCACTAAAATAGCAAATATAATGGGTATCGAAACGAATTCCGGGACACCATTGATTTATAATCCTGGAATCGCCACCGGCTACCCTCCTCTATGAAGCAATCTTTCCGTATTATTGTTGCAGATACTCTGTACCTGGTAATTGTTACTCACTACAATATGCTAATGCTAATTGTTATAAGAACTAAAAATTTGAAACACTTTGCTTGTACATCAATTCATAGCAGTGGTCTAGATTTTAAAATTTAAACTTTATGAAAGCCTTAAAGGCTACAAATGTTGGATGTTGTGTGCTAATGGTCCCTTAGATGTCCATCTTATTTCGGTTCTTCTGTGGTTTAACTGGAGATGGTTAACTAGGAAATGCATATAAATAGGCATAAGACTAAATGACCGGCTTAATGAACAGTGAACGCTGGTGTAGTTTGTGTACTAAAGTACCACGTGCACACATTATGTCAAAATGCTTAACCAAGAAATAACCTTGATGACTAATTGTTGCAATTATATAAAGAGCTTTGTTGTTCATACTTCGTCTTGTACTTCCGTGAAACTTGATGAAGTAAATTGAAGTTATTAAAATGGAGAATGATATAGAAATTTGGGAAAACATATAATAATTAAGTATACTATGTCTACAAGTGGGCATTTCATTTCAAGAAGGATGATACATGGTCTTGATTATGTCGCATATGATTTCTTATGTTGCTTGTTTATTCTAATAGTCAAACTTAACAGGATTCCAATAGTCAAACTTTACAGCATTCTAGATGGTTTATGCGAAAGCTATAATATGTTTATATATTTGCTACCTTTGGTAGATCTTCACCAATAAATAATCTAATTGAGAATTTTACACCTTGCATGAGTTTGTGGATTCAAGGCTCACGTCATGTCAATGATGATATTGTATTAGTTAAGTGACATGTCTGTTAATTTATGTGGTATATATACTTACAAATACATGGCTCCATGCCTGAGTGAGTTCCTAACGCCTGATTTATATTTGTGTATGAGATGGTTCAGATTGACCGGGGCATTTTGGGCCTTTTAGAAGCTGATCATCTAGGTAGATTATTTTTAGCAACTGTAAACCTGATCAATGAAGAAGGAAATTCAATAATCCTGTTTTGTTATTTGTTTACAAGAAGCAGGGTGGTCAGCCGCGCGTTGTGGCGGCCACCCCTCATTTACGTAAAACTTTTTTGTAGCATTCAATTATATATTATAATAAGAATATATTAAAGCAAAGCAGTTAACGTACCTATAAAACCATAATTCGTTTTAACATATTAAACATTTAATACAATTGCAAAGAACATATTATTGCAAAGAAACATATTGTCATATATTACTATATGGGTTGTAATAAATTAATTATCCTAAGCTGTCCAAATTATGTCGTATAATATTTTTTTTGAGATGTATCAAATTAATTGTTATAAATGATGGCCTATGTGTGTGGCGTGTGGCAGTGCGCTTCAGACCGATTGCTGGTAAAAATTGTACGTTCGAAAATATGATGCGAGTTAATTTGTGTAGAGATGTCTTTTTATTTCGCTAGGAAAATGAAAGTATTTTTGTTCAAAGCTTGGGGTGGGTTTATGAGGTTTTTTAGGTCTAAAAGCTATGTGCGTAGGTTCTAAAAGTTGCGTTGCCGGAAGTATGGAGGTTAGAGCTGGTGGAACAAAGACGAAAATAATTTAAAAAAAAAAAACATAAAAAGGACAAAGGAGTTACTATTGAGGAATAGTAACCTTTTTCCTCAATTGTATATAGTATTAATATTAAATATTAATGTTATGTTGTATACGTAATAATGGATAATTGGATTCACGTGCAGTGCAGCGTGATAGAGGCGTACAACTCATAGGCTTGCGCCCATGTGGGTTTCGCCCACAACACTATGACCCTGGGTTGAGATTAGGGGGATGGGAACAGGGGGAGCGGGTCTTTCGAGAAATTGTCCACTCCTGAGCCGAGGCTAGCTTCAGTGTGCAACTCACTCTCAGTGGTGTGTCTGTTTACTGTTTAGGTAGTTTTGTAACTTGTATTTGATACAACACAAACCGTAGTAGCTCTAGAGGAAGTTAACCGCATAAAGATTGTATATGTTTATGTTCGTTACCAATTACCACAAACGATGTTAGTAACTGCGGTTGCAAAACTTCTATTTTTTGATCATAAGTTCAATACTTGTTATTTTTTCCATTGTACATACAGATAGACTAAAAGCATGTCATCCGTTATTAGCTTAGGTGATATGCAACAGAGTACTAAACCTTTTTTCGATTGCTCGTTATTGAATTTTACGTTGTTTTGGTGGGATTCCGTTAACGTTGACATTAAATTGTTTTTGCTCGAATGTATGCACAGTATAATTAAAAATGAAAAATACATGATTAAAACGACAAAAAGATATCCAGGTAAATATTACATTCATTATGTAATATAGAATCAAAAGAGAGTCAAATGAAAGTACACATCAATCAGACAAGTGAACACTGAATAGATACGAAAGATTTTAGCCTCCACTTATGGGAGGTATAATAGCTAACTCATCTCCACTCTTAACGACTGTAGACTCACTTGTGTATTCTTCATTCAATGCCATTACCATACAACCACGCAGCTCATTTGATCAATCCATAATTAATGAATTACTTAATTACGAATTGAGTGCAATAATAAGATGAAGGATGGGATGTTTGATGATTATTTTGGGCCCCGATGATCGTCTTTCACTTTAGCAATCAAGTGATCAACCACCCCGACCCGGTCTTGATTGTCAATTAGCATGATTCACCTTAGCGCGATGTAAAAATCCCTTGGGCAAGATCACAAGTGGAAATCACAAAGGCTTGGGCAAATGGCAGAGAATCAACAACCTATAAATGAGAGGCCATGCTCTCTATTTATAGTATTCGAAATATCCGCGGGTTGCGGATTGCTTAACTATCCGCGAAAACTTAGCGGATTAAACCGCAGTCTTTTGTTAATGCGAAAACATAACTGATGTGCTTATTTTCAGCAGATATTGCATAACTTTGGATTATAATTCGCGTAATTCTGCTTTTAGCCTTTAGCAAATAAAATATACATATACAATGCTATGTATATGATCAAGTCCCCTCAGTTTATTATGATACATCTCGCATAGCAGATGTATCATGATAAACTCTAAAAATTCGCAGTTGTCATAACCATTACTCGCATTGAGACATTTACGCTCTATCTTTGTTACCGTTACAGCAAACTAAGTTACCGTTGTTATTCATTATCTAAAATGTTATCGTTTGAATTATCTCAACGAACAAACAACACAACCAAGTATTACATTTGCATCCCCTATATATACCATGGACCAAAATAACAAATTTCCCACTTGCATATTCTGAATTTCTTCGCAATTAATCAAATTCTCAATTAGCCTTTACAACTTTCTTCTTTATTCACAACTTTACCTTCATTCCAAAAATGAAAATCGACGAGGTTGATAGCAAGGTTAACCCAAAAACCTTGATCACCAAACTATTAACAAGCCCGGAGGCTAAATCGGCATCATCGAAAGAGAAGCAATCCATTCCAATTGTCGACTTAACTTCCAAATCGCCTTATACAAAGCCAAGCTCCACCAAGCGACCATTACAGACGCTGCCACAATCACAAAGTAAAAAGCTCAAACAACAAGACGACGCTCTTTTTGATAATCCAATTACGCCGGATTACGAAGGGGACCAGCAAACTGGTACATCGCGATTATTGTTTCATGTGAATAACATGCATTATTCATTTGTTTCGCTAGCTAACCAATTGCTTTATCTTGCAGGCGATTCCACTGGTGATCCCGTGTTTGCCAGCCCAAACACTATTGATCAGATCACAGAGTTGTTCCGCACTCCACCCGACTCCTACGGAGTGCGGATTGATGGTTTATCAGGATACACTTATGCTTCAGCTGCTGCTGCTCTGGATCAGCGCCAACAGATGAAGTTAGCAATCCCCGGCGAGCTTCGCCTTGAGTTCTCTAAGCTCTCTGCGCTGGATGCGCATAACAGTTTTGTTCAAAATTTCTACATGTGCTTTAAATTCGCATATGATATGATTTGCCGTCAAGAACAGTTTTTCAACGTTCTTGAAGCTGAAAAAACAAAATATCACACCGAGAAGGCCAAAGCTGCGGACAGCGAGAAATGCTGTGTTGACCTTTCCTACGAACTCACCGCAGCAAAAAACCACTGTTGATGACTTGAAACAACAAGTTTCTACTGCGACTGAGAAAGAAAACAATTTGCAATCCACCATCAAATCGCTGTCAGAGGATGTGGCGAAGCTTACAGCAGAGCGGGACAGCGCTCTAGCTTCTAAAGCTTCTGCGGAGCTTGAGTTCACCAAGCTCCGCCAACATCTCCCCGAATTGGCTAGGAAAATTCTCAATTCCAAGCCTGTTTCCAAGAATTTTTCAACATTCGCTGCCGCATTAAAACTACGCGAGAGGGTAGAGTTTATGGACGATATTGCCATCAACTGCCCACTGCCAGATCCACTACCATCTGCCATTGCTGATCGCCTTTGCTCTTTAGAAGAGGCAAAATCAGCATACGCAGTTGCTCAGCAGGGCATACCCGAAATTCCCCTCCCTAAGATAGCTGCAATAAGCAAGCGAGAGGATGTCACTGCAGATGACATCATCAAGCTTGACTTAACCAAGGAGTAGAAACTCGCTTTGTATAACAGTACGTAGCTGCCTCTGCGTCATTATTAATAAAATTTCTCTTTTTCTTATATTTGCAAATACTTTTATTTATATAGCGCTTTCATTATCAGATATTCATAACACGGACTTGTCCTTTGTAATTTCCAACTTTTATTATTGTGCACATAATAAATGTGTACTTTTGTGAAACAATCTGTATGCATATATTTTTATACGTTATGAATCTTCTAAGTCCGTCGTAACGATCCTTAGGCAATCAATTAGCATTGCGAAGCATCTAAGCATTGGCTAAATCAAACATGTAGGATATAAACTCCTTTCGCAATAATTTTTGCTGCCAAAGTGGACATTATCATCACTTTGCTATCTAAACACTGTGAAATATCACAACATTATGAAACAAAGTATAAAACATTTCATAATCATTTGCATTTCACAAGTAAATATTTCGCATATTCGTTCTGATGCCAATTCTGAAATTCTTACAAGCGTGATCAAGACTTGTAAAAATTAAAAATTAGAAGACATAAAAAGAATATCAACTGCAAGCCTTGAAGCTAATTTCGCACATTACGCATATGCATCTTAGGTTACATATAACTTTGTGCAAAGTTATGCATAATATCGCTTTAGTAAAATAGCATGCCACGCATTAGGTAAAGTTCGCCCATCCATATTCGCGAGCTTATATGAACCTGCTGCATTAATTGCTACAATTTAATAAGGGCCTTCCCAATTAGGTCCCAATTTGTCAAGCTTTTCTGCTCTGCTTGCCTCATTATTTCGCAGTACCCATTCGCCTATATCGAAAGACAAAGCTCGTACTCGTTTATTATAATACTTTGCAATCTGCTGTTTATTATTCGCTTCTCTGATAGCAGCCATTAACCTTCGCTCTTCAATGAAATTTAAATTCTCGCCCAATGCATCATCGTTTGCTTCTTCTTCAAAGTTAGCGACTCTATGCGTTGGCACAAGAATTTCAGCGGGTATTACTGCCTCAGAGCCATACACGAAACTAAAAGGTGTTTTCCCTGTGCTTTTCTTGAAAGTAGTGCGATGTGCCCACAACACAATGGGTAATTCATCCACCCAACCGGTTCGCTTTTCGCATAACCTCCTTTTAATGCCATTTACAATATCGCGATTGGTTACTTCGCATAATCCATTAGCCTGTGGATGCGCTACTGATGTAAATTTTTGTATTATATTCAAATCAGTGCACCATGCCTTAAAAGGATCTTTTGCTATTTGTGCACCGTTATCACTAACCAATTCACGCGGAATACCAAATCTGCAAACAATGTATTCCCACACAAAGTTTCGCACTTGCACACCAGTGATAGTGCGAACCGCCTTAGCTTCCACCCATTTTTTAAAGTAATCAATTGCCACAATTAGAAACTTGACATTGCCAGGTCCCGCAGGAAATGGTCCTACAATGTCAATAGCCCACTTGTGAAATGGCCATGGCGAATTGACAGGAATCATATCATGCCTTGGCATTCAATTTTGCGGAGCATGCCTTTGGAAACCTTTACATCTCTTAACAATTTTTGCAACATCGCGATACAGGGATGGCCAAAAGTAACCCATCCGCATAATTCTCACAGCAATAGTTTTATAGCCTGAATGCAGTGCACAAGAACCGCTATGCACTTCATCAACTATCATTTCTGCCTCAATTGGTCCAACACATCGCATCATTGGACCGCAATATAATTTGCGATATAAGATATCATTTTGAATGATATACATTGGTGCTCGCTCTCTTACTAGGCGAGCTTCGCGCTTATCATTTGGCAAAACATCACTGCGAATGTATTGCAAAATTGGTTCCATCCAATTTGACTGCTCCTCTTCAACAGTCGCAACCATTAAGTCATTATCTATTGATTTGCTTGGCAATTCCTCAACCTAAGCTTGTTTTTGAAAGTGTGAAAACGCAAAAGCAGCCAATTTACTTAAAGCATCCACCTTCTTATTTTGAATTCTTGGCACTTGTGCGAGTTCAAAGTATTCAAACCGCTCTGCTAAATCTTTCAATAATTGCAAATATTTCTGCATTGAAGAATCATGTGCTTCAAAAGATCCATTAAACTGATTTGCTACTAACTGCGAATCTGTGAATGCCCGTAACTTAGTTATATCTATTCTTCGTGCAATATTTAAACCAGCAAGTATCGCTTCATACTCCGCTTCATTATTTGTCACATCAAAATTAAAACGCAACGCGTATGTATGGTCTTCACCACTTGGGCTTGACAAAACCAAACCCGCACCTGCGCCCTCTGCACATGAAGCACCATCAGTAAATAAATCCCAAGTTTCACTCATTATCGGTTTTAACGTTGTTCGCTCATTAATAACCTCCAATTCTCCAGACATTTCAGCGAGATAATCCGCCATAACCTGACCCTTTACAGCACTTCGCGGAAGGTAAGATATTTGATAAGCACCCAACTCTACCACCCACAACGCAAGTCTGCAAGATATCTCTGGTTTTTTTAAGACTTGCTTGATCGGCATATTGGTTAACACATGTACTGGATGCCCCTAAAATAATCTTCTTAGCCTTCGCGATGTTAAAATAAGCGCGTACACAAACTTCTCAATCGGCGCATAGTTTATTTCACTTCCCGTAAGGGCTTTACTGACAAAATACACAGGCTTTTGTATTTTATCTCTTTCCACGATTAAAACTGAGCCAAAAGCTTCATTTGCCACTGATATATAAAGGTATAAAATTTCGCCATCAGTTGGCGCTATTAATGTAGGCAAAGTTTTCAACAACTTCTTCATTTCTTGAAATACAGCTTCTGCTTCGCTTGACCAAACAAAACTTTTTTGTTTTAAGCAGCCTTTTAAAGTTTTGAAAAACGGCAATTGTCTTTCAGCAGCTTTAGACAAGAAACGTGTTAATGCAGCTAACTTTCCCGTCAAACTTTGCACCTCTTTAACCGTTCTCGGCGCGGTCATATTTTCAATAGCCGCAATCTTTTTTGGATTAGCTTGAATACCTTGTTCTGTAACGAGATATCCCAAAAACTTTCCTTCGGATTCGCCATAACTACATTTAAGCGGATTAAGCTTCATGTTTATTCTTCGCAATGTGTCGAATGTTTCGCGCATATCTTCTACGATTCGCTCTTGCGTTGCGCTTTTGATCACCAAATCATCAACATAAGCCTCAAGATTACGCCCAATTTGTTTTTCGAACGCGGTGTCAATTAAACGTTGATATGTCGCACCCGCGTTGATTAAACCAAAAGGCATCATTATATAGGAAAATATGCCTTTGTCGGTATGAAAAGCGGTTTTGTCTATATCTTCTTGAGCCATTGGGATCTGGTGATAACCCCTTGCCGCATCCAAAAAACATTTATATGGAAAAGCGTGCAAAGATTCCACTTTTAAATCAATTTCTGGAAGCGGATAATTATCCTTAGGGCATTCTTTATTTAAATCCTTAAAATTAATATACATTCTCCATGAACCATCAGGCTTTTTTACCAATACTGGATTCGCAATCCATGATTGGTATTGAGCCTCGCGTAAAATTCCAGCTCTCACCAATTTTGTTACCTCTTCACATAGCCATTTCACGCGATCTGGGCCATGCCTCTACGCTTCTGCACCACAGGTTTTAAGGCTGGATTTACATTAAGTCGGTGTTTCGCAATATGACGCGGAACGCCAGTCATATCATTTTCACACCAAGCAAAAACATCCATGTACTGCACAAGTAACTGCACAATTTGTTTCCTTGTGTCCTGTGACAACCCGGAAATTTTTGACCAAATTTAAACTTAATCTTTATATGATTCCGACACGATAAGCAAAGTTTGTAATGTTGAGTCTTGAAAATTTTGGAACTATGTTCATACATTCAATTACCCTTTTGACTATGCTCGACTATTCACGAACGAATATATAAATGGATATGAATATATATATATATATATATATATATATATATATATATATATATATATATATATATATATATATTATAACTTGAAAATGTTAACAAAGTATTAAATGAATAATATTTTAGATTAAACGTATTTGTCTCAATATATGCTTAATATATTCATCTACGGAATTAGAAGATAATACCAACGATTGGATTAGCAGATATTTCAATAATTATAAATTCCGTAAGTATTGTGATAAGTCTTTGTTGAGAGGTCCACCTTGATTTAAGAAATCTTTCCTTTTTGACTGTATTTGATATATAAATAACTTGCAACGTGTATAGAAAACGTATTTATATATATTGTGTGTATATATATATATTAAGGTTCGAAATTATTTTTGTAAACAATAGTAACACCCATTTATTGTTCCGTTTGATAAATAAATATTATATACAAATTTATATTTTTCTAAACGAAAATATATATTTTACAATGTGATAATGCATAGAATTGAATTAGATATAAAATGTTTCGATATTATTAAATATATTTTAATAAACAACGAGGAGTTGATTTATAGAAGCAAATGACCAAATTACTAAAATGTATAAGTTATACTTTGAGTAATATAGTTTATTGATAATTTAAGATTATATTTTGACAAATGTACGAATCACGAAATGTAAAGTACAAGTTTTCTAAGCATACGAAAATGCATTCGAGAAACTGGAACTGAGACATTAGTCAAGCATAAACGTACGAGTCATCGGACCAAAAATTAAAAGTCAACTATGCACGTGAATATAATATAATATATAATTAATTAATATAAATTATATATATTATATGTATATTATAAAAATATGTCGACAAACAAAACAACAACAAAATTGTGAGCTGCATTTTGGGGTCATGCGATCGTATAAGAAATAGGCATAAAATCCATGCGATCGCATGGCAGTCAGGATTCAGAAACATTCTATAAATAGGCCAGTTTGCTCGACGTACACACACACACATATCCTATATGTTACTCCCTCTGTATTATATTTATATTATTATTATTATTATTATTATTATTATTATTATTAGTATTATTATTAAGATTAAGATTAATATTATTATTAATCTTATTATTATTATCAGTAGTATTAATATCATTTTTATTAGTATTATACATAAAATACTACGACGAGGTCATGTCCAAACGATTTCAAAAATGGTTTTCGAGTGAGTCAAAGCTAAGGAAGTTATGGGTATAGTTCGGGGGTATAGCTCGTGAGTCAAACCTAGTGTTTATCATCTATGTTGCGTCTACGTACTTTCCTGCAATATTGAATCACAATATTGATACGTGAGCATTCATATCTTATCTTTTATATATTAATAATGTATCCATGGCTAGTGCTCGAGTATATATGTTTATGCATTCTTGTATGCTAAATTTCGTCATTAAACAGTTTATGATAAATCACGAATTAAATACATATATTACTGATAAAAGGTTTATGATATGCATGTTTTTGGAAAGCTGGCGAAAAATCAATAACTTTTCATTTAGAAATCGCGTAATTTCGATGAACGAATTTAAAGATATGGTCAACTGAATTATGATTAACATTAATTGAAATTGCTTTTGAATCTGCAATTGATATTTAAACAACTTGTTTATAAGATTGATAAATTGAATTTTCAAATATTACTAATCGAGTAAGTGAATTTTTATATAAGGCACGTCTCGTCTTGTTGAGCAATTGTCAAAACTGATTGTTTTATCATGTTTTAAAGCCTTATAAAAACTATAGTTTAATTTTACAAGAATTGGGAAACTATGGGAAATTTTAAAATGTTTCGATTGACATGATCATTCAACTATAGTATTAAGTCAAATTGACTTTTTGAAATGACTTTTGATAACTTTTGTATGTCGATCTCGAGCATTAGCATTGTGATACACTATGACCTGACCTAGCTTGATAGACATTTATTGACCAACATATGTTCTCTAGGTTGAGATCTACGGTTATTTGGTATTCCGAGTTTCGGTCACATTTCGGTGAACGACTTTATGTGCTGCTAAGGTGAGTTTATAGATCCCTTTTTAATTGCTTTAAATATTTTTGGGCTGAGAATACATGCAATTTATTTTAAATGTAATGGACACAAGTACATACTAAATTCTACACTGAGTTTGAACCGAAAATCCCTTAGCTTTGGTAACTAGTAACTGCCAGTTATAAGAACTGGTGGGCACGAGTAGTAGTATATGGATCCATAGGGCTTGATATCCCCGTCCGAGCTAGAGCACTAGCCTTTTAACGGACGTATGCTATTTGAGAAACGTACACGTTGGTTTGCGTGTATTATTAAGATGATTATACAAAGGGTATAAACTATATATACGTTAAGTTTAGTTACCAGGGTGCTCAATTTCGTAGAATATTTTGATAAACGTTTCGGATGAAACAACTGAAATCTTGTAATCTACCTTTATGTACAAATTATGCAAAACATTAAAACTATGAACTCACCAACCTTTATGTTGACACTTGTTAGCATGTTTATTCTCAGGTTCCCTAGAAGTCTTCCGCTGTTTGCTTATATGTTAGACAAGCTATGTGCATGGAGTCTTACATGGCATATTTTTCAAGGAAACGTTGCATTCACCAAATCATCACCATGTATCTTATTTTGACTGCATTGTCAACGGAAGTACTATTGTAAACTATTATTTACGGTGATTGTCTATATATAGAAATCATCAGATGTCGAAAACCTTTGATTTAAATATTCATTTATGGTGTGCCTTTTCAAAAGAATGCAATATTTACAAAACGTATCATATAGAGGTCAAATACCTCGCAATGAAATCGATGAATGACGTGTTCGTCCATATAGATTTGGAGCGATCGTCACAGTTGGTATCAGAGCGTTGGTCCTAGCGAACCAGGTCTTGCATGAGTGTGTCTAACTGATATTTGTTAAGATGCATTAGTAAGTCTGGACTTCGACCGTGTCTGCATGTTAAAAGTTTTGCTTATCATTTCTTGTCGAAAATTACATGCTTATCATTATTAAGTCTAGACACGTTTTCCTGCATTTATTGCATAAATAGTGTATAGACAAAAATTCATATCTTAGCGTATCTGTTACTGTAAACTTTTCCTGACATCTTCCGAAAATTTTTCCGTGATTTATGGAATTTGGTATTATATATACATATGTAAATTATGTATTGAAGAATACCAAACTAAATTCTATAATCTAATTCATATCAAAAATCATCTCCCTAATTATACAAGATGGATCCCGTATCTAGCTCAAATTCCTTAAACTCTGACAGCTATTCCGATATGGATATTCACCTGAATTCCGAAGACAGTGTAACCGGAATGGATCAACCAATCAGCCATCACCTATTCTGGATGAATTGGGGATGGGTTCGTAGCCTATTTAATCATTGGAGACAAGAAGAAGGTGATCCCTTCCATCCACCAGATTCCCCTCTTGGCGAAGAACCTGAAGCACTTACCGGCGAACCTGTTCGAGACACCATTTTCTCTCTCATTTCCAGAGTATCTCGTCACGATAATATAATATCTCAAATTTTGAATCTTATTCATCCGCTCGTCTGAACCAACAATCATCCCGGTGTAATAGAAGAAGTCAACGAGCTTCGCGCTCGGGTAGTGGCTTTGGAGAATATGGTGCAAAGGTTACAAGCACCAGCAGCATCACCGGCATCAACATTACCACCATCATCAATACCAACAGTACCATTACCACCATCAACAGCATCCACATCCCATGATTCAACATCACAAGATGTTCCACGAGCATCAACGTCATACGCACCATAGATACCAAGGAGTACTAACAACAATAACCGATGAAGTATTGATTCATAACTTCATTGGAGAAATATTCTACAGCGATTATGTAATATCTAAAGTTTTAAAGATTATATATTCTAGTCCTAATCGAAAACCAAATGAGATTAATATTATGTTAACTCATTAAATCCATGATTACATCTAAAGAAAATATATATGCAGGTATATTTTCATAAAGATTATAATTAAAAATCCTTTTGTACAAACTATTAATGGTGAGAATATTTTAACGGGTAGGTAATACCCGAGAGATATATAAATTCACAATTAATATGTTACATTCTTCGATTCTGATTCAACAAATCATCAACTATACTCACTACTTTCACAACGAGATATATTCTTTCATAGAAATCAAAATAACCATACTCATTCAAATTCAATTACATATTCTGATTTTAACATATCAGAATCCAAGTTGAGATATAATCGATATCATCACTCTTAGATTCCAATATCTTTCAAAGCTATACTTTGAATTCAAAACTGTGCTAGAACATCACTTCTATCCATAAAACCCAGTAAAATAATTATGATATTCAAAATTCTAGAACATCATATGTATATTAATTATTACAATCTGTGTTCAAACCCTTCGAAATTCCTGAAGACACTTCAAATAATGAACAATCGAGATGATGATCCAACCAGATGTTACCCACGGTCATGCACCTGAAAAACCCTCGAAACCAAAGTCATAGTTTAAAACGTATCCGTGTCAGACCCTTTGGCATTTATTCGCAAAAATAACTTTTCAATCCTTTTTCAAAGAAGACAGTTTTGTCACAGCTTCAGCAAATCAACTTCAATTGTTCATTCAAATAAACCTTATTATAACGATTACTCCTTCATCATTGTTACCGGGGAATCTTTCATATCTCGCCACATTAGCAGTAAACTTACCAACAACTTCACTGGTCTTTGACTTTCCGAAAAATCATTATATTTATCAAAACCCCATAATTTACTCATCTGCATCTTGTAACAAGAATTGTCTTGCCAATTACTGGGAATCAACAATCAGTATTTTGAAATCTCGCAGCATGTCTACGCCAACAGTTATATGTGTACATATAACATCTATCTCCTATATTTATGTACTTTGAATGTGAAGTTTCTGAAAAACAGCCTAAACTGCAAACTAGTTCTCAAAATTTTAAAAGATGCTGATGAAGCAGCAAACACTGTAAACGACCTTAACAGTAAAAAATTTGATGATAAAGAATAGTGTGTTGGCAAAGCTCAGAAAAAGAGAAGGTTTGGAACTGGAAAATGAATTGAGCAAAGTATGAAGGAGACTGTGGACAAATCACAAAGACTAAATCTGCCTTCAAAGAATCCAAATGATTCACTATCTGCTAAAGTCATTAACGAATACCGTGCTCCTGACTCTAAACCCTTGCGGACAATATTCTTCATCATCCTCTGATATTAGAAATTTTAAGATATCATCGTATCTTTCATTATAAATATCCTTCATATTTCTGAAGATATTTCCATAATTAATCTTATCTAAAATCATTTATCTCTTCACACCATCTGTATTATATCATAAAAGAAACTATTTTAGTTTCTAAATTCTGAAACCTTCAAGTTTAAAATATGAATATTTTTGAAGTAGTGTTGGAACAGAAGCATGAGTTAGTATAATATAATGACACTTGATCAATGTGATTATATTACAGTAAGTCATGCTGAGTTTCTAAATGGAACATGACGATTCACAGACCAACCGTCATCATGTACCATGTTACACGACTCTGGTATTCTATTTAACCTCTAAGAATATCAAGAAAATATTTTCTTGATGATTCGGTCTTTTTCGGATATTCTGGTAATTTGATAAATTAAAATCGTGCCATTACAATTTCCTTCTTAGAACATCAACTATATTCATTTCAAAATCCATACCTACGAATTCTGGACCATTATTCGCTTGACTTGAAGTCAGGAAAAGGAGACAAAAGTATGGAATTCTTGGATATAAAAGAAAGTATAAAGCTCGACAACAACACATAAATTACAAACCGTGCATATCAATACGTATTGCCACGTAAAGCCACGGGAGAATTAAAATTACTATAACCCCAAGGTAATAGTAAAAATAAATAAAATTCTCCGGTGGTAGATGAAAGAGAAGAATGACAGATATGAAAGTTAGGAGTATATCAAGAACCAGAACTGGATGAAGCATATTGACGAATACTTTAAAGAATGAGTTGAGGGAGGAAGAATAGAAGGTGAGCTGTGGAAATAAAGAAACGAAGGGAGTGGATTTATAGCGAAAAATCTGACAGAGCAATCGTGACAGGATATCGCATTTAATCAAAGAAGATCCTAATTTCCTTAATTATCGAAGAATCAAATCTTATTACGAAGATTTTCTCTAAATTCCTTGAACTACGGAAATCAATCCTATCTACGTCAAAAGATATGACGAATCTACATTTATTCATTTCACTCTTTTATGATAGCTTCACTTATACTCTTCGCGTAATCAAATTGTTTATTCCATATTACTTGATGATGATAAAACTCCATTTTTAGCTCGTATGCGTCATGAAAACATACTTATTGTCAGCCATTACCATCCCAATCAAATTTCGGGATTAAATTTATTTAACGGGTAGGTACTGTGACAACCCGGAAATTTTTGACCAAATTTAAACTTAATCTTTATATGATTCTGACACGATAAGCAAAGTTTGTAATGTTGAGTCTTGAAAATTTTGGAACTATGTTCATACATTCAATTACCCTTTTGACTATGCTCGACTATTTACGAACGAATATATAAATGGATATGAATATATATATGTATATATATATATATTATAACTTGAAAATGTTAACAAAGTATTAAATGTATAATATTTTAGATTAAACGTATTTGTCTCAATATATGCTTAATATATTCATCTACGAAATTAGAAGATAATACCAACGATTGAGTTAGCAGATATTTCAACAATTATAAATCTCGTAAGTACTGTGATAAGTCTTTGTTGAGAGGTTCACCTTGATTTTAGAAATCTTTCCTTTTTGACTGTATTTGATATATAAATAACTTGCAACGTGTATAGAAAAAGTATTTATATATATTGTATATATATATATATATATTAAGGTTCGAAATTATTTTTGTAAACAATAGTAACACCCATTTATTGTTCCGTTTGATAAATAAATATTATATACAAATTTATATTTTTCTAAACGAAAATATATATTTTACAATGTGATAATGCATAGAATTGAATTAGATATAAAACGTTTCGATATTATTAAATATATTTTAATAAACAACGAGGAGTTGATTTATAGAAGCAAATGACCAAATTACTAAAATGTATAAGTTATACTTTGAGTAATATAGTTTATTGATAATTTAAGATTATATTTTGACAAATGTACGAATCACGAAACGTAAAGTACAAGTTTTCTAAGCATACAAAAATGCATTCGAGAAACCGGAACTGAGACATTAGTCGAGCGTAAACGTACGAGTCATCGGACCAAAAATTAAAAGTCAACTATGCACGTGAATATAATATAATATATAATTAATTAATATAAATTATATATATTATATATATATTATAAAAATATGTCGACAAACAAAACAACAACAAAATTGTGAGCTGGATTTTGGGGTCATGCGATCGCATGAGAAATAGGCATAAAACCCATGCGATCACATGGCAGTCAGGATTCAAAAACATTCTATAAATTGGCCAGTTTGCTCGACGTACACACACACACACATATCCTATATGTTACTCCCTCTGTATTATATTTATATTATTATTATTATTATTATTATTATTATTATTATTATTATTATTATTATTATTATTAGTATTATTATTATTAAGATTAATATTATTATTAATCTTATTATTATTATCAGTAGTATTAATATTATTTTTATTAGTATTATACATAAAATACTACGACGAGGTCATGTCCAAACGATTTCAAAAATGGTTTTCGAGTGAGTCAAAGCTAGGAAGTTATGGGTATAGTTCGGGGGTATAGCTCGTGAGTCAAACCTAGTGTTTATCATCTCTGTTGCGTCTACGTACTTTCCTGCAATATTGAATCACAATATTGATACGTGAGCATTCATATCTTATCTTTTATATATTAATAGTGTATCCATGGCTAATGCTCGAGTATATATGTTTATGCATTCTTGTATGCTAAATTTCGTCATTAAACAGTTTATGATAAATCACAAATTAAATACATATATTACTAATAAAAGGTTTATGATATGCATGTTTTTGGAAAGCTGGCGAAAAATCAATAACTTTTCATTTAGAAATCGCGTAATTTCGATGAACGAATTTAAAGATATGGTCAACTGAATTATGATTAACATTAATTGAAATTGCTTTTAAATCTGCAATTTATATTTAAACAACTTGTTTATAAGATTGATAAATTGAATTTTCAAATATTACTAATCGAGTAAGTGAATTTTTATATAAGGCACGTCTCGTCTTGTTGAGCAATTGTCAAAACTGATTGTTTTATCATGTTTTAAAGCCTTATAAAAACTATAGTTTAATTTTACAAGAATTGGGAAACTATGTGAAATTTTAAAATGTTTCGATTGACATGATCATTCAACTATAGTATTGAGTCAAATTGACTTTTTGAAATGACTTTTGATAATTTTTGTATGTCGATCTCGAGCATTAGGATTGTGATACACTATGACCTGACCTAGCTTGATAGACATTTATTGACCAACATATGTTCTCTAGGTTGAGATCTACGGTTATTTGGTATTCCGAGTTTCGGTCACATTTCGGTGAACGACTTTATGTGCTGCTAAGGTGAGTTTATAGATCCCTTTTTAATTGCTTTAAATATTTTTGGCCTGAGAATACATGCAATTTATTTTAAATGTAATGGACACAAGTACATACTAAATTCTACACTGAGTTTGAACCGAAAATCCCTTAGCTTTGGTAACTAGTAACTGCCAGTTATAAGAACTGGTGGGCGCGAGTAGTAGTATATGGATCCATAGGGCTTGATATCCCAGTCCGAGCTAGAGCACTAGCCTTTTAACGGACGTATGCTATTTGAGAAGCGTACACGTTGGTTTACGTGTATTATTAAGATGATTATACAAAGGGTATAAACTATATATACGTTAAGTTTAGTTACCAGGGTACTCAATTTCGTAGAATATTTTGATAAACGTTTCGGATGAAACAACTGAAATCTTGTGATCTACCTTTATGTACAGATTATGCAAAACATTAAAACTATAAACTCACCAACCTTTGTGTTGACACTTGTTAGCATGTTTATTCTCAGGTTCCCTAGAAGTCTTCCTCTGTTTGCTTATATGTAGACAAGCTATGTGCATGGAGTCTTACATGGCATATTTTTCAAGGAAACGTTGCATTCACCAAATCATCACCATGTATCTTATTTTGACTGCATTGTCAACGGAAGTACTATTGTAAACTATTATTTACGGTGATTGTCTATATGTAGAAATCATCAGATGTCGAAAACCTTTGATTTAAATATTCATTTATGGTGTGCCTTTTCAAAAGAATGCAATGTTTACCAAACGTATCATATAGAGGTCAAATACCTCGCAATGAAATCGATGAATGACGTGTTCGTCCATATGGATTTGGAGCGATCGTCATAGTTGGTATCAGAGCGTTGGTCCTAGCGAACCAGGTCTTGCATGAGTGTGTCTAACTGATAGTTGTTAAGATGCATTAGTAAGTCTGGACTTCGACCGTGTCTGCATGTTAAAAGTTTTGCTTATCATTTCTTGTCGAAAATTACATGCTTATCATTCTTAAGTCTAGACACGTTTTCCTGCATTTATTGCATAAATAGTGTATAGACAAAAATTCATATCTTAGCGTATCTGTTACTGTAAACTTTTCCTGACATCTTCCAAAAATTTCTCCGTGATTTATGGAATTTGGTATTATATATACATATGTAAATTATGTATTGAATAATACCAAACTAAATTCTATAATCTAATTCATATCAAAAATCATCTCCCTAATTATACAAGATGGATCCTGTATCTAGCTCAAATTCCTTAAACTCTGACAGCTATTCCGATATGGATATTCACCTGAATTCCGAAGACAGTGTAACCGGAATGGATCAACCAATCAGCCATCACCTATTCTGGATGAATTGGGGATGGGTTCGTAGCCTACTTAATCATTGAAGACAAGAAGAAGGTGATCCCTTCCATCCACCACATTCCCCTCTTGGCAAAGAACCTGAAGCACTTACCGGCGAACCTGTTCGAGACACCATTTTCTCTCTCATTTCCAGAGTATCTCATCATGATAATATACTATCTCAAATTATGAATCTTATTCATCCGCTCGTCTGAACCAACAATTATCCCGGTGTAATAGAAGAAGTCAACGAGCTTCGCGCTCGGGTAGTGGCTTTGGAGAATATGGTGCAAAGGTTACAAGTACCAGCAGCATCACCGGCATCAACAGTACCACCATCATCAATACCAACAGTACCATTACCACCATCAACAGCATCCACATCCCATGATTCAACATCACAAGATGTTCCACGAGCATCAACGTCATACGCACCATAGATACCAAGGAGTACCAACAACAATAACCGATGAAGTATTGATTCATAACTTCATTGGAGAAATATTCTACAGCGATTATGTAATATCTAAAGTTTTAAAGATTATATATTCTAGTCCTAATCGAAAACCAGATGAGATTTATATTATGTTAACTCATTAAATCCATGATTACATCTAAAGAAAATATATATGCAGGTATATTTTCATAAAGATTATAATTAAAAATCCTTTTGTACAAACTATTAATGGTGAGAATATTTTAACGGGTAGGTAATACCCGAGAGATATATAAATTCACAATTAATATGTTACATTCTTCGATTCTGATTCAATAAATCATCAACTATACTCACTACTTTCACAACGAGATATATTCTTTCATAGAAATCAAAATAACCATACTCATTCAAATTCAATTGCATATTCTGATTTTAACATATCAGAATCCAAGTCGAGATATAATCGATATCATCACTCTTAGATTCCTATATCTTTCAAAGCTATACTTTAAATTTAAAACTGTGCTAGAACATCACTCATATCCATAAAACCCAGAAAAATAATTATGTTATTCAAAATTTTAGAACATCATATGTATATTAATGATTACAATCTGTGTTCAAACCCTTCGAAATTCCTGAAGACACTTCAAATAATGAACAATCGAGATGATGATCCAACCACATGTTACCCACGGTCATGCACCTGAAAAACCCTCGAAACCAAAGTCATAGTTTAAAACGTATCTGTGTCAGACCCTTTGGCATTTATTCGCAAAAATAACTTTTCAATCCCTTTTCAAAGTAGACAGTTTTGTCACAGCTTCAGCAAATCAACTTCAATTGTTCATTCAAATAAACCTTATTATAACGATTACTCCTTCATCATTGTTACCGGGAAATCTTTCATATATCGCCACATTAGCAGTAAACTTACCAACAACTTCACTGATCTTTGAATTTTCAAAAAATCATTATATTTATCGAAACCCCATCATTTACTCATCTGCATCTTGTAACAAGAATTGTCTTGCCAATTACTGGGAATCAACAATCAGTATTTTGAAATCTCGCAGCATGTCTACGCCAACAGTTATATGTGTACATATAACATCTATCTCCTATATTTACCTACTTTGAATGTGAAGTTTCTGAAAAACAGCTTAAACTGCAAACTAGTTCTCGAAATTTTGAAAGATGCTGATGAAGCAGCAAACACTGTAAACGACCTTAACAGTAAAAAGTTTGACGATAAAGAATAGTGTGTTGGCAAAGCTCGGAAAAAGAGAAGGTTTGGAACTGAAAAACGAATTGAGCAAAGTATGAAGGAGACTGTGGACAAATCACAAAGACTAAACCTGCCTTCAAAGAATCCAAATGATTCACTATCTGCTAAAGTCATTAACGAATACCTTGCTCCTGACACTAAACCCTTGCAGATAATATTCTTCATCATCCTCTGATATTATAAATTTTAAGATATCATTGTATCTTTCATTATAAATATCCTCCATATTTCTGAAGATATTTCCATAATTATTCTTATCTGAAATCATTTATCTCTTCGCACCATCTGTATTATATCATAAAAGAAACTATTTTAGTTTCTAAATTCTGAAACCTTTAAGTTTAAAATATGAATATTTTTGAAGTAGTGTTGGAACATGATAATGCTAAAAACGAACATATATTTCATAGCATTATCCCTCAAGAAAGACAAGGTTTTAACTACAACTGTTCTATTTACAAGTGATATTCGTTTAAATAATAAAAGGTGAAGACAAAAGACAGATTCGAAAAATTGAAGACGCAAACGACCAAAAAACTCAAAAGTACAAAATACAATCAAAGTGGTTTCAATTATTGATAAGAAACGTCTTAAAATTACAAGAGTACAAGAAGCGAAACGCAAAATACAAGATATTAAATTGTACGAAAGGACGTTCGAAAAATCGGAACCGGGACCAAAGTCAACTCTCAACGCTCGACGCAACGGACTAAAAATTACAAGTCAACTATGCACATAAATATAATATAATATTTAAATAATTCTTAAAATTATTTATATATTATATATTTTATTTAAAAAACCGTCGGCAGAAGAAACAAGCTCATGTGAGCTGGAAAAGCAGGCCATGCGATCGCATGGTCTGGCAGTTATAAAGCCATGCGATCGCATGGTGAATAGTACCAGGCCACATTCCTATAAAAAGCACGCTCTTGTCGACTGATATCCATCCTTCATCCATCTCTCTATCTATAAACGTATATATATTTATATTTATATTTTAATTTTAATTTTAATTTTAATTTTAATTTTAATTTCTAATAATAAGGGTATGTTAGTGAATGTTGTAAGGGTGTAAGTCGAAATTCTGTCCGTGTAACGCTACGCTATTTTTAATCACTGTAAGTTATGGTTAATGTTATTTTTATTTTAATGTCTTGTAGCTAAGTTATTATTATGCTTATTTAAATCGAAGTAATCATGATGTTGGGCTAAAATATTTAAAATTGGGTAATTGGGCTTTGTACCATAATTGGGGTTTGGACAAAAGAACGACACTTGTGGAAATTAGACTATGGGCTATTAATGGGCTTTATATTTGTTTAACTAAATGATAGTTTGTTAATTTAATGTAAAGATTTACAATTGGACGTACCTATAAATAACCATATACACTCTATCGGACACGATGGGTGGGATATTTATATGTACGAATAATCGTTCATTTAACCGGACACGGGAATGGATTAATAATCTATGGAATTATTAAAACAGGGGTGAAATTATGTACAAGGACACTTGGCGTAATTGTTAATAAAGTATTAAAACCTTGTTACAGTTTAAGTCCCCAATTAGTTGGAATATTTGACTTCGGATATAAGGATAATTTGACGAGGACACTCGCACTTTATATTTATGACTGATGGACTGTTATGGACAAAAACCAGACGGACATATTAAATAATCCAGGACAAAGGACAATTAACCCATGGGAATAAACTAAAAATCAATACGTCAAACATCATGATTATGGAAGTTTAAATAAGCATAATTCTTTTATTTCATATTTAATTGCACTTTTAATTATCGCACTTTTATTTATTGTCATTGTATTTAATTGCACTTCTAATTATCGTACTTTTTAATTATCGCAATTTTATTTTATCGCACTTTTATTTATCGCAATTTCATTATCGTTATTTACTTTACGCTTTAAATTAAGTCTTTTATATTTTTAATATTTACATTAGGTTTTAACTGCGACTAAAGTTTTAAAATCGACAAACCGGTCATTAAACGGTGAAAACCCCCCCTTTTATAATAATAATATTACTTATATTTATTTTTGTATTTTTACAAATATGGTTTTAAAAATATAGCGTTAAGCTTGTTTAATTTTCCCTGTGTAACGAACCGGACTTACTAAAAACTACACTACTGTACGATTAGGTACACTGCCTATAAGTGTTGTAGCAAGGTTTAGGTATATCCATTCTATAAATAAATAAATATCTTGTGTAAAATTGTATCATATTTAATAGTATTTCGTTATAAAAATAATACTATTTCCTAGTACACCTCGCACACATAAAGTATTTTTGGCGCCGCTGCCGGGGACATTCTTGCTTAAACGCCGGAAGCGCAACGCTATATAAAAAAAAAAATATTTTTCTTATAAAAATATACGTTTTTGAAAAAATAATAATATATTCAAAAATATAAAAAGAAAAACAAAAATATAAATATTTTTAAGAGTTTGTTAAATATATATACATAATTATAAAGTTTCTTTATTTTTATTTTGTAAAAAAAAATAAGTTTTATTTACTTAATATAAATATTTTATAAATTTTAAAACAGAAAACTGAAAAAAAAAATTAAAAACAATCGAGGCCTGGTACTGTAGTAGCCCAACCCTGGGCCGAAATCCTTATCCATGCGATCGCATGGATTTTGAACGTGAGGACCATGCGATCGCATGGCCCTGTCTGACACGCCCTAATTGACCATCCAACAGCAATTATTACGGATTATTATTATTAATTACAAAACCCTAATTAGGGTTAGTGTATTAAATTAATTTTTATTTTTGTTTTAGTTTTAGTATTTAATTTGTATTTTTAGTTTTACTTAGTTTTAATAAAATATAAAATTAATAGTTTTATAAAATAAATAATATTTTTATAAAATTGTGTTTTTACAACTTTTAGTATATTTTTATATATTTTGTATCTTTTATTCGTTTTAGCGTAATATTTGTATTTTTCGCTCGTATTTAATTCTAAGATATAGTTTTTGCCATAGTTATTTTTATTTTTATTTCTAGATTTTTAGGCTTTGCCGTAAAATCCGTTAAGTACTTTTTCTTTAGACTAAGATTTAGGTGCTCTAGAATTTTGCGACGCCATTTTATAAAATTTAGTACCTTTTTAAGTTATTGCCGTTTTGGCATATAGTATTCCTTTTAAGCTTTAATATTTTTAAACGCAACTTTTAATTCTTAATTTTTAGTTCCTTTTTAAGTTTCGACGCGCTACTTTCTTATTTTTATTTTTCGACTTTTTATTTTTTTCGACGTTTTTCGACGCGCTCTTTTTCTTTCTTATTTCTCGACGCTCTAGTTTTTAGGACTTAGATTTTTTCTATTTCTTATCTAAAATTTCTTTAAATTTAAACGAAAAAATTATTTTACGTGGTTAAATTGATAGACATCAAAATTTTCTGGTTCGTAGTAATAGTTGGATTTGTACGTGGACCGGGTTATTGGAGCCAAACAGCACTCAATTATATTGAGATCAAACGAATCCTGCCCCTCTACTGCATCTTTTGGCTATTCGAAACGTGGGCAAATTCAGAAAAGTCTATTAATTTGATAACTTATACAATTTTTCTTTCTTTTTAAAAACTAATAGGATATTCAGTGAATGCACCGAGCAAAACGTTCACCACCTTTTGTACGTTCACCACCTGTAACTCGATCAAGACATCTAGCAAATATTGTCGCCGTTGATTTTTCTTTAGAATCGTCATCCAGTCGACCAAGTACTCCAATTCAAATTTCCGATAATCCATTTTTTGAACCCGACCTCACAATTGAGAATCCGGAGAATATTCAGGGACAATTCAGAGATCCTGAACCATTAATCTTTCCTCCGGAACCACCAATCATTCAAACAGAGATTGTTGAGGAACGAACCATTAAATCATAATCCTCTAGTGATTCAAATTCAACAAATTCAATCATGGAGAATCTGGAACCTCTAAGTATGGAAGACCGAATGCGAGCTAAACGCACTGGCCAAGGTCACGCAATTACTCAACCAGACATTAATGCGCCAGATTATGAAATCAAAGGACAAATCCTACACATGGTAACTAATCAATGCCAATTTAGTGGTGCGCCGAAGGAAGATCCAAATGAACATCTTCGTACATTTAATAGGATCTGCACTCTATTTAAAATAAGAGAAGTGGAGGATGAACAGATCTATCTCATGTTATTTCCCTGGACTTTAAAGGGAGAAGCCAAAGATTGGTTAGAATCGTTACCTGAAGGGGCGATTGATACATGGGATGTTTTAGTTGAAAAATTTCTTAAACAATTCTTTCCTGTATCTAAAGCCGTGAGACTTCAAGGAGAAATTGTTACGTTTACACAAAAGCCAAATGAAACTTTCTATGAGGCATGGATAAGATTTGGAAAATTATTGATAGGATGTCCGCAACATGGTTTAGACACTTGTCAAATAGTACAAATATTTTACCAAGGATGCGACATCACTACAAGAAAAGACATCGATATAGCAGCTGGTGGTTCCATTATGAAGAAAACCGCAACTGATGCTTACAAAATTATTGATAACACTGCTTCCCACTCACATGAGTGGCATCAAGAAAAAGATATTGTTAGATCATCTAAAGCAGCTAGAGCCGATTCTAGCCATGACTTAGATTCCATTTTTGCAAAGATAGATGCTGTCGAGAGACGAATGGAAAAGATGACTAAGGATATTCACTCAATAAGAATTAGTTGTGAGCAGTGTGGAGGACCACATTTAACAAAAGATTGTCTTAGTATTGAACTAACAATGGAACAAAGAGAGAATGTTTCATACATAAACCAAAGTCCTAGAAATAATTATCAACCGCCAAGACCAATCTACAATCAAAATCAGAATTATAATCAAAATGTTCCATACAACAACCAACAAGGTCCTAGCAATCAACAAGTATCCAACAATACTTACAGCCAGCAAAGACCTAATTTTCAAAATAAACCACCACAAACCGATGATAAAAAGCCAAATTTAGAAGATATGATGTCAAAGCTAGTTGAATCTCAAACGCAGTTTTTCACATCTCAGAAACAAACCAATGAATAAAATGCTCAAGCATTTAGAAATCAACAAGCTTCTATTCAAAATCTGAAACAAGAAGTGAGCAACCTAGCAAGGTTGATAGGTGAAAGAAAACCGAGAAGTCTACCTAGTGATACAAATGCTAACCCCCGGAATGAAACAGCTAAAGCCATTACCACAAGAAGTGGTATTACACTTAAACCTCCTGAAATGCCTATAATTTCTGATGAAACTATTCCTACTCCACAAGAACCACAACCTGAGCAAGATAAGGAAATAGAACCGGTAGTTGAAAAGGTTAATGAAGATAACACAGTTAAGGCTAAACCTTATGTTAAACCATACCAACCACCACTTCCTTACCCGAGTAAAATGAGAAAAGAGAGACTTGAAGCCGAGCAATCCAAATTCTTGGATATGTTTAAACAAATAAATGTCAATCTTCCTTTCATTGATATGATTTCAGGAATGCCTAGATATGCTAAATTTTTGAAAGATCTAATCACAAATAGAAAGAAAATGAAAGAACTCTCGGCTGTTACAATGAATGCTAATTGTTCTGCAGTGCTGTTGAATAAGATACTAGAAAAATTATCTGATCCAGAAAGTTTCACAATTCCATGTTTTCTGGGAAGTCTTAGTTCAATAGAAGCATTGGCAGACTTAGGTGCTAGTATAAATCTAATGCCGTATTCACTATACGCTAAACTAGACCTTGGATAATTGAAACTAACACGAATAAGCATACAACTAGCCGATCGATCAGTAAAATATCCTAGAGGGATAATGGAGAACATGCTAGTTAAAGTTGGTACTTTAGTATTTCCAGTAGATTTTGTTATTCTGGATATGGAAGAAGATTCTCGAGTTCCTCTCATATTAGGAAGACCATTCTTAAACACGGCTAAAGCAATAATAGAAGTGTTCGGTAAGAAACTGACCCTAAGTATAGAGGACGAGAGTGTTACCTTTTCTGTTGATAGAGCAATGTAACAACCGCAATCTGCAGATGATACATGTTACTATATTCAAACTATAGATTCACATGCAGAATTGTTAGAAGAATTTCCAGAATTACAAGGAACAGGAGAATGTTCTTTAGGAGAAGGAACTGAACCAATTAATGAAACTGAAATGTTAGCTACACTTATGGTTAATGGATATGAACCAACAACAAAAGAAATTCAAATGCTAAAAGAGGAAGACAGATATCGATATAAATCATCGATAGAAGAACCACCGACATTAGAGTTAAAGCCACTTCCAAACCATTTGGAATACGCTTATTTACATGGTGAATCTGAATTACCTGTAATAATATCGTCTTCTCTTACTGAAAATGAAAAATCTCAACTTATTTCTGTGCTAAAAACTCATAAACCTGCTATTGCATGGAAGATTCATGATATTAAAGGAATAAGTCCTTCGTATTGCACACATAAAATCCTTATGGAAGAAGGTCATAAAATGTATGTGCAACGCCAACGAATATTAAATCCTAATATGCAAGATGTTGTTAAGAAAGAAATTATTAAACTGCTTGATGGAGGTTTAATTTATCCAATTTCTGATAGTCCATGGGTAAGCCCAGTTTAATGCGTACCTAAGACAGGTGGCATGATTGTCATGGCAAATGAAAAAAATGAGCTTATTCCTACTAGGACTGTAACAGGATGGCGTGTTTGTATTGATTATAGAAAATTAAATGACGCCACCAGAAAAGATCACTTTCCCTTACCTTTCATTGATCAAATGTTGGAAAGATTAGCCGGAAAGAGTTACTATTGTTTTCTTGATGGTTTTTCCGGATATTTTCAAATTCCAATAGCACCCGAGGACCAAGAGAAAACCACATTCACGTGCCCTTATGGTACTTTTGCTTACAAACGCATGCCATTTGGACTTTGCAACGCCCCTGCAACCTTTCAAAGGTGCATGATAGCGATTTTTCACGACATGATAGAAGAATGCATGAAAGTTTTCATGGATGACTTTTCAGTCTTCGGTGATACATTTGAATCATGTCTAGTTAATCTTGAACGAATGCTTATTAGATGCGAACAACCAAATCTAGTACTTAATTGGGAGAAATGCCATTTCATGGTTAAAGAAGGCATCGTTCTTGGACATAAAATTTCAAATGAAGGAATTGAAGTAGATAGAGCTAAAGTAGATGTAATTGCTAAACTTCCACATCCCACCAATGTTAGAGGAGTTAGGAGTTTTCTAGGACATGCCAGTTTTTACCGACGTTTCATAAAAGATTTTTCTAAAATTGCCACTCCTATGAATAAACTCCTAGAAAAGGATGCTCCATTCATCTTTTCAGATGAATGCATCAAATCTTTTAATATTCTTAAAGAAAAACTCACTAATGCGCCGATCATGATAACTCCAAATTGAAATTTACCATTTGAACTTATGTGCGATGCAAGTGATTTTGCAATGGGAGCCGTTTTAGGACAAAGGATTGAAAAACGATTTCAACCTATTTATTATGCTAGTAAGATGTTACAAGGAGCACAAACGAATTATATAACTACTGAAAAAGAACTCCTTGCTATTGTCTTTGCTTTTGACAAATTTCGTTCATATCTCGTTCTAGCTAAAACGGTGGTCTATACCGACCATTCTGCTCTTAGATACCTATTTTTAAAACAAGATGCTAAACCACGATTAATCCGTTGGATCTTACTCTTACAAGAGTTTGATATTGAAATCCGAGATAAAAAGGGAGCAGAAAATCTCGCCGCTGATCATCTTTCTCGTCTTGAAAATTCCGAATTAGAAATTCTAAATGAATCGGCCATACAAGACAACTTTCCTGATGAATATCTATTGAAGATAGATTATAATGAAATTTCATGGTTTGCAGACTATGCAAACTACTTAGTATGTGGATTCCTTGACAAAGGATTATCGTACCAAAAATGAAAGAAATTCTTTAGTGATATAAAACACTATTTCTGGGATAGTCCACATTTGTTTAAAAGTTGTCCCGATGGAATAATACGCCGATGTGTATTCGGAGATGAAGCTAGTCAAATCTTAAACCATTGTCACACAGGACCAACAGGAGGGCATTATGGGCCTCAACTCACAGCAAGAAAAGTTTACGATGCTGGATTCTATTGGCCTACAATTTTCAAAGACGCACACCTTTTTTGCAAATCCTGTGATGCTTGTCAAAGGGCCGGAAAAATAAGTCAACGAGATGAAATGCCACAAAATGTCATTCAAGTATGTGAAGTATTTGACATTTGGGGTATTGACTTTATGGGTCCATTTCCAAAATCTCATAATAATCTCTACATTCTCGTTGCCATTGATTATGTATCTAAATGGGCGGAAGCACAAGCTCTCCCAACTAATGATGCACGAGTTGTAGTCAACTTTTTAAAACGTCTTTTTGCAAGGTTTGGAACACCGAAAGCTTTAATAAGTGATCGGGGTACTCATTTTTGTAATAATCAAATTGAAAAAGTTCTTAAAAGATATGGAGTAACTCATAAAATCTCCACTGCATATCATCCACAAACAAGTGGACAAGTTGAAAATACCAACCGAGCATTAAAACGTATTCTTGAGAAAACCGTAGGATCAAATCCGAAGGAATGGTCCATTAAATTGGAGGATGCACTCTGGACTTTTAGAACAGCCTACAAAACTCCAATTGGAACCACACCTTTTAAACTATTTTACTGAAAAGCATGTCATCTTCTAGTAGAAATTGAACACAAAGCATTTTGGGCTTTGAAGACATGTAATCTTGATTTACATGAAGCCGGACGTCTACGATTAAGTCAACTAAACGAATTAGAAGAATTGAGACATGAAGCATACGAAAATTCGTTAATCTATAAAGAAAGAACGAAGAAATGGCATGATAAAAGAATCAGAAGTTTAAAAGAATTTAAGGAAGGAGACAGAGTTCTTCTTTTCAATTCACGATTCAAGCTATTTCCTGGAAAATTGAAATCAAGATGGTCTGGACCATTTATAGTCAAAAGAGTTTTCCCATACGGAACAATAGAGTTAATAAATTCAAATGGGATTGAATTTAAGGTTAATGGTCACAGAGTTAAACATTACATACATGGTCCGATGGAAGTTGACAACGAAGTTAATCACAATTTCAACAAACCATCTAACTAAGTATGGGTAGGTTCGAATCTTTTTAGGGTAATATGTATTTCTGTTAGAGTTAGATTTTCTGTTTTCATGTAGTTCTCGAGAATGGAATCCGAATAGTCTTTCCCTAGCAGACCCTAAAGAACTAGTCTTCTCCCCCCATTCTGAATTTTTATTTTTTTTAGGTTTTACGAGATGAAGACTTCCTGTGAATTAAACCATGGTCTAATGCTACACGCTTTGATCACTAAACGTAATAATGACACCCTTCCAAGTGAATTGGTATCATTAATCAGAGGTAAATTGGACGGAGTAAGAAAAGAATCCAGGAACGAAAATAATAAGTTACAGTTTGGTAAAGGAAAATCAAAATCCGCAGTGAAAAGAAGAGCACGACACCTTGAAAGATGTCACAAATGCGGAAAATGGTCGCACGAAGGAAAATGCTCGACGAATCAGACATATTCCAATACCGAATTTGTTACTTTATGCAGAGACGGACCATTCATATGTTTAGAAGAAAAGTCGTTGAATGCTCGAGGTTACGCCTATGTAGCTATGGAAAACCAATTAGTCCGACTATCTTATGAGTGGGCTAGAGCATATCACTAAGAATACTATCTCACAGGTAAGTATGTACAGTTTTTATTTTTATTTCTATTTTTAACCTTTTGATAATAAACGCTAATTTGTTTGCTATAAAGTATTAAATTGGTATTCGATAAAATTAGGTCTTGCAACCGAAATTATTGATATCATACAAAAATTTATTACATCACTGCGAAATTTACCGTTTATTCTTAAGGTATAAATATCTTTAATCAATCAACCCAAAATATTTCAAAAATTCGTCAGGAGTAAAACTAGGTAATATAGCCGAAATTACTTTACCGAAAAGAGGGGCGTATATTTTTGATAATATTTGATTGATTAAAGTGGGATAAAAGACCAAAAAGATTTTTTTAATTTTACTATGTTTTTAAAATTAATATTTAAATATTAAATTTTTATTGTAAACTCTTTAAAATCAATATATTTAAATTTGTAAATATTTGAAAAATTAATATTTTTTAATATAAGTTTGTTGTATAAAAACAAAAATATAATTTAAGTTTGGTATGAATTTTTAATATTACTAATATGAATTTTTAATTTTATGTATTTTAAATTTAAGTTTGGTGTGAATTTAAAAAAAAAATTACTTTATTTCGTTAAGTTAAAAATATGATTTTTAAAATTCGTCGTAAGTTGAAGACTAGGTCATTGAACCGAAATTGCTTTACCCAATGGAGGGGTGAGAACTTTTATTATCATTATTTTTAATCTTATTGAATTAAAGTATGCCAAAAACATTTAAAAAACCCAAAAATCTTTGCTTTTAAAACTGCGCTTAAAATTGACAAATTTTAAAATTTTGTCGAGGGACGGACTAAGACAACGATCCGAAACTCCCTCATCCTAAAAAGAAACAAATTTTTAAAATTTAATTAATTATATGTTTTAAAAGTGTAAGATTTTTATAAAAAAAAAACAAAAAAAAAAAACAACAGACCCCATGCGATTGCATGGGGTTCCTTCACAAACTCCATGCGATCGCATGGAGCTGGATTCCAGGCCACAAACAAGTACCAGCGACTGGTCTGTCTTTCTCCACAATACACACACACATACACGAAAATCTCTCAAATCCTCACCAAATTTCACCAAATTTTCACCGTAATTCGTCAAATTTCTTGCTCTAATCATGCCTAGGTTCGGATTCTTCAACAAAAGGGTAAAAATTACACCCCTAAACTCTAAAATTTCCTAGTTTTTGTGATAATTACCAATATTTTACCTAATGCAATTTTGTTAATTTCTAGTGTAATTAGAGTTAAATTGTTAGTATTTTATGCATGTATAACCTAGATTGATGCTATTTAACATGATTTGAAGCCAAAAACTTCAAAAAATTTAGAAATCTAGGGTTTGTGTTCTTGAGCAATTTGGTGCTTTTTGATATAAACAGGTTATGACCGATTTTTATCATGAATTATTGCTAAATTAAGTAGTGTAACATGTTTAGGTAGCTAAATGATCCAAACATTGATCCTAAACATGATTTTTGGAGATTAAAGTAGACTTTTTAAGTCTAAAATTCATGAACTTGATTAATTTGATATAATTGCCATTTGAGACTTGTTTAATTGTTAATAATGACTATTTTGACATGTTATTTAAGTTAAATGCTTATGAACTTTGTATACATTTTCATATGTACTTATTTGAAAAAGTGTAGAATTGTAAAAAATATGAAAATGTGTATAAGTTTAATTTTGATTGAACATGTTATTATGGTTAATTTAAATTGTTATTTTGCTAACACTAATGCATATTTGGATGCACGAATTTTGTGTTTAATGTGTTTTGCAGAAAACCGATACTGCTGGTGCTTCATCATCATCTAGACAACCACAGCAGGAACCTGAACCAGAATATGAGCCGCAATACGAGCCAGAACCCGAACAAGAACCACAACAGGAACAACAACATCAGCCTGATCAACATGTACCTTATTATGATCCGCTGCAGTTTGATAATGAATTCATAGTCGTTCCGATGCATCCGCCACTAGAATACCCAACGATTCCTGAACATACATTGCATCCTAATCTAAGATTCGATAGAAGCTGGAGAGATTACCCGGCATATCAAAGTAATAAATTCAAATTAGTAACGAAAGATGTAGAGGTGCCTAGGGTAATTGATTGGAATCCTTTGGAAAGGGTTCAACTTGCTGACCGTGTTAGGGAGCATTTGATCCAAAGGTATAGCAGTTCTTCTTTTACTGATTGGGAACGCTTATTCCCCATTCATAGACCTGTATATAAGGAATGGTGTGTTGAGCTGATGAGTACTATAGCGTTAAATGTAGATGTAGATAGATTAGATGATAGAAGTTTTCTTAGGTTTATACTTGGTCGTAGGATGTACAGGATGTCCATGCTGGACATGGCCAGGGCTTTGCAGATATATACGCCCGCTGAATTGCTACTAACCGATTGTATGAATTTGATTTATCGCGGTGAAAGGGTAGATAGGAATTTTGATGCGAACGTCGTCTGGAGGCGTATGTCAGATTATAATGTTTTTGGGCGGGGAGGAACACATACCTACTTACATATTAACAGAGCCGAGCTTCGTATAATTCATAGATTTTTGGCAAACTCGATTACACAGAGAGGTCACAACAAGGAAAAATTGACCTTACATGATTTATTTTACCTAAAGTGTATTCGAGACCCAAGAGGCTTTGTTAATATCCCTTACTGTGTTGGTTTTTATTTGTCTAAGATGGTTGAAGGAATACAGAAAGGGGGGATAATTGGAGGAGGTATTTTTGTTACTCTCATTGGAGAGTATTTAGGTGTAGATAAGGATCAAGGGGGTCCACTTTTGGAATGTAGGGAACAGGTTGAGCTTTTAGGATTGAGGGTTTATGCGGGTGCTAAGGTATTAAAGAGTAGACGCAACCAGGCAATACCCTATGAGGGTAGTCATCCTCAGGTAGAGAGAGGCTCAGACGAGGAGATGAAGGAAGCAGATGACGTTAGGGATGTCATTCGGGAGGCTATGACTGATGTCTACCAGCGTGTAGAGGAGGTAGATATGACAAACGCGGAGAGATTTCGTCGGATGGAGCAGTGGCAAGCCCGGAATGATTACGAGCATTCCAGGCAATGACAGCATGATAGATGGGACTATCATCAGCGTCAGATTATGAGCCGACTGTCACCTCAGGATCACTACGTTCCGACCCGACCCGCTTACTATCCTCAACACCAGCCCTAGATGAGACCACCTTATACTCTCTACGACCCTAACCAGGCATACCAGTACACCTATCACCAACCATGGAACCCGGACGACGACATGAACTGGAACCCCTATCCAGATTGATTTAGTTCCAGCTGGTAATTTTTATGACTTTTATTTTTATTATTTCTGTTTGTTTATGTTTAAACACATTATATTATGATACTTTTATTGTAATGTTTAATATTTTTATTTGTTGTACTAATGTTTCATATTTGATTTGAAAGTGAGATTTTAAGTCCCATTTCAAATTATCATGCATGTTTATATTTGTATTGTATGTATATTGTCGATTGTACAAAACAGGGTAAAACATCGCATTTTCAAAGACTGGCATTAAGTTCAGCAAAAGCTAGTACTTTTGACGACAAAACGAAAAACAAATGTGATGTAACAACAAGATGGAATGAACAAATGATGTGCACCATTTATCATTCAGCAAACAAACGCCAATATGTTTGGAAACTTTGGTAAAATTTAATCATTTTTCTACGCTAATCACTCTCAATAATTTAAATTGTTACTGATTTCTTCCAAATGAGGGCATTGCAAGATCTTAAGTGTGGGAAGGGATTAAATTCTTTCGGATTTTTAAAATTTTTACCTAATACACTTGGTTACCATTAAAAATACTAGTAACGCAGTAGTTGTATTAGAATATAGTGCTCTCTGATAATAAAGAACAGCCCTAGTCTTATATACTGACTACCCAATTCTAGTAAAATTTTCAAAATTTTCAATTAAATGAATTCAAAATCATGTTTATACATATTTATGAACGATAAAACTAGGTGTTAACACCGAAATTATTGTTACCTCGAAAAAGGACATAAATTGAGAAACAACCTAAAATGTTAGAATTCATTTAAAATGGAATAGAGAACAATAAAAAGGCAAAGAAATGAAAATAAAAGCCAAGTGTGGGGAAAATTTACCAAGTTATTTAAAACATATATCACATATTTTTGTACAAATAACTGAAGATACTTTTGCTTTAGACTAAACTAAACAGTTTTACCCGATTTACTGTAATATATTTGAAAAAAAAATGGATCTACACGATGAATCAATTCCATCATTAGAAGGAAGTAAAGTCTTCCGAAAAAGAAACGCACTTTTTGATTTAGGTCATGAAGTTGTCGTCCAGACCAGCTGTAGGTTGACGAAAAATCTAGAAAATTCATCACTAAAATCAGCAGGAAATCCACGGACCTCAACATCAAACAGGGTCGCCAAGTGGTCAGACTTATCCTAACCATGAGAGGATCTGTCTCGTAAAATGGGGAGGACGCCGTGCAAATTAGCTTGATAAGACTAATGAATCAGACCCCCCAGAAAGGATAATCTCCTTAAAGATCAAAAATTAGCGTTTAAGCCTGATATTACTCAATCCTAGAGATTGACCTTAAAGATTGAGAATTACAAACTCATGGAATTCAATGATATCTAAACTCGAGCTTGAACGAGAAAATATTTTGATCAAAATTACAAACCGATTTGTTTTCTGAAAACCCTATTTTTAATGCGTTCATTACCATTGAACGTAAAATCCTAGGAATTCACCTAGAATTCATTAGGTCACCTGAACCAAATCGGGTGTCAACCGTAAGAACGGTGGTTGCATAGCATGGTCTTCGACAGGACCTTGTACCAGACCGAAAAACTAAAGGGTGAGCTTTACTATTGCTCCTACCAAGGATAGTAATTGCATCCGACACGTTATAAACCATAATTAAAAGCATGTCAGGGGATATTGCCTTAACAGTTGCTTGTTCAACGCTTTCCTTTACAACCGGACGGTAGTTTACCGAAAGGTAATATACGAAGCAAGTATACTGGACGTGTTGCTTTCCCAATACAAGGTTAGCAAGTGGGTGACACAAAACCATAAGTTTTAAGCTAAAATTTTCAAAAATAAAACCCACCAAACCCACAAAAACAGTTTGCAAACACCGGTGAAGGGTTATTCCAGAAAACTTATCTAGGGTAAAAGCTAGATTTAATTTTCAAAAGATCAAAGGTTTTCATAAAGATCCAATTTCCTAAAGGATCTAAATTTTTATAGTTATGTGGGACTGTAAACCACATCGTTACTATCATTGTTCATACCGCCGTATATAAATCACTGATGTACAAAGTGTGAAGAATAAAGAAGTGATTCTAGTATTTTTATTTCAAGACTATATTGCTTGAGGACAAGCAACGCTCAAGTGTGGGAATATTTGATAATGCTAAAAACGATCATATATTTCATAGCATTATCCCTCAAGAAAGACAAGCTTTTAATTGCAACTGTTCTATTTACAAGTGATATTCGTTTAAATAATAAAAGGTGAAGACAAAAGACAGATTCGACAAATTGAAGATGCAAACGACCAAAAAACTCAAAAGTACAAAATACAATCAAAGTGGTTCCAATTATTGATAAGAAACGTCTCAAAATTACAAGAGTACAAGAAGCGAAACGCAAAATACAAGATATTAAATTGTACGCAAGGACGTTCGAAAAACCGGAACCGGGACCAAAGTCAACTCTCAACGCTCGACGCAACGGACTAAAAATTACAAGTCAACTATGCACATAAATATAATATAATATTTAAATAATTCTTAAAATTATTTATATATTATATATTATATTTAAAAAACCGTCGGCAGAAGAAACAAGCTCATGTGAGCTGGAAAAGCAGGCCATGCGATCGCATGGTCTGGCAGTTATAAAGCCATGCGATCGCATGGTGAATAGTACCAGGCCACATTCCTATAAAAAGCACGCTCTTGTCGACTGATATCCATCCTTCATCCATCTCTCTATCTATAAACATATATATATTTATATTTATATTTTAATTTTAATTTCTAATAATAAGGGTATGTTAGCGAATGTTGTAAGGGTGTAAGTCGAAATTCTGTCCGTGTAACGCTACGCTATTTTTAATCACTGTAAGTTATGGTTAATGTTATTTTTAATTTAATGTCTCGTAGCTAAGTTATTATTATGCTTATTTAAACCGAAGTAATCATGATGTTGGGCTAAAATATTTAAAATTGGGTAATTGGGCTTTGTACCATAATTGGGGTTTGGACAAAAGAACGACACTTGTGGAAATTAGACTATGGGCTATTAATGGGCTTTATATTTGTTTAACTAAATGATAGTTTGTTAATTTAATGTAAAGATTTACAATTGGACGTACCTATAAATAACCATATACACTCTATCGGACACGATGGGCGGGATATTTATATGTACGAATAATCGTTCATTTAACCGGACACAGGAATAGATTAATAATCTATGGAATTATTAAAACAGGGGTGAAATTATGTACAAGGACACTTGGCGTAATTGTTAACAAAGTATTAAAACCTTGTTACAGTTTAAGTCCCCAATTAGTTGGAATATTTGACTTCGGATATAAGGATAATTTGACGAGGACACTGGCACTTTATATTTATGACTGATGGACTGTTATGGACAAAAACTAGACGGACATATTAAATAATCCAGGACAAAGGACAATTAACCCATGGGAATAAACTAAAAATTAATACGTCAAACATCATGATTATGGAAGTTTAAATAAGCATAATTCTTTTATTTCATATTTAATTGCACTTTTAATTATCGCACTTTTATTTATTGTCATTGTATTTAATTGCACTTTTAATTATCGTACTTTTTAATTATCGCAATTTTATTTTATCGCACTTTTATTTATCGCAATTTCATTATCGTTATTTACTTTACGCTTTAAATTAAGTCTTTTATATTTTTAATATTTACATTAGGTTTTAACTGCGACTAAAGTTTTAAAATCGACAAACCGGTCATTAAACGGTGAAAACCCCCCCTTTTATAATAATAATATTACTTATATTTATTTTTGTATTTTTACAAATATGGTTTTAAAAATATAGCATTAAGCTTGTTTAATTTTCCCTGTGTAACGAACCGGACTTACTAAAAACTACACTACTGTACGATTAGGTACACTGCCTATAAGTGTTGTAGCAAGGTTTAGGTATATCCATTCTATAAATAAATAAATATCTTGTGTAAAATTGTATCATATTTAATAGTATTTCGTTATAAAAATAATACTATTTCCTAGTACACCTCGCACACATCAGAACAGAAGCATGAGTTAGTATAATATAATGACACTTGATCAACGTGATTATATTACAGTAAGTCATGCTGAGTTTCTAAATGGGACATGACGATTCACAGACTATACCGTCATCATGTACCATGTTACACGACTCTGGTATTCTATTTAACCTCTAAGAATATCAAGCAAATATTTTCTTGATGATTCGGTCTTTTTCGGATATTCTGGTAATTTGATAAATTAAAATCGTGTCATTACAATTTTCTTCTTAGAACATTAACTATATTCATTTCAAAATCCATACCTACAAATTCTGGACCATTATTCGGTTGACTTGAAGTCGGGAAGAGGAGACAAAAGTATGGAATTCTTGGATATGAAAGAAAGTATAAAGCTCGACAACAACACATAAATTACAAACCGTGCATATCAATACGTATTGCCACGTAAAGGCACGGGAGAATTAAAATTACTATAACCCCAAGGTAATAGTAAAAATAAATAAAATCCTCCGGTGGTAGATGAAAGAGAATAATGACAGATATGAAAGTTAGGAGTATATCAAGAACCAGAACTGGATGAAGCATATTGATGAATACTTTAAAGTATGAGTTGAGGGAGGAAGAATAGAAGGTGAGCTGTGGAAATAAAGAAACGAAGGGAGTGGATTTATAGCGAAAAATCTGACAGAGCAATCGTGACAGGATATCGCATTTAATCAAAGAAGATCCTAATTTCCTTAATTATCGAAGAATCAAATCTTATTACGAAGATTTTCTCTAAATTCCTTGAACAACGAAAATCAATCCTATCTACGTCAAAAGATATGACGAATCTACATTTATTTATTTCACTCTTTTATGATAGCTTCACTTATACTCTTCGCGTAATCAAATTGTTTATTTCATATTACTTGATGATGATAAAACTCCATTTTTTAGCTCGTATGCGTCATGAAAACATACTTATTGTCAGCCATGACCATCCCAATCAAATTTCGGGACGAAATTTATTTAACGGGTAGGTACTGTGACAACCCGGAAATTTTCGACCAAATTTAAACTTAATCTTTATATGATTCCGACACGATAAGCAAAGTTTGTAATGTTGAGTCTTGAAAATTTTGGAACTATGTTCATACATTCAATTACTCTTTTGACTATGCTTGACTATTCACGAACGAATATATAAATGGATATGAATATATATATGTATATATATATTATAACTTGAAAATGTTAACAAAGTATTAAATGTATAATATTTTAGATTAAACGTATTTGTCTCAATATATGCTTAATATATTCATCTACGGAATTAGAAGATAATACCAACGATTGAATTAGCAGATATTTCAACAATTATAAATCCCGTAAGTATTGTGATAAGTCATTGTTGAGCGGTCCACCTTGATTTAATAAATCTTTCCTTTTTTACTGTATTTGATATATAAATAACTTGCAACGTGTATAGAAAAAGTATTTATATATATTGTATATATATATATATATATATATATATATATATATATATATATATATATTAAGTTTCGAAATTATTTTTATAAACAATAGTAACACCCATTTATTGTTCCGTTTGATAAATAAATATTATATACAAATTTATATTTTTCTAAACGAAAATATATATTTTACAATGTGATAATGCATAGAATTGAATTAGATATAAAACGTTTCGATATTATTAAATATATTTTAATAAACAACGAGGAGTTGATTTATAGAAGCAAATGACCAAATTACTAAAATGTATAAATTATACTTTGAGTAATAAAGTTTATTGATAATTTAAGATTATATTTTGACAAATGTACGAATCACGAAACGTAAAGTACAAGTTTTCTAAGCATACGAAAATGCATTCGAGAAACTGGAGCTGAGACATTAGTCGAGCGTAAACGTACGAGTCATCGGACCAAAAATTAAAAGTCAACTATGCACGTGAATATAATATAATATATAATTAATTAATATAAATTATATATATTATATATATATTATAAAAATATGTCGACAAACAAAACAACAAAAAAATTGTGAGCTGAATTTTGGGGACATGCGATCACATGAGAAATAGGCATAAAACCCATGCGATCGCATGGCAGTCAGGATTCAGAAACATTCTATAAATTGGCCAGTTTGCTCGACGTACACACACACACACACATATCCTATATGTTACTCCCTCTGTATTATATTTATATTTATATTATTATTATTATTATTATTATTATTATTATTATTATTATTATTATTATTATTATTATTATTATTATTATTAGTATTATTATTATTAAGATTAATATTATTATTATTATTAATCTTATTATTATTATCAGTAGTATTAATATTATTTTTATTAGTATTATACATAAAATACTACGACGAGGTCATGTCCAAACGATTTCAAAAATGGTTTTCGAGTGAGTCAAAGCTAAGGAAGTTATGGGTATAGTTCGGGGGTATAGCTCGAGAGTCAAACCTAGTGTTTATCATCTCTGTTGTGTCTACGTACTTTTCTGCAATATTGAATCACAATATTGATACGTGAGCATTCATATCTTATATTTTATATATTAATAGTGTATCCATGGCTAGTGCTCGAGTATATATGTTTATGCATTCTTGTATGCTAAATTTCGTCATTAAACAGTTTATGATAAATCACGAATTAAATACATATATTACTGATAAAAGGTTTATGATATGCATGTTTTTGGAAAGCTGGCGAAAAATCAATAACTTTTCATTTAGAAATCGCGTATTTTCGATGAACGAATTTAAAGATATGGTCAACTGAATTATGATTAACATTAATTGAAATTGCTTTTGAATCTGCAATTGATATTTAAACAACTTGTTTATAAGATTGTGTGACAACCCGTAAATTTCTGGCAAAATTTAAACAAAAATCTTTATATAATTTCATTTAACCTCGACTAATTCCGACGATTCACGAACAATTATTTGTAAATAATTACGCATTAATTTGATATATTAATATTATTATTATTAATATCCTTTTTAAACAAGATATCAATAATTAATATCTTTATTATCAGTATTGTTATTATGAATAAAAAAAATATTGACAAATATTCTTAGAAAAGTAGTAAATCAATTTGTTTATTTTAAAAAATATATATATAAAAAAAAATTCCTTAAAATAAATGATTTTTTTTATAAAATAAATAAATAAATAAATAAATTACTTTTTAATTAAAAATTATAATGGAAAACTACTTTTATTATTTTATTTTGTGCATTATCTCATGACCTAACATTTAATACTTTTGAATTTTAAAATCCCATTAAAAATTAAAATATTTCTTTTTCTTTTAATTATTTTATTCTTTTTACCTAATTTTTTCAAGTATAAATACCCCTCATTTCTCATTCAAACTCACACCAAAATTTCTCTCATTCTCTCTTTGAAGAATTACTACTAGTAAGTATTCTTTTCTTACTTTTTGCTTTTTACTTTTTACTTTTTACTTTTTACTTTTTACTTTTTACTTTTTACTATTTACTTCGGTTTATTATTTTTTTACCGAAACATGTAAATAATGTTATAAATTATATGTAATTAAAATTAAAATAAATAACATGTTATAATTAATAATATATGTTACTAAAAATTATAAAAGTATTTTTATGAATTAATATATAGGAGTTATAATTAAAATCGAATTAATGAATATATATGTATATACGCACCTAACGTGAAGGTTATAATTAAAGATAGCGTACAAAGACTACAAACATCATCGCTACTTGTGGCCTAGGGTGATCCTTGTTACCATTATGGGACGCTTGTAGATCTCGAATGCCAAGACTTAGATTCTGGTCAAGAGATCCTGGGCCGCTAGGTAACAGGATTTTCAACACTACATAAAAGTGCATCATCACTTTCTTCCTCGGTCAAGTTCACACCTTTCGCCGGACCATTTTTACAATTCCTTTGAAAGTGTCCCTTTTGATTGCAACCCCAACAAACAGCTTCACTTCTATCTTTCGATGGATACCTCTTCTTAGACTTCTTTCTACCCTTCTTCTCACCGCATTCAAATTTCCTACCACGGTTGTCAGTACTTAACAAAGAACCGGATGTCGATTCCCCCGAGTTTCTCCTACGAGTATCTTCACCAAGAATCAAATCCCTTATTCCTTCAAACGCTAGCTTAGTAGTTCCCGTAGAGCTACTAACTGCGGTAACCGTACCCGACCAACTTTCCGGTAATGATGAAAGCAAGATTAGTGCCTTTAACTCATCATCAAACACAATATCTACCGATGCTAACCTCGATATGATGTTGTTGAACTCGTTGATATGATCCGTTGCACTCGTACCTTCCTTCATCTTCGTATTGAATAATTGTCGCATGAGAAAAACCTTATTAGAAGCGGTAGGTTTCTCATACATGTTAGAGAGTGCTTTCAAGCAAGCAAACGTCGTCTTCTCATTCACAACATTGTATGCAACGTTCTTAGCAAGTGAAAGACGAATAGCGCCCAAAGCTTGACGATCCAAAAACGTCCAATCGGCATCGTTCATGCTTTCAGGCTTGGTCTCTAACAAGGGTTGGTGTAGCTTCTTTTGATACAAGTAATCTTCAATTTGCATCTTCCAAAAGCCAAAGTCTCTCCCATCGAATCAGTCGATTCTAAACTTCCCGTCTTCCGCCATCGTCCCCTTAACGAAACCTTTTGCTCTGATACCAGTTGTAAGGATATTAGGACCCAAAACAACGCAAGTGATTAAACACGATCACTCACCGATAGTAATTCTACAAGATTACTAACCCACTTAATGAACGAAAGATTATAAATGCAAGAAATGTAAATCGACACAAGAGATAACGTGGTTATATGCAATCGTTGTGATTGCTTTAGTCAACGGACCAACTAGAGAATGTATTTACTGAATATTTGTGGTGTGTTTACAATGAGTTACAAGAGGGTCTATTTATAGAATGATTTAAGGAGTAAGCTAAAAACAATTCCTTGAAGCTTCATATGAGATTCCTGACAGCTTCATGGAGGCTACATGTGAGTTTCCTGACAGCTTCGTGGAAGCTACATGTGAATTTTCTCACAACTTCGTGAAAGCTACATGTGAGTTTCCTAACAACTTCGTAGAAGCTACATGTGAGTTTCCTAACAACTTCGTGGAAGCTTCGTGTGAGTTTCCTGGAATCTTCCCTCTAATTGTTTAAAGTTCTTCATATCTTCAACAAAAGGTTATGAAATTCCATAAAAGCTCAATGTATGTAACGTAAAGTTCATTTAGTGAATCAAAATGCGAGTAAGTTCAGTTTTGTCTACAAAGAGGATTATTAGTTCATTTTTGTATAACATTAATTTTAAAATGCGATTCTATTAACAAAAAAAGGTAGAGTAAAATGAGGGGTGGACCTACATTATAGTCAGCGGTGGGCACGCGCCACCAGTCCATTAAGATTCCACTTAAGGTTGTAAAAGTTGTTAGGCGGGACTAGTCGGTCGAGACCTTGTAGGGACTAGTCTGGAACTAATTAGAAGTTGACCTGGTCAACTACTTATTAGTGAAACTCAACTTACAGTCCTAATATCGTGTGAATACACCGTTTTTTACAACTTTCATTACCTATTTATGAAAATTGGCCTTAAACTGCAACATAGTTAAATTTGACTGTCAATATATATGCACCAAATAGCTTATTCTGTATGTTACTAATCGCATAACTCATCAAAAAAATCATAAGTTGCATCGTTTCAGTAACGAAATATTAGTTTGTATATCAAGGTGAAACTAGATTGCATTTGTCCTTTAAACTGTTTTAATTTCTAACTACTAGGGTAGTAATTGAACATACAGAAATAGAAAAAATACCATAAATTATAGACGAAAGTAAGAAAACACAAATAACAAACTTTAAATTAACAACGATTCATACCTGTTTTTGATGGAATTGCAACAATTAGTAATATAGATGCTAACTGAATTTAGGGTTTTGAAAATAATTGAGGTGTTTGTTATGAAATCGAATAACATCAAATCCGAACCAACGATGAGTAAGATTGTTTGACCTCAAAACGGAATGGATATATGTTTGAATTGGGTTCCGAACTAATTGACCAGTTAGTTAACAAATTAAAAAGTTCCATTGCCGGGAATCGAACCCGGGTCTCCTGGGTGAAAGCCAGATATCCTAACCGCTGGACGTCAATGGAAGATATGTTTGTTTATTCTATGTATACTTTTATTAATACGAAATCAATGGAAAGTTTATTGACGATTAACTTTGGAAGTGATCGATAGATACAATGATACATCATCATACTTTAACTCGTATATAGTATATGTAGTAGTGTATAGCTAAAATATGTGGTATAAGGATCACTACCCTTAGGTAGCGTTTGGTTCGAGAAGTTGAAATCCTATCATGGGTGTGGTTCGGGAATTCGAAATCGTAAACGTAAACCTTAAACGTAAAACATATGTTGTAAAACGTAAACCGTATAACGTGAATCGTAAAACGTAAACGTAAACCTAAAACCTAAATGTAAAATGTAAATGTATAACGTAAAATAGAACATAAACCATAAATGTAGAACGTAACGTAAAAAGTAAACCGTAAAACGTAACTTAAACATAAAACGTAAAACGTAATGCAAACATAAATCGTAAGACGTAACACAAAACTAAAAGGTAAACGTAAAACGTAAATGTGAAACTTAAATGCAAACGTAAAACGTAAACGTAAAACATACAACGTAAACTTAAATTGTAATAGTAAACATGAAAAATGAAAAACATAGGATTTGAAATCCCACACATGTACAAAGAATTTTGAATCCCATGTTCATGGGATTTGAAATCCAAATCCCTTGTAAAAATCTCTACCAAACGTAGGATTTCATGGAATCTGAAATGCAAATCCCACGAAATCTCTCAAAATTCCACGAACCAAACGCACACTTAACATTTTTGAGAATTTAGTTTTGGGAGTTAAAATATAACATAGTAGACTGATTTTATGCCTCCACAATTACCCTTAACTTTATGCCTACAGCCCTCCACAATTGCATAAAGGACCAACTATTAACATGAAAGAACCTTTCAAATTAACTGTTCCTGAGCCTTTAAAGTAGACTGATTTTGTGATCAATTAAGGGCGGGTTAACTTTGGACTGTCGAAAACTCTCATCGGGACCATCCCTATGTCCAGTTAACTGTTAACATTCACATTCTCCCCCTTTAACTGGACCGAGTCTGTTACATCGTTTATGTTTCGTATCACAATGAACTCACTTGTGCCAACGTTTTAGACTTTTAGTAAATATGTCGGCTCCGAGTTAACATGTTCCACAATGATGTGCACATGTTCACTTCACTCTTGTATGAAGTGAAAACGAATGTTAATGTGCTTTACTTACCCCATGAAATACATGATTCTTCATCAATTCAACGGCTGATCAATGAACAAAGTGACTGACTGACTCAATCTATTGACTAATATGATAGCAGATATTCAGCTCGTGTTCTGCTAGACGCTATCACGCTAACATTACATTACAATGAGCATTAAAATTCAAGCTTCGTGTTGATCCACATTTCACTTCTTATATAACATTACCTGGAAGAAAGATATATTAAAATATATAAAACAGAGTAAATGTGAATACCAATAGAACAAGCAGAGTCAATGACAACTTACACAAAGTCAACAATACAAAGAAAGAAAAAAATGCTCTCAATATACATAAGAATAAGGCATAAAATCAATATATATCAAGTAGTATCATATATGTTCTACTCCCAAATAATATCCCACACTTAAAACTCTCAAAGGGTATACAACGCGAGTGCAAATCACGAATCTTTTGACATCCGGTTAAAATAGTCCAATATGTTCCAACTCCTAAGCCCCATTTCCACTTTTCCATGGCTTGAGGACGCCAACGACAACAATTGCAATAACTATGAGTAGAATAATGATTGCGATGCACATCCATTTCCTCGAGTTCTTTTGTAAACTCTTTGCCTTGTAAAGGGCTTTGTTTCCATCTTGCACATGGTCTACCGCACTCGAAACCTATACACACATTGAATAAAGATGGTAAAAAAAAATAATGGGTCAAATATGTCACCCAAAATTTAAACATCGGGAACAACATAACAGATCAGTCTGACTTTGAAGGTCAAACAGATTAATCTTCAATTCTAGTATTAATATGATTTTGTTGAAAAGAATTTGTCAGCATTATGACTGAATCGTTGACTTGATGGATGATACAAATAGAAGGGGGGGAGAAAAAAAAACAGATAATTTCACTGCAAATCTATAAGTTAAGCATTTTTTAAGTAATAAGTTTTACCACAAGAAATGTCAAAAGATGACTCTTAGTTATCTCAATGGATGATACATACACAGAAAATCAGTATTTATTGGCAATTTTATTAAATTATGTTCGGTTTTAAAAGAGAAACACGTTTTACCAAGTTATAGATGTGTTTTTCAGTTACCTGTGTTTCAATGTTGTCTAGCATTTCCCCTTGAGCATCTACCAATACAGCCATATCCATAAATATCTGCATGAAAAGTTGGAATAAAGTCAAATGTCCAAACCACCCTCACAATGAACTATACGTTACAGTACGATCCTTAATCTATGTGGTAATTTGTTTACAGAGGTCAAACATGAACAAAACCAATTGTTTCTTGTTTTGAAAGGATCCTAAATTAGGACACATAAGCATACCGACAAATAATTCCAGCAACAACGAAAAGAAACAAAAAAACAGAAGAAGAAAAAAAATTGTTTTCTGAAAAGGAACATCAAATGACTGTCACCTTCCAGTCTATAATTACTCATTTTGATGTAAAGTCATCATAACCGGAGAAATAGATAAACAGGTAGCAATTTGGGTTACAGGGTCAAATCCATCCCCACAAACCCAACCTTATTAGTTAATGGGTTGAGTATATCAAGCCAACCAGAAACCTGGACACGTATCAGGTAACCCGTTTATCTACTCACGTCAACAGGTTGCAAGTCAGTTTGGGTTAACGGGTCATGTGGGTGGGTTGATATGTTCTAAAGTTACTTCTAATCATGAACACGCATAAAAATACTAATAAAATATGGTAAAATTTCAATATAAAGTACCAGCCAGCCCCAAAATTGTCTTATTGATGGTCAAATGGCATGAAAATAGGACTGCGGCGTTTATTACTATGTACAACTTTCTGGCGGGGGGGCGGACAATATTTAATGATTATTAAGATACAATATAAAAGAGGCAAAATATTTTTTGATTATCAACATTTAATACAATGAAACATTGATATAAAAATATTATTTATGAATTAGGCATTTAATTCCCCAATTAATCTACCTTTACAATTTTTCTAGTGATACTCAAATTTTAGGATTTAACTAAAATGATTGTCCATGTGTACACATCATGGTTGCACCCATTTAACTCTTGGCGGGTGGCCAAATAGGAGTGACTCTTACTGTTTTCTATATTTGAAACAAACAGTAAGACACATCAATCTGTATTTTAAATACAGATAATAAAGTTAATAGCTACATGGCATGAGCTAAATGGTACCAGCATTACCAACAAACATGAACATAAGTTAACGTCAACCAAAGTTGAATGTTACTAGCTTAGCCTTTGTTTAGAAACTAGATAAAACAGCTCATTTCAGTACATTTCATTATGTACAAAGTTGTTTAAAACATGTAATTAGCCGGATTCAATAGGACTGTGACATGAAACCAAAAACATATAAACCGAAAAAGGAAAAGCATGATAGATGTTTTAGTGTCATTACCCGAATGAGCAATTACAAACTATTCAAAGAGTCCAATCGTTGGACTAGTAATTGGAGAAGACATTCTTCACAAGAATCCTAGGAGCATAAGTCGAAAAACACGAGGGATTGACAACAATCCATGCTACTTCAGTCGCTAATTCGCCGTCCCTATTCATCAACGTACACAAAAAGCAAATGAAATGATCAGACGAAATTAGTCCCAAAGGAAGTACTCATAAGCAAAAAAGTGTAGATAAGGGAGTTAAAAATATTATTGAGATTATGATACACAGCATATAACTACGTTTTTCGCCGTTGCTTCTAATAGGTAGTTATTTGTTCGGTATCATAATCTCAAGAATAGTTTGTTAACCCCTTCACTTCTTTGTTTATTACGGAGTAATACTTTCCTCGCGATTTTTTTCGAACAATCATTTGCTATTGGTGTACTTCGATGAATAGGGATGACGAATTAGCGATTGGACTGCTTGGATTTTTATCTATCTCTTGGCTCTTACGAGTTTTGCTACTAACATTCTTTTGAAGAATCGTCTTCTCCAATTACAAGTGATGATTGGAATCTTCGAAAAGTTTGCAATTGCCCATTCTGGTAATAACACTAAAACCTCTAACTTCTTTTTTTTACTTTATCAACTATATGTTTTGGTCTTATGTCCCAATCCTGTTGAATCTAGCTAACTACATGTTTAATCACATAATAAAAATTGTTCGGATCCTAAATTATAAGTATTACTAGCAAAATTGTGAAGATGGATTTATTGGACGGATGGATGCCATTTGACTCTATTTTCATTCACGCAAGTGCTTTGGAGTTTAGGTAAGCCTTCTAACAAGTAATAGTTACATAACTAATGTTGGACACAAAATCACAGGCCAAGCTAGTTACTATATTTTTTGCTTTTTTATTTGTTTTGACAGTCTTGTGATCTTTGAAAGGACCCATTAAAATATCAGATATCTCATATGAAACAAGTTACTACATCCGTCCTCGCCAATTTTTGGACCATCTAGCAAATATCTCTAATCTCTGGTAACCTTCAATTATGACATATATAAGGAATTTTGAGGATCTTCAACAAGTATCCAGATAGGCGACTCAACCCGAAACCCACAGGGGTGACACAAACCCAACCTGAAAAAGAGGGTACGTGGGTCAAAATTCCCAAACCCAACATGCTTTTTGCGGTCGGTTTCGTGTCAAGTATAGCTGGGGTCAACCCTAGATTGAGGGAGATACGGGTAAGCAGGACTAATATAGTATGATGTATGCTATCATTTTTCAATAGACGGTATTCAACAGCTACTTAATGGGTGTTATTAAACAGAAAAATAAAATAAATGATCATGCTGATTGAGTATATATGTATTGGTCCCACCTGTTGCAAATCAAGAAGCTTCTTTTCAACTTCTCTTACTGCATCATGGCGTTCTTGGATCTCTGCAAGGGTGTCGAGTACCTACACCAACACCAAATATACAAATAAGACATCCTACAAAAAAAAAACAAAAAAGGAACCGGAAAAAACAAACCTGTCCTCGACCCTGTTCCCGAATTGCTTTCTGAAAAATCTGTTCGCTATCTCCTGTCTCTATTAGTTGATCAATTGTCTGTACAAATAACAAAAATTTATAATATATACTTGTAAACGCTTTATAAACAAGGTGGCTCAAAAATAAATGAAATATCATACCTCTTCGTCGGCCCTAGTTCCAGTCACTGAAATTATTCAAAAATAAACAAAAATGATTTGTTAAATTAGACAAATGGGATTGTTAAAATATTGAAATTATGAATAATTTTTAATGTTTAAGTTAAGTCCAAACACCTGTATATACACGTCTCTCAACTACCTCACGATGCTCTTGATGAATACTTTCTCTCAGAGTTTGAAATTCAGAGATCTTATCCTTAAACTTCTTCTTTAAGGAACTAAAAACCAAAGATGTAAAGATTACGTTAACTATATGACAAAGCTTTATCATTAATTAAACATGTTGAATTACACTGTAGTTGCGGTTCTTGATCTGTCTACTCCTGTCCCTTGTCCACATCCAGGCTTTTGTCTGTTAGCCAAATTCTACAACAAAATATATAATATAAACAATTATAAAAAAATTGATTACTTTAATTACACAAAAAACAATGTTGAACCAAGTTATTTGTGAGCTAACCTCCCTGTCAAGTTCCTCAATTTTTGCCTTGATAAACCGAGCGACTTTCCCAACTTCATCTACGTCCTTTTCCATTCGTTGTTTTATTGCTGCATATAAATTTAAAAGTAAAAAACGAAAACAAACGAGCCAAAATAAAGAAAGAATTTAAATTTACATTTCATAGCAGCAGCCTTGGTTACAGCCTTTGATTCCTCATGAGCATCCTGTTTGAAACTTCGTTAACATAATTACTTTTGCTAATTATCTTAATATACAACATAATCATTGGCACATTTAAAGTGACAATAATGTTTGAAGTCTTGTCTGACCTGTAGTTTTTTTAATAGCTTATTCAGCTTCTCATATTGTTTTTCGATGGCTTGAACCTAGCAAAAGAAAATAGATATTAGTTAGATATATCATAATTGACTTGAGCTATTGATGATTAAAATGTATAATGAGCATGTTACCTTCTTGAAAAAATCTTCCAAACCCAAGTCCGCAGAATTTGCATTACGTTGTGTTCCCATTTCAAGATCTCCACCCCCATAATCTTGACCTCGAGGATTATCAAATGATTCCTGCAAGAGATCATTTCATTTAAATAAATATATGTTTAAGAAAAATACTAATTAAATTACAAAGCCTTCAGAAGTTGGCAAATAGTATAATTTACAAAGGATACATGATAGAATCATGGCATGAGGTTTATCCAAGAATCAAATTTATGTTTGTGAAGGTACTAATGAGCACTAATGATTTGTAACTCGGACATTAAACCACTAGCTGTCAATTACAAAAAGGTCATAAATAAAATGAGCAATTATATGTATGTGTGGCCGTGTGGGACTTTCATAAAAAGAAAATAATATTTAAAAACTTAACTACCATTTTAAGTTGAAATTCAACTTCTGACGAGGGTTTATTAACTATGCTAAAACTATAAATGATACAAATACCATAAAATTACAAAAGGGAATAAAGTTTAATTGGGGCATACTTTATACAACTTTCATAGGCTTAACAAGATTACAACCCATAATCTCTCTAATATCTAATACTTTAATGTGTTTTGGCATTTTTTTAGTTGAAGCACGAAGAAAAAGGCTGAAAATCCACCACAGTTTTATGTGTAGATACATGCTCATCGGCCTAAACCAACCTTACATAATACATATACTACACAACTTACTGCAGTAATCGGGATCAGTTACCTGTAGTGTGATAATTACTTAATTTAGTGAGTAATAGTTTGTTTATAAACCTCTTTGGAGTCCTTATAACTACTAAACAAGCCCTTTAGGCGGGGGTGTTTAGGATTAACTATTTGAAGTGCTAAGTAGGTACCAATTTACTTGTCTCAAGCGCTTGCTTATTCCTCCTAAGATAAGCAGACATGCGGTTTTCAAACGAGTGTTTGGAATTTTCCAATATACTGTAATAATAAGCAATAGGTACATAGCTCTTAAAAAAATCCTAAACAACCCTTAAATAAATTGCAATCCCCTTTTCAATAACCGTAAAGTTGAAACCTTTTTACCAAAGCTTAAACCTCATCAATTTTTAATCTACTCCGTATTTGTTAGCTACAATTTCCATAGCAATTCTTGATAATTAAAAATAGATTAATCTAGTTGTTACAGCCATGATTGACCATGACTTGCTGATTACTAGTTATCAGTAGTAAATTAAGTTCCATTATTGATTAAATAAGAACCTGGACTGATCAATGTTATAGTCTTATAGATAATAGTAAATAGTTACTCTAATTCAGCAAATATATGTTTGACATCTAAATTCAAAGAACCATAAGTAACATAAAATTAGCATAACAAATTTAGATCCATTTCACATTTAAAAAACAAATAATATAAAAAGGTTTTTTTTTTTTTTTGTTCTTTCCAATGGGGTCATAATTCAGAGGTAAACATGAGTTCAAAGTTCATCAAGCAAACTAACTAATCACAAAATTATAAATTATTCAAACAAATACATGAATCAATTAATACATTCCGGTACTAGTATGGTACAAGCTTAAAAAGACTAAAAGTTAACAGCAACAAATAAAGTTTAAATCTAAAATTAGATCTAACACGCTAATCTTTAGACCTCAAAAGCATACAATGCAGCTTGTTTTGCTACAAATTAGAATGCCCCATTACTAAAACAGAAAAAGAAATTCAAGAAATCAAAAGTGTGCAAATTTTTTAACTAAATTAAAAAACTTACAGATAAAAGATCGTTCATGGTGAGTTGAAGCTGTAGATCTTGTTGAAAAAAATGGGCTTTCTTGATTGCAAGGTTTGCCTTTTTTGGGATTTCAAATTGGTTTTAGGTTTTAATTTTTTGGGTTTGAGATTATTGATGAGAGAGAGAGAGAGAGAGAGAGAGAGAGAGAGAGTTAACAGAGAGATTCGGTGACAGATCGTGAAGACAGGCTTTTCTTATCGGTTAATTCTCTTTTTTAAGTTTTTTAATTGGGTTTTCGATTCCCACTTATGCATTTAAGAAGCTAATGACATAGTTAGGCGTCGATAGATCAAATAAGCTTTTTGATAAATTCAATCATTATGTGCATTGACAGATTATATTGTACAAACAAGCAATGCATAATGTGAGTGGATTTATAGTTAAAGCACTCGGTGTCCGTAGTCGATTATCACTGCCGCCCTTAACTGACGTCGGAACTAACCATCGGTCGACACCGAGCTGGCGTCGATCTCGTCGTCGGTTGCCGAAGTCCTTGACACGACGTTGGAAAAAATGACCGTTGTTGCTTTTGTTTTTGAAAATGGGGATGGTGGGGAAGATGGACGGTGGGAAAAATAGAAACCTCCACATACGTCATTGAAAGTCAATTTTGAAATTTAAATCTTGAAATGAACAATGAAAAATGAACACTGTCACCTTGTGCTCTTAAAGTATTGCTAAAATGTCCCATGTGATAAGAAGTAGTTTTCGATACAATGTGGTCTTCGTGATCCATGATAAGAAGTGTAATAAAGACACTAATTCCTTAAATACCATCATTTACAATTAATACTAACTAATAATTATAATATTATATATTATATATTATATATATATTATAATTATATATACGTTAATTCATCGCAAATTCTAATATTTAAAGAAAACTAGTGGACAAAATCCGTGCGTTGCACGTCTTGTCTCACATTTATCATATCATATTATTGACGTATCAGTTTGTTAAATGATAGAGATGAAAAACATGATGCTACGTGAAGTTGTATACGACCAAGTTAGCAATGAAAATATGGAATATTTGGATATAAACATTGATATATCAATTTGTGCAGTTTAAGGTAAAGTTCCTGAGACCAACAATGTGTCGATAAGATCAAAGCTCTTGATGAGAAGTAAAATCCATAGTTAGCTTTGTCAACAATTTAGTGAGAATTTCATGGTTCTTATAAAACTGCCATCAAAATAATCGTTCAGAAACATTTTTTGAAATATATTAATTAATTGACTTCTTAAAGTCTCAAAGTCAATAATACAAAATAGTGGTTCACACAAAGCAAATAGTCAATATAAGTAGAGAAAATATAAAAGGCAAAAGCTGTTAGAAACTCCAATGAGGCAAGCAATATCAAAACCTTCAATGAAATCCAACAACGACTATATATGTTGATTCATGGTCATGTATAACCTAATTCACAACTGATACACACCAAAGATATTTAGTTAAAACTTCTAAAAGTTAGACCCGTTTAATATTTAAATTACCTAACAATGGCATTTTTGTATGTCAAGATATATATAATTGTTCCAAACAACATAAAATAATTTAGAAAAACATAAAATATCTCCAAAATATACGAAAGTAAAACATTTGAAACATACCTAGCATCTGTATAATTGTTTAAAAAAAAATTCAAGAACTATTAACCATGTAGTCATCATCTCATCCTTAAAGCATACTACCTATAACAATAGACATTTACATGGAAACTGATCGAACATAAATCTGTAGTCGGGGCAAGAAGTATGATCGAGTGCAAGAGAAGGTTTTTTAGATGTCAGTGGCGTTGACACTCCAGTCATCGGTTACCGTGGATAACCCTACTAGATGTTATGATGATCAAATCAACACTTGCAAAATCCCATAAGCTTATATCAATATGATCTAGTTGAATCATGCCATTTTCATTAGTACTTAGCTTAAGTTAAAGTCCCCTAAAACCCTTTGGTAATCAAAATCCCTTAATAAAACCAAACTCTACTATTTTGACTAAGGACCAATTGAAAATCAATCCAAACCAAGAACTCAATCCCTTGAAATCCCCAATTTGACTGTCTATATCACCTAAGTGTTGAAGTACAAGTTGCTTCACTAATTAAATCCCTAAGAGAAGTTACACAACTCATATAATCAAAGTAAAGTCCAAAACAAAGATAGCAAAGGATCTCTTAGCTAATTCTAACAACAAATCACAATCATCAACTCACATATTCATCCAAACGAAATCGATAACATAAATATGAATAATCCTTAGCTTACAAGCTTCATAATCAAGTGTAGATCATAAAATTTAGCCAATCATGGCTAGAACAAGAACAATACAAGTAATAGAAGTAGATTCAAACATCATTATGCAATAATAAAGATAAGATTGTACCAAACTTATGAAAGTTACAAAGTAAGCTAGATGAAGAATATGAAGATGATGAAGAACAAGCCCTAGATCTTGTTCTAATCTCCAATCCTTGATGTAGATGTTGAAGATTGATGGAAACTTGATGAAAACCTTAATTTCTAGCTACCAAACCCTAATTACTGCACTATGTGATGATATTGAGCTGTTATGAGAAAAATTCACATCTCATTCTATTTATACCTCTTTTAAAAACTATCCAGAATTCCTAGTGGAACGTCGTTCCATAACCTGGAACGTCGATCTGGTGCCCGCAAAAGTGGAACGTCGTTCTAATAAATAGGAACGTCGTTCCAAATTCGTCCTCTAAATGCCCAAATTTTCTGTTTCCATTCCCTTTATAGTGGGACGTCGTTTTTGGCTTGGAACGCCCTTTCTCTCCAGGTGGAACATCGTTCCAGGAAATGTAACGCTATTCTTGAATGTGGAACGCCGTTCTGATGACAGGAACGTCGTTCTTAGGCCATTTCCACCAATATGCAGTTTTCTTGATACTTTTCACACACTTTGATCAATTTTACACCAAAATCATAACCAAAACTGCAATAGCACTCAGAACGCGACTAATCCTAATTTCTTCACTTTTAAAACACAAATGATATCAAAAACTGAGTAAAACGAGGTAGATATTTCGTAATAAACATAGTGTAAATTATCAATATCAAGGGCTCCTAACAAGCTTCCTTACCGGGATTAGCTGTCACATCAGCACTTTCTCACAACTAACCACGGACTAAACACTTTAAACTATTATATACTTTCTCGTAAAAATTGAAACCCACTATATTATATAATTAATTAAATAGACAAGTATACGAGCAAAAACTATCACTAATACTTCTAAATCATTGTCTTAGAGTGTGTGTGAGAAAGAAACAAAGCAAGGCGATGAGGCCAGGGCGGAAGCAGGGCGGCGGTCAGGGCTAAATCGATTAGGGATGGCACCCGCGGGTTGTGGGCGCGGATCCACAACATCGATCACCCGCGGATTTTTTAATGATCCATTAATTCGCGGATCTTGGTTGACGGATTTATTTTTAGATCCATGCCCGTACCCGCGGATATTCGCGAGTCGCGGTTTTACCCGCGGATCTTATTCGTGTAAATTAAAGTATTCAAAAATCAAAAATAAATATCATTACATAATTCAAAGTAATATGAAAAACATCATCAAATCATATACCATGTTTATGATATAATAATACTTTTTTTTGCTAATATATGTGAAGCTACAATGTTTAAAAAATAACAATAAAAAAATTTAGTTGCTAAAAGTGAAATGTCCCGTTCTTATTGATTAAAAACGTTCCATATTAATTGATTTCGTTGCGAGGTTTTGGCCTCTATATGAGACGTTTTTCAAAGACTGCATTCATTTTTAAAACAAACCATAACCTTTATTTCATAAATAAAGGTTTAAAAAGCTTTACGTAGATTATCAAATAATGATAATCTAAAATATCCTGTTTACACACGACCATTACATAATGGTTTACAATACAAATATGTTACATCGAAATCAATTTCTTGAATGCAGTTTTTACACAATATCATACAAACATGGACTCCAAATCTTGTCCTTATTTTAGTATGCAACAGCGGAAGCTCTTAGTATTCACCTGAGAATAAACATGCTTTAAACGTCAACAAAAATGTTGGTGAGTTATAGGTTTAACCTATTTATATCAAATCGTAACAATAGACCACAAGATTTCATATTTCAATACACATCCCATACATAGAGATAAAAATCATTCATATGGTAAACACCTGGTAACCGACATTAACAAGATGCATATATAAGAATATCCCCATCATTCCGGGACACCCTTCGGATATGATATAAATTTCGAAGTACTAAAGCATCCGGTACTTTGGATGGGGTTTGTTAGGCCCAATAGATCTATCTTTAGGATTAGCGTCAATTAGGGTGTCTGTTCCCTAATTCTTAGATTACCAGACTTAATAAAAAGGGCCATATTCGATTTCGATAATTCAACCATAGAATGTAGTTTCACGTACTTGTGTCTATTTTGTAAATCATTTATAAAACCTGCATGTATTCTCATCCCAAAAATATTAGATTTTAAAAGTGGGACTATAACTCACTTTCACAGATTTTTACTTCGTCGGGAAGTAAGACTTGGCCACTGGTTGATTCACGAACCTATAACAATATATACATATATATCAAAGTATGTTCAAAATATATTTACAACACTTTTAATATATTTTGATGTTTTAAGTTTATCAAGTCAGATGTCCTCGTTAGTAACCTACAACTAGTTGTCCACAGTTAGATGTACAGAAATAAATCGATAAATATTATCTTGAATCAATCCATGACCCAGTGTATACGTATCTCAGTATTGATCACAACTCAAACTATATATATTTTGGAATCAACCTCAACCCTGTATAGCTAACTCCAACATTCACATATAGAGTGTTTATGGTTGTTCCGAAATATATATAGATGTGTCGACATGATAGGTCGAAACATTGTATACGTGTCTATGGTATCTCAAGATTACATAATATACAATACAAGTTGATTAAGTTATGGTTGGAATAGATTTGTTACCAATTTTCACGTAGCTAAAATGAGAAAAATTATCCAATCTTGTTTTACCCATAACGTCTTCATTTTAAATCCGTTTTGAGTGAATTAAATTGTTATGGTTTCATATTGAACTATATTTTATGAATCTAAACAGAAAAAGTATAGGTTTTGTAACGACCCTGGAATTTCTAACATTTATTTATTAATAATTACTATTATTAATACGCGTGTTTAAACGAATGTACGTTATTACATTTACATGTTGCCATGATTGCCCGTACTTGACTTTTAAGGGCCCGAAACGTCTTTGTGACACCCGGAACTTTCACGAATAATATTTTTAGATATTATTTACATTCATGATTAAATTTATTAATCATTTTAATTAACTAAGGCTATTAGTTAGTTACTTGGGCTTTAATTGGTTTAACTTGTGATTTATTTGAACTTGGGCTTTGTTAGTGTAATGGACTCATGTTATTGGACTTCCAAGCCCACCCTACATTATTAGTGGACTTAATTAGCCCAACACTACTTGTAAGTATCATGTTAGATGGTAACTAGCTAGTTTAAGGCACTTGGAATCTTGTTACACATCATCCCCATGCACATACCACCTTGTGTCCAACTTTAATGAACTTTACAAGCTAGTAACCAAAGAACAAACCTCCCCCCTCCCTTTTTCTGCTGAATGCCGAAGCCACGGTGACCATTTAGTGGTGTTTTGAATTTTTTTTTACACTACATACTCACTTGTATTCATATTACTCTTTCATTTACACACACACACTCACTTTTCTCTCAAACTTTCTCTCATATTCTTCTACATTTTTGTAAGTAACAAGAACATTTTTTCTCTTCTTCTTTCCTTTGTCTTAAAACTAAATACATACATGAATCATCATCATCATTTGTTGTTTGTTACTTGTTCTTGATTTTGTTTAACTACTTGTCTTGTTAATTGTAGTTACTTACTAGCTTTCAAGAACCTAACTTTCTAGTTTTGGTTCTTCTATTATCTTGTAAGTTCAAGAACACAAGAACATAAACTCACTACTTTATGATTCTACTTCAATTGTTTCAAAAGTTGCAAGTTCCATGTGTTGATTAAAGACATACTTGAAGCTCATGAAGTAAACTTTAAAGTTTACTTTCTAAAGATCAAACTTTGGTTTGAATCTTTAAAGTATGAACAACCATGAACCTTTTCTTGTTTACTTAGTTACTTCTTCATTTTATGCACTTTAATTTCATGTAGTTAGTTTATATGGTCAAGTACTACAAGTTAGTCTTGATCTCATATATCTTGAACAAATTAAGTTAACTTTGAAAGTTCAAGAACACACAAATAAGTTTTCTTTAAATATAACTTTGGATCTAGACTTTTGAGTCTTGGATCTTCAAGATCAAACTAAGAACCATGTTCTACTACTTATGATCTTGATTAGTTAGTTTACTTTCAAGTTTGTAACTTATTATTAGTCTTATAGTCCATGTATGTGTTAGACCTAAGACTTTGATGTAACTTTGGTTCATCAAACTTCATGCAACTCTTAAGTGAGTTGTGCTTCATGTCTTAGACTTGCACATGGGTTATGATGGTCAAGACTTGGTTAAGATGATGTAGATACATCAATAAGTTGTACACTTGAAGCTATATGCAACAAGGATGAGAACCATGATGAACATCAAGCACCAAGACCACCGGAACCCTTTTAAACTCACTGTTATGTCTAAAACCTACTGACCTGATGCTTCTGGAACAGACCGGTAGACCTGGGCTGTTCTAACCTTGTTTTTTAGATATAACTTTTCGAGTAGATAACTTTTCATATAGGACTCGTCTTAATCCGAGTTACGGTTTAGGATTTATGGCCCTCCGATCGTTACTATGTCCTTTAACGTTGTGCAGAAATTTCTGACCTACTCGCACTTAGACCATCGCCACGGTCAAACCAAGACGAGTTTGCTTCTGTAAATTTTACCACACTTAAGGGACTCATATACGGAGCCATTTCCACTAGTCTCACCTTAATTCAGTAAGGGTAGAGGCCGTGGTGACTGACTGAAGTCAGACTTTGTTTTAAACTACTTTCATAAACGAAACCTACCTTACGCCTTTTGTTTAATGATGAATGATGATGACCCTTAATACCTTAATTACATACTTTTAAACCTATTAAGATGATTTACTGACTTAGTACTATTTGACTTAGGTTGAGGACTTCGGACCATTTACTTGCACACCTTTCCCGACTACTACTTTACCGCTACATATCATTGTGAGTTATAGCATTCCCTTTTTACTTTAACTTATTTTGGGAACTGAGAATACATGCGGATTTTATGTTTTACATACTAGGCATGAGTACTTAAACTTATATATGTGTGGGTTATACAACGGCATAAACATTCCCTTTAGCTCGGTAACGTTTAATCATTGGTTTTTGAACCGTGAACGCGAATCTTAGATATGGATCCATAGGGTTTGACATCCCCACTCGGGCTAGTAGCGCTAGCATTTAACGAGTGTTTAATACTTCGTAGACATACGCACTTGCCAAGTGTACTTTCAGGGGGTATAAACGTTAAGTTAGTTACCAAGTGCCCACGGTTAACATATACTTTATCATACTGTTTTGAAACGCTCTTTGTAGCACTGAAATCTCGTGGCCTACCTTACATACTGTTATACTTAAACTATAGCTCACCAACTGTTGTGTTGACGTTTTTAAGCATGTATTTCTCAGGTGCTTGAGGTTGCTTCCGCTGTGTACTAGTCGTGCTGTAGAACCCGCTGCTTAGAGTTGTTATCGCATGACTACTTATCTTGCATTCAAACTTATTTACTTTTGAAACTATGTTATGTAACGACCTTTGGGGTCACGTACACTTATTTATTTGCTTCTACTTAGTGAAGCAGGCTTTTGAAATGTAAAAAATTTGATGACGGTTATGACATCACCTTTTTATCGTGAATGCAACTTCTTTAATTACAGCATATAGTACTTAACCTTGTAATGATCCTGTTGTTGATGATTCGTACACGATGGTTTTGTACGGGGCATCACATTTGGTATCAGAGCATTGGTTGTAGGGAATTAGGTTGCATTAGTGAGTCTAAGACCGACCCGAGTAGGATTCACTAATAGGACTAATCTACAACTTGCTAGTTTACTTGTTTCCACTGAATTTACTGCATGCTACTACTTACTTTTTCTGCTATATGCCGTATGCTACTACATGATTTCACTACTGCATGATGCTACTTGCTTTTGATTGCATGCTACTTTCATATGAATTGCTGTTATTACCATGATAGTTACTGTTATACATGATTTAAACTGTTGGCCTATTATTTGCTTGCTTTATGACATACTGACATGGAAAATTTATTTTTCCTTGTTCAGATGTCGGATGTTCCACCTGCTGGCATTTCAGGCAGTACAGACTCAGACCCCGTCGCCCTACCTACTGCTACACCTGCTGCTGCTACTGCCGATACACCGGCCCCGACACCCTCTAGTGATCCCGGTGCTTCCACTTCCGGAGCTGGTACTAGTGCACCTGCCCCAGTGTCTGCTCCCGGACCCTCGGGGTCACAGCCTCGCATTGGTGGTATTGAGATCCCTGCGGAGTTCGGGGAAGGGCCGTTTCGTAACCACATGCGCACGCCTTGCCGACGCACTCCCGACGGACGTTTAGTCATGATTCCGCCAGGCAGACATAGACAGATGTTGGCCGCCTTCGGACGCTTCGGATTACCAGCTCAGCCACCAGTGTCACCACCACACGATTCGGATGACTCATCATCCACCGATTCTTCATCATCAGATGACTCCAGCGATGATGAGGATCCTGCTGATAGACCTATTCAGGCACCCTCCACCCCGCCGAAGAAGCGGTACCGTTCCGACGGCACCGTCATTCCAGGGGTGAATGGAGGTCGTGCTTTTACTGACGCTTTTGGCCATCGTCGTAGGGTTACTGCTCGTAAACGAGTTGTGTCATACCCTGCCGACCCACAGATACATAAGGTTCCCCGTTACGTATTGACTATTCCTGGAACCGTACCACCTAGATTTAGATACGGACCACTTACATCCAGGGACGTACCGTCTACATCCGGAGCCGGACCATCTACATCAGCACCACCGGCACCACCCGCCCCACCTGCACCGCCTGCCCCACCAGCTCCCTCTAACGAGGAACTGATGAGGGAGATTGAGACTCTCCGAGCTCGAGTCACTGAGCTCGGGGAGCAGTTCACCCGCCTTCACCGTAGGACCTTGTATTTAGATTTCATGATGTAATCTAGATATAGTTTCATGTATTTCATATGTATTGTACGAACTTATTCAAATGTATGAAACTTATTATTATTAATGAATGGAACTTTGCATTATTTAATTCTTGCACGATATTCTATTTACATTGCTGTACGATGATTCTGTGGTATTTGTACCTAGATGCATTATTTAATAACATGTGATGTTTTGATTCCATGTTGGTCACTATATACTGTATTATTACTACTTGCATACTCGATTTTGACTTGAGTCAAAATTTTTGTTTAGAATACCATGGCTAACGGAAGATCCACACCTACCGCCGCCCAGATTGAGGACATGATCAACGAACGGGTCGCTGCAGCCCTAGCAGAAAGAAATCTCGAAGCTCCACCGCCACCACCACCGGTTATTCCACCCGTTCGAAATGGGTGTACATACAAGGAATTCCAGAGCTGCAAACCGCATAACTTCAGCGGCACCGAGGGACCAGTTGGTCTCACCAGATGGTTCGAAAAACTTGAATCAGTATTCCGAGTTAGCAACTGTTCGGAGGACAATAAGACCAAGTTTGCATCTTGCACGCTATCAGACGGCGCGCTAACGTGGTGGAACACGTTAGCCCAAGCGAAAGGTATCGATGAGGTGTATGCTACGCCATGGGAGGAATTCAAGGCAGCTATGATTGATGAGTATTGTCCGAGAACCGAAATTCAGAAGATGGAAATCGAATTTATGCAGTTAAAGGCCGTAGGGAACGACCTTAACAGTTACAACCGTAGGTTTTTGGAGTTGGCTCTTATGTGTCCGACCATGGTCACCCCCGAATTCAAGCGCATGGAGAAATACTTCTCGGGACTCCCTAAGTCCATCAAAGGAAATGTCACCTCATCCAAACCACCGAATGTTCCCGAAGCAATGCGCATGGCGCATACTCTCCTGAATCAAATCATCCTTGACGAGCCGGAGAAGGCTAAGTTTGAAGCCGGTAGTAGTGAAAAGAGGAAATGGGACAACTGTAGTGACCCGAACTTTTCCATGTTTATATATATTAATTGAGATTGATATTTACATGATTAAATGTTTCCAACATGTTAAGCAATCAAACTTGTTAAGACTTGATTAATTGAAATATGTTTCATATAGACAATTGACCACCCAAGTTGACCGGTGATTCACGAACGTTAAAACTTGTAAAAACTATATGATGACATATATATGGATATATATATATAGTTAACATGATACTATGATAAGTAAACATATCATTAAGTATATTAACAATGAACTACATATGTAAAAACAAGACTACTAACTTAATGATTTTTAAACGAGACATATATGTAACGATTATCGTTGCAAAGACATTTAATGTATATATATCATATTAAGAGATATTCATACATGATAATATCATGATAATATAATAATTTAAAATCTCATTTGATATTATAAACATTGGGTTAACAACATTTAACAAGATCGTTAACCTAAAGGTTTCAAAACAACACTTACATGTAACGACTAACGATGACTTAACGACTCAGTTAAAATGTATATACATGTAGTGTTTTAATATGTATTTATACACTTTTGAAAGACTTCAATACACTTATCAAAATACTTCTACTTAACAAAAATGCTTACAATTACATCCTCGTTCAGTTTCATCAACAATTCTACTCGTATGCACCCGTATTCGTACTCGTACAATACACAGCTTTTAGATGTATGTACTATTGGTATATACACTCCAATGATCAGCTCTTAGCAGCCCATGTGAGTCACCTAACACATGTGGGAACCATCATTTAGCAACTAGCATGAAATATCTCATAAAATTACAAAAATATGAGTAATCATTCATGACTTATTTACATGAAAACAAAATTACATATCCTTTATATCTAATCCATACACCAACGACCAAAAACACCTACAAACACTTTCATTCTTCAATTTTCTTCATCTAATTGATATCTCTCAAGTTCTATCTGCAAGTTCTAAGTGTTCTTCATATATTCTACAAGTTCTAGTTACATAAAATCAAGAATACTTTCAAGTTTGCTAGCTCACTTCCAATCTTGTAAGGTGATCATCCAACCTCAAAAAATCTTTGTTTCTTACAGTAGGTTATCATTCTAATACAAGGTAATAATCATATTCAAACTTTGGTTCAATTTCTATAACTATAACAATCTTATTTCAAGTGATGATCTTACTTGAACTTGTTTTCGTGTCATGATCCTGCTTCAAGAACTTCGAGCCATCCAAGGATCCGTTGAAGCTAGATCTATTTTTCACTTTTCCAGTAGGTTTATCCAAGGAACTTAAGGTAGTAATGATGTTCGTAACATCATTCAATTCATACATATAAAGCTATCTTATTCGAAGGTTTAAACTTGTAATCACTAGAACATAGTTTAGTTAATTCTAAACTTGTTCGCAAACAAAAGTTAATCCTTCTAACTTGACTTTTAAAATAAACTAAACACATGTTCTATATCTATATGATATGCTAACTTAATGATTTAAAACCTGGAGACACGAAAAACACCGTAAAACCGGATTTACGCCGTCGTAGTAACACCGCGGGCTGTTTTGGGTTAGTTAATTAAAAACTATGATAAACTTTGATTTAAAAGTTGTTATTCTGAGAAAATGATTTTTATTATGAACATGAAACTATATCCAAAAATTATGGTTAAACTCAAAGTGGAAGTATGTTTTCTAAAATGGTCATCTAGACGTCGTTCTTTCGACTGAAATGACTACCTTTACAAAAATGACTTGTAACTTATTTTTCCGACTATAAACCTATACTTTTTCTATTTAGATTCATAAAATAGAGTTCAATATGAAACCATAGCAATTTGATTCACTCAAAACGGATTTAAAATGAAGAAGTTATGGGTAAAACAAGATTGGATAATTTTTCTCATTTTAGCTACGTGAAAATTTGTAACAAATCTATTCCAACCATAACTTAATCAACTTGTATTGTATATTATGTAATCTTGAGATACCATAGACACGTATACAGTGTTTCGACCTATCATGTCGACACATCTATATATATTTCGGAACAACCATAGACACTCTATATGTGAATGTTGGAGTTAGCTATACAGGGTTGAGGTTGATTCCAAAATATACATAGTTTGAGTTGTGATCAATACTGAGATACGTATACACTGGGTCGTGGATTGATTCAAGATAATATTTATCGATTTATTTCTGTACATCTAACTGTGGACAACTAGTTGTAGGTTACTAACGAGGACAGCTGACTTAATAAACTTAAAACATCAAAATATATTAAAAGTGTTGAAAATATATTTTGAACATACTTTGATATATATGTATATATTGTTATAGGTTCGTGAATCAACCAGTGGCCAAGTCTTACTTTCCGACGAAGTAAAAATCTGTGAAAGTGAGTTATAGTCCCACTTTTAAAATCTAATATTTTTGGGATGAGAATACATGCATGTTTTATAAATGATTTACAAAATAGACACAAGTACGTGAAACTACATTCTATGGTTGAATTATCGAAATCGAATATGCCCCTTTTTATTAAGTCTGGTAATCTAAGAATTAGGGAACAGAGACCCTAATTGACGCGAATCCTAAAGATAGATCTATTGGGCCTAACAAACCCCATCCAAAGTACCGGATGCTTTAGTACTTCGAAAGTTATATCATATCCGAAGGGTGTCCCGGAATGATGGGGATATTCTTATATATGCATCTTGTTAATGTCGGTTACCAGGTGTTCACCATATGAATGATTTTTATCTCTATGTATGGGGTGTGTATTGAAATATGAAATCTTGTGGTCTATTATTATGATTTGATATATATAGGTTAAACCTATAACTCACCCACATTTTTGTTGACGTTTGTGATGACCCAGAAATTTCGACTAAATTTAAACTTAATCTTTGTATGATTAACATTTCCGACACGATAAGCAAAGTCTGTAAAACTGAATCTCAAAATTTTTGAATTACTTTTATATATTTAAATACCCTTCGGTTGTTTTCGACGATTCGCGAACAATTATATGTAAATAGATACATATATACTATAACATGAAAAGGTAACAATGTATTAATTGTTTGATACCGTACATTAAACTTATTGGTTTAAATATCTATTTGAATGTATATGATAAGTTGAAATATTTATTATTAAAATTTATTTATAAATAACTTCCAATGTGTATTTAAAAACTGATTTACGTATATTAAAAAGATATATACATATATATAATAAACGATAGTAACATTCGTTTATTGATTCAATTGATATTTAGATAAGTTAACTAAAGCGTTTAAGATGAACCAGTTAAACACTAATTTGTTACAGTGTTTTCAAATTGCCACATTACTCAAAATGCTACAGTGTTTTCGAAAATCACTATTTGCTACAGTGAAATTGACTTTGCTACAGTAAAACACTATTATAAAAATGTATTTTGACAAATAGCGAGACGATGATTTATAGAAGTAAATGACCAAAACACTCGAAAGTTTAAGATACACTTTGAGTGATATAATTAAGGGATAATTTAAGGCTATTGATAAGGCTAAAAAGGAACATATATTTCATAGCATTATCCCCCAAGAAAGACAGGATTTTAGTTGTAATTGTTCCATATTCAAGTAATATTCGTTTATATTTAATAAGTGCGAAGACAAAAGGCAAAAACGAAGAATTGAAGACGGAAAGGTCCAAAATGCTCAAATGTACAAGATACAATCAAAAATGTTCAAATTATTGATGAAGAACGTCTAAAAATGACAAGAGTACAAGTTGCGGAACGCAAAGTACACGATATAAAATAGTACGCAAGGACGCCTGAAAATCCGGAACCGGGACCCGAGTCAAGAAGAAACGCCCGACGCAACGGACCAAAAATATCTAGTCTACTATGCACAAGAATAAAATATAATATATAAATAATTATATTAATTATTTATATATTTATATTTATTTTATATTATGTCGACAAGCTAGGAGCCAAAACAATGTGAGCTGTCCCTGGTCCTCATGCGAGTCGCATGGCCAGAAGGCCATTTCCATGCGAGTCGCATGACTCCAGATTTCAGGCCACATCTATAAATTTCAGTGTTTTCGCTCGATTTAAATCACACACATACACAAATATATATATACTCCGTAATATTATTTATTATTTATTATTATTATTATTATTATTATTATTATTATTATTATTATTATTATTATTATTAATAAGATTATTATTAATCTTATTATTTTTTATTATTATTAGTGTTATTATTTTTGCGATACAAAAATAATAATGTACAAAAAATATTACGACGGAGTGCTGTCCAAGTAATTTTCAAAATGAGTTTTCGAGCAAGCTAGAGCTAAGGAAATTATGGGTTATTGCCAAGGAGGTTATGGTTAATGTTCGGGGGTATTTTTTTGTGAATCAAACCTCGTGTTTATCATCTCCAATGCATCTACGTGCTTTTCTACAATATTGTATATCAATATTTAACTGTGAGTTTCATAAGATCCCTTTTACTCTCTACATTTTTGGGCTGAGAATACATGCAAATACTTTATTAACCGATATATAATATTTATATGTGTGAGTTTCATTGATCCCTTTTAATTGCTTTTGCAATCTATATTTTCGGGCTGAGAATACATGCACTTTATTTTAAACGCAATGGATACAAGTACATACTAAATTCTACACCGAGTTTGAACCGAAAATCCCTTAGCTTTGGTAACTAGTAACTGCCAGTTATAAGAACTGGTGGGCGCGAGTAGTAGTATATGGATCCATAGGGCTTGATATCCCCGTCCGAGCTAGAGCGCTAGCCTTTTAACGGACGTATGCTATTTGAGAAGCGTACACGTTGGTTTGCGTGTATTATTAAGATGATTATACAAAGGGTACAAATTATATAAGCATTAAAGTTTAGTTACCAGGGTGCTCAATTTTGTAGAACCGATTGATAAACGTTTCGGATGAAACAACTGAAATCTTGTGATCCACCTTTTATGTAAAACCTATTGATAAACGTTTTGAATAAAACAACTGAACTTTTGTAATCCACATTGATATACGGATTATGTGTAATATTAAAACTATGAACTCACCAACCTTTGTGTTGACACTTGAAGCATGTTTATTCTCAGGATTCTAGAAGTCTTCCGCTGTTTGCTTATACGTGATACAAGATATGTGCTTGGAATCATACATGCTATATACAAGAAACTTGCATTCACTAAACCATTACCATGTATCTTATTTTGACTGTATTGTCAACAGATGTATTATTGTAAACCATTTAAATGGTGATTGTCTATACGTAGAAATCATCAGATGTTAAAAACCTGGAATTTATATATTCATTTATGAAATACCTTTTCAAACGAATACAATGTTACAAAATGTATCACATAGAGGTCAAATACCTCGCAATGAAATCAATGAATGACGTGTTCGTCCATATGGATTTGGAGCGATCGTCACAACGTTTTAAGCATGTTTATTCTCAGGTGATTATTAAGAGCTTCCGCTGTCACATACTTAAATAAGGACGAGATTTGGAGTCCATGCTTGTATGATATTGTGTAAAAACTGCATTCAAGAAACTTATTTTGTTGTAACATATTTGTATTGTAAACCATTATGTAATGGTCGTGTGTAAACAGGATATTTTAGATTATCATTATTTGATAATCTACGTAAAGCTTTTTAAACCTTTATTGATGAAATAAAGGTTATGGTTTGTTTTAAAATGAATGCAGTCTTTGAAAAACGTCTCATATAGAGGTCAAAACCTCGCAATGAAATCAATTAATATGGAACATTTTTAATCAATAAGAACGGGACATTTCAGTTGGTATCCGAGCGTTGGTCTTAGAGAACCAGAATTTTGCATTAGTGTGTCTTATCGAGTTTGTTAGGATGCATTAGTGAGTCTGGACTTCGACCGTGTTTACTTGAAAAATGATTGCTTAACAAATTTTGTTGGAAACTATATATTTTTAACATGTGAATATTATGTGATATATTAATCTCTTAACGCGTTTGATATTATGTGATAGATGTCTACCTCTAGAACAAGTCCCATTGACTCACCTAATAATAATGAAGAGTCAAATGTAAATTGGAATGATTCGTGGACTGATTCACAAGTTCCCAAAGAGGAACCGGAAGAAGAGTCGGAACCAGAAGAAGAATCGGAACCGGAAGAAGAATCGGAACCGGATGAAGAAATAGAACCGGTGGGGGAAATAATAAAACGGTTAAGTAAAAGAAAATCCTCAACCAACCAACAAAGGTTAATTATGGTCAATGGTGTTTCCGCCAAGGAAGCAAAATATTGGGAGGATTACCAATTCTCCGATGAATCGGATTCCAACGAGAATTCCGATGATGTTATAGAAATTACCCCAACTAAATTTAAAAAGGCAAAAGAAAATAATAAGGGAAAGGGCATAAAAATAGAGAAATCTAATTCCAACCCCGATGAACTTTATATGTATCGTCAACCCCCGAAGTCCTTAAGTTGTAACAATGACCCGGGAACCTCTAAACCACCAGGTTTTTCTAAACCAATGTGGATAACGACAGCTCGTATTAGGGGAACATCATATATCCCTAGAAACTTGGCAAAATGAACCAAAACCGAAGAAGAAGAAACAAGCGAGTCGGAATAAGATAGCTGTATTCGTGTGGTGTAATATATGTAATATAGTGTGCTTATGCTTTATGATATATGTAAAAATTGCTTGTATTAATAAGTATTTTTTTTTATGAATCTAACTCTTGTCTATTTTACAGTATAAAAACACAAAATGGATAGACAACCCAATATTTTAAGAGACCTATCCGGAGACATGATTGATGAAATCTTGTCTAGAGTCGGTCAGAATTCTTCGGCACAACTATTTAAGGCGAGATCAGTTTGTAAGACATTCGAAGAACGTTCCAAGAATGCCTTGGTTTATAAAAGGCTTTCGTTCGAAAGATGGGGGATATCACATTGGGAAATCCATAAGTTACGATGTGTTTACTTTGACGCATATATTGCGGGGAACCCAAATGCTATTTTACGCAATGGGTTAAGAAATTATTTTGACTCAATATATCCGAATATTGGACTTCGTGATTTAGAAAAAGCAGCTAACATGCAACATAAAGAAGCATGTTATGCTTACGGATTAGTAATGTTCGCTTCTCACCAATGTGAGAACAAGAACATCGGCCTACAACTATTAAACAAAACGTTCCCACAAGTGACGGAGTCGGTAATTGGGGTAAGAAATGAGGTTTTTAGATTGTTACGGGACTGTTGGACATTAAGTAACCCTCGTCCCTTTGACAACGTTACAACACGCTGTCTTATCAACGGCCATAACGGTTATGTTCCACAAGACCAAGGATGGGAAGTAGTCCTAGTAAAACCAGAATGCATGACTTGTTTCTGGACGTATGAATTACGTGTCTTTATTGCCTTTGCTGAACGACTTGTGTACTAGCTAGAATTATCTTCACAACTATCTTGTATCAAAGTTATTGTGTGCTATATTTCATGCTTTATGTAAAATAAGCGGTATTGTAAGTTTGTAAAATATTGTATAAAAGTTTGAACGCGAAATATTATTATAATCAGTTTTTCATATAGAATTGTAGTAGTTGAATTGTATATTAGCTACTAAGTATGAACTTAACGGGTAGGTACTACCCGAATTTAAACTTATAAAACGCTAATATGAAGAAAAAGCTTTTATAAATGAGTTCATATTATGCTACGAAATACTATTAACTACTCTTAATATTCTGTATGATTAACTTGTTCCATTTGACTATTTTGAAGGAAATGGCACCGACTACTCGACACACCGTGAATATGAATGAAGAGGAATTCCGTACTTTTCTAGCTTCAAACATAGCCGCAGTACAGGCTGCACTACATACCAACAATAACCTTGGATCTAGCAGTACAGGAAATCGTGTAGGATGCACCTACAAAGAATTCACTGCCTGCAAACCTTTGGAATTTGATGGAACCGAAGGACCGATCGGATTGAAACGGTGGACCGAGAAGGTCGAATCGGTGTTTGCCATAAGTAAGTGTACTGAAGAGGACAAAGTGAAGTACGCTACGCATACCTTCACATATTCTGCGTTAACATGGTGGAATACCTATCTAGAGCAAGTGGGACAAGACGATGCGTACGCACTACCGTGGTCAGCATTCAAGCACTTGATGAACGAGAAGTACCATCCCAGAACCGAGGTCAATAAGCTCAAGACAGAACTTAGAGGGTTACGAACCCAAGGATTTGATATTACCACGTATGAAAGACGATTCACAGAATTGTGCCTATTGTGTCCGGGAGCGTTCGAAGATGAGGAAGAGAAGATCGACGCATTTGTGAAAGGATTACCGGAAAGAATCCAAGAAGATATAAGTTCACACGAGCCCGCCTCCATACAACAGGCATGTAGAATGGCTCACAAACTAGTGAACCAGATTGAAGAAAGAATTAAAGAACAGACTGCTGAAGAGGCCAATGTGAAGCAAGTCAAAAGAAAGTGGGAGGAAAACGGTGATAAGAATCACCAATATAACAACAACAGCAATTACAACAATAATCGCAACAATTATCCCAACAATCGCAACATCAATCGCAACTACAACAAACGGCCCAACAACAACAACAACAACAACAACAGCAACTACAACTATCATCCCAATAACAATAATAACTGCAACAACAACAACAATCAGAAGCAGCTATGCCAAAGGTGTGAAAAGTATCACTCGGGGTTCTGCACCAAATTTTGCAATAAGTGCAAAAGAAATGGTCATAGCGCCGCGAAGTGTGAGGTCTACGGACCAGGGGTTAATAGAACGAAAGGAACAAATGGTGTCGGAACGAGTAATGGTGGAGCAAGTAGTGTCGGAGCAAGTTATGCCAATGTAGTTTGTTATAAATGTGGAAAACCGGGCCACATTATTAGAAATTGCCCGAACCAGGAGAACACGAATGGACAAGGCCACGGAAGAGTTTTCAATATTAATGCGGCAGAGGCACAGGAAGACACGGAGCTTGTTACGGGTACGTTTCTTATTGACAATAAATATGCTTACGTTTTATTTGATTCGGGTGCGGATAGAAGCTATATGAGTAGAGATTTTTGTGCTAAATTAAGTTGTCCATTGACGCCTTTGGATAGTAAATTTTTACTCGAATTAGCAAATGGTAAATTAATTTCAGCAGATAATATATGTCGGAATCGAGAAATTAAACTGGTTAGCGAAACATTTAAGATTGACTTGATACCAGTAGAGTTAGGGAGTTTTGATGTGATAATCGGTATGGACTGGTTGAAAGAAGTGAAAGCAGAGATCGTTTGTTACAAAAATGCAATTCGCATTATACGAGAAAAAGGAAAACCCTTAATGGTGTACGGAGAAAAGGGCAACACGAAGCTACATCTTATTAGTAATTTGAAGGCACAAAAACTAATAAGAAAAGGTTGCTATGCTGTTCTAGCACACGTCGAGAAAGTACAAACTGAAGAAAAGAGCATCAATGATGTTCCCGTCGCAAAAGAATTTCCCGATGTATTTCCGAAAGAATTACCGGGATTACCCCCACATCGATCCGTTGAATTTCAAATAGATCTTGTACCAGGAGCTGCACCAATAGCTCGTGCTCCTTACAGACTTGCACCCAGCGAGATGAAAGAACTGCAAAGCCAATTACAAGAACTTTTAGAGCATGGTTTCATTCGACCAAGCACATCACCGTGGGGAGCTCCTGTTTTGTTTGTCAAGAAGAAAGATGATACATTCAGGTTGTGTATCGACTACCGAGAGTTGAACAAACTTACCATCAAGAACCGCTACCCACTACCGAGAATCGACGACTTATTTGATCAACTACAAGGCTCGTCTGTTTATTCAAAGATTGACTTACGTTCCGGGTATCATCAAATGCGGGTGAAAGAAGATGATATTCCAAAGACTGCTTTCAGAACACGTTACGGTCATTACGAGTTTATGGTCATGTCGTTTGGTTTAACTAATGTACCAGCTGTGTTCATGGACCTTATGAACCGAGTGTGTGGACCATACCTTGACAAGTTTGTCATTGTTTTCATTGATGACATACTTATTTACTCAAAGAATGACCAAGAACACGGTGAACATTTGAGAAAGGTGTTAGAAGTATTGAGGAAGGAAGAATTGTACGCTAAGTTTTCAAAGTGTGCATTTTGGTTGGAAGAAGTTCAATTCCTCGGTCACATAGTGAACAAAGAAGGTATTAAGGTGGATCCGGCAAAGATAGAAACTGTTGAAAAGTGGGAAACTCCGAAAACTCCGAAACACATACGCCAGTTTTTAGGACTAGCTGGTTACTACAGAAGGTTCATCCAAGACTTTTCCAGAATAGCAAAACCCTTGACTGCATTAACGCATAAAGGGAAGAAATTTGAATGGAATGATGAACAAGAGAAAGCGTTTCAGTTATTGAAGAAAAAGCTAACTACGGCACCTATATTGTCATTGCCTGAAGGGAATCATGATTTTGTGATTTATTGTGATGCATCAAAGCAAGGTCTCGGTTGTGTATTAATGCAACGAACGAAGGTGATTGCTTATGCGTCTAGACAATTGAAGATTCATGAACAAAATTATACGACGCATGATTTGGAATTAGGCGCGGTTGTTTTTGCATTAAAGACTTGGAATCACTACTTATATGGGGTCAAAAATATTATATATACCGACCACAAAAGTCTTCAACACATATTTAATCAGAAACAACTGAATATGAGGCAGCGTAGGTGGATTGAATTGTTGAATGATTACGACTTTGAGATTCGTTACCACCCGGGGAAGGCAAATGTGGTAGCCGATGCCTTGAGCAGGAAGGACAGAGAACCCATTCGAGTAAAATCTATGAATATAATGATTCATAATAACCTTACTACTCAAATAAAGGAGGCGCAACAAGGAGTTTTAAAAGAGGGAAATTTAAAGGATGAAATACCCAAGGGATCGGAGAAGCATCTTAATATTCGGGAAGACGGAACCCGGTATAGGGCTGAAAGGATTTGGGTACCAAAATTTGGAGATATGAGAGAAATGGTACTTAGAGAAGCTCATAAAACCAGATACTCAATACATCCTGGAACGGGGAAGATGTACAAGGATCTCAAGAAACATTTTTGGTGGCCGGGTATGAAAGCCGATGTTGCTAAATATGTAGGAGAATGTTTGACGTGTTCTAAGGTCAAAGCTGAGCATCAGAAACCATCAGGTCTACTTCAACAACCCGAAATCCCGGAATGGAAATGGGAAAACATTACCATGGATTTCATCACTAAATTTCCAAGGACTGCAAGTGGTTTTGATACTATTTGGGTAATAGTTGATCGTCTCACCAAATCAGCACACTTCCTGCCAATAAGAAAAGATGACAAGATGGAGAAGTTAGCACGACTGTATTTGAAGGAAGTCGTCTCCAGACATGGAATACCAATCTCTATTATCTCTGATAGGGATGGTAGATTTATTTCAAGATTCTGGCAGACATTACTGCAAGCATTAGGAACTCGTCTAGACATGAGTACTGCCTATCATCCACAAACTGATGGGCAGAGCGAAAGGACGATACAAACGCATGAAGACATGCTACGAGCATGTGTTATTGATTTCGGAAACAGTTGGGATCGACATCTACCGTTAGCAGAATTTTCCTACAACAACAGCTACCATTCAAGCATTGAGATGGCGCCGTTTGAAGCACTTTATGGTAGAAAGTGCAGGTCTCCAATTTGTTGGAGTGAAGTGGGGGATAGACAGATTACGGGTCCGGAGATTATACAAGAAACTACCGAGAAGATCATCCAAATTCAACAACGGTTTAAAACCGCCCAAAGTCGACAAAAGAGCTACGCTGACATTAAAAGAAAAGATATAGAATTTGAAATTGGAGAGATGGTCATGCTTAAAGTTGCACCTTGGAAAGGCGTTGTTCGATTTGGTAAACGAGGGAAATTAAATCCAAGGTATATTGGACCATTCAAGATTATTGATCGTGTCGGACCAGTAGCTTACCGACTTGAGTTACCTCAACAACTCGCGGCTGTACATAACACTTTCCACGTCTCGAATTTGAAGAAATGTTTTAGTAAAGAGGATCTCACTATTCCGTTAGATGAAATCCAAATCAACGAAAAACTTCAATTCATCGAAGAACCCGTCGAAATAATGGATCGTGAGGTTAAAAGACTTAAGAAGAACAAGATACCAATTGTTAAGGTTCGATGGAATGCTCGTAGAGGACCCGAGTTCACCTGGGAGCGTGAAGATCAGATGAAGAAGAAATACCCGCATCTATTTCTAGAAGATTCGTCAACACCTTCAACTGTTTAAAATTTCGGGACGAAATTTATTTAACGGGTAGGTACTGTAGTGACCCGAACTTTTCCATGTTTATATATATTAATTGAGATTTATATTTACATGATTAAATGTTTCCAACATGTTAAGCAATCAAACTTGTTAAGACTTGATTAATTGAAATATGTTTCATATAGACAATTGACCACCCAAGTTGACCGGTGATTCACGAACGTTAAAACTTGTAAAAACTATATGATGACATATATATGGATATATATATAGTTAACATGATACTATGATAAGTAAACATATCATTAAGTATATTAACAATGAACTACATATGTAAAAACAAGACTACTAACTTAATGATTTTTAAACGAGACATATATGTAACGATTATCGTTGTAAAGACATTTAATGTATATATATCATATTAAGAGATATTCATACATGATAATATCATGATAATATAATAATTTAAAATCTCATTTGATATTATAAACATTGGGTTAACAACATTTAACAAGATCGTTAACCTAAAGGTTTCAAAACAACACTTACATGTAACGACTAACGATGACTTAACGACTCAGTTAAAATATATATACATGTAGTGTTTTAATATGAATTTATACACTTTTGAAAGACTTCAATACACTTATCAAAATACTTCTACTTAACAAAAATGCTTACAATTACATCCTCGTTCAGTTTCATCAACAATTCTACTCGTATGCACCCGTATTCGTACTCGTACAATACACAGCTTTTAGATGTATGTACTATTGGTATATACACTCCAATGATAAGCTCTTAGCAGCCCATGTGAGTCACCTAACACATGTGGGAACCATCATTTGGCAACTAGCATGAAATATCTCATAAAATTACAAAAATATGAGTAATCATTCATGACTTATTTACATGAAAACAAAATTACATATCCTTTATATCTAATCCATACACCAACGACTAAAAACACCTACAAACACTTTCATTCTTCAATTTTATTCATCTAATTGTTCTCTCTCAAGTTCTATCTTCAAGTTCTAAGTGTTCTTCATATATTCTACAAGTTCTAGTTACATAAAATCAAGAATACTTTCAAGTTTGCTAGCTCACTTCCAATCTTGTAAGGTGATCATCCAACCTCAAGAAATCTTTGTTTCTTACAGTAGGTTATCATTCTAATACAAGGTAATAATCATATTCAAACTTTGGTTCAATTTCTATAACTATAATAATCTTATTTCAAGTGATGATCTTACTTGAACTTGTTTTCGTGTCATGATCCTGCTTCAAGAACTTCAAGCCATCCAAGGATCCGTTGAAGCTAGATCCATTTTTCACTTTTCCAGTAGGTTTATCCAAGGAACTTAAGGTAGTAATGATGTTCATAACATCATTCAATTCATACATATAAAGCTATCTTATTCGAAGGTTTAAACTTGTAATCACTAGAACATAGTTTAGTTAATTCTAAACTTGTTCGCAAACAAAAGTTAATCCTTCTAACTTGACTTTTAAAATCAACTAAACACATGTTCTATATCTATATGATATGCTAACTTAATGATTTAAAACCTGGAGACACGAAAAACACCGTAAAACCGGATTTACGCCGTCGTAGTAACACCGCGGGCTGTTTTGGGTTAGTTAATTAAAAACTATGATAAACTTTGATTTAAAAGTTGTTATTCTGAGAAAATGATTTTTATTATGAACATGAAACTATATCCAAAAATTATGGTTAAACTCAAAGTGGAAGTATGTTTTCTAAAATGGTCATCTAGACGTCGTTCTTTCGACTGAAATGACTACCTTTACAAAAATGACTTGTAACTTATTTTTCCGACTATAAACCTATACTTTTTCTATTTATATTCATAAAATAGAGTTCAATATGAAACCATAGCAATTTGATTCACTCAAAACGAATTTAAAATGAAGAAGTTATGGGTAAAACAAGATTGGATAATTTTTCTCATTTTAGCTACGTGAAAATTTGTAACAAATCTATTCCAACCATAACTTAATCAACTTGTATTGTATATTATGTAATCTTGAGATACCATAGACACGTATACAATGTTTCGACCTATCATGTCGACACATCTATATATATTTCGGAACAACCACAGACACTCTATATGTGAATGTTGGAGTTAGCTATACAGGGTTGAGGTTGATTCCAAAATATATATAGTTTGAGTTGTGATCAATACTGAGATACGTATACACTGGGTCGTGGATTGATTCAAGATAATATTTATCGATTTATTTCTGTACATCTAACTGTGGACAACTAGTTGTAGGTTACTAACGAGGACAGCTGACTTAATAAACTTAAAACATCAAAATATATTAAAAGTGTTGAAAATATATTTTGAACATACTTTGATATATATGTATATATTGTTATAGGTTCGTGAATCAACCAGTGGCCAAGTCTTACTTCCCGACGAAGTAAAAATCTGTGAAAGTGAGTTATAGTCCCACTTTTAAAATCTAATATTTTTGGGATGAGAATACATGCATGTTTTATAAATGATTTACAAAATAGACACAAGTACGTGAAACTACATTCTATGGTTGAATTATCGAAATCGAATATGCCCCTTTTTATTAAGTCTGGTAATCTAAGAATTAGGGAACAGACACCCTAATTGACGCGAATCCTAAAGATAGATCTATTGGGCCTAACAAACCCCATCCAAAGTACCGGATGCTTTAGTACTTCGAAAGTTATATCATATCCGAAGGGTGTCCCGGAATGATGGGGATATTCTTATATATGCATCTTGTTAATGTCGGTTACCAGGTGTTCACCATATGAATGATTTTTATCTCTATGTATGGGGTGTGTATTGAAATATGAAATCTTGTGGTCTATTATTATGATTTGATATATATAGGTTAAACCTATAACTCACCAACATTTTTGTTGACGTTTTAAGCATGTTTATTCTCAGGTGATTATTAAGAGCTTTCGCTGTCGCATACTTAAATAAGGACGAGATTTGGAGTCCATGCTTGTATGATATTGTGTAAAAACTGCATTCAAGAAACTTATTTTGTTGTAACATATTTGTATTGTAAACCATTATGTAATGGTCGTGTGTAAACAGGATATTTTAGATTATCATTATTTGATAATCTACGTAAAGCTTTTTAAACCTTTATTGATGAAATAAAGGTTATGGTTTGTTTTAAAATGAATGCAGTCTTTGAAAAACGTCTCATATAGAGGTCAAAACCTCGCAATGAAATCAATTAATATGGAACGTTTTTAATCAATAAGAACGGGACATTTCAACAACAACCACAACAACCACAACAACAACAACAACAACAGGGGGAGAAACTACGATCAAACCCCCGCCAAGAGGCACAACAACGGTGGAAACCCTAATCCCAACAACAACACCAACACCAACCCAAACTACAAAGGAACCTTACCACAATGCAAACGGTGCTACAAACACCACACTGGGTATTGCAATGTTGTCTGTGAGAAGTGCCAACGGGCTGGGCATATCGGGAAGGACTGCAAGCTCACTACGTTGAATGGGAAGCCGAACACCAATGGACCTAAGAAGTGCTACGAATGTGGACAGACGGGCCATTTCAGAAACGCGTGCCCAAACAAGCGAAAAGACGAAGGACCACCCCGAGGTAGAGCCTTCAATGTTAATGCAAGGGATGCACGCGATAACCCCGACTTGGTGACAGGTATATTCAAAATCAACAATCTTTTAGCTTATGTCTTGTTTGATACTGGTGCGGATAGAAGTTATGTATGTAGACATATTTGCGATAAGATTAATTGGTCATTAGTCCCGTTAAAAGAAAGTATGCTTGTCGAGGTCGCAAATGGAAAACTTGAAAAGGTTGACCATATTAGTCGTGGAGCTGTTATCAACATAGCTGGTGCAGATTTCGAAATTGACTTGATACCTATCAAACTGGGAAGTTTTGACGTGATCGTCGGTATGGATTGGTTGAGCAAGATAAAGGCCGATATTATCTGTGGAGATAAAGCACTTCGCATACCACAAGGAGATGGTGAACCACTGGTTATCTATGGAGAGAGATGTACCTCGAAGTTGAACCTCATTAGTTGCGTGAAAGCGCAAAAGATTATGAAGAAGGGACGCTTTGCTGTCCTAGCACATGTGAAAGCGGTAGAAACTGAGGTGAAGAGCGTGAACGACGTTCGAATTGTGAACGAATTTTCCGATGTCTTCCCAGAGAAATTGCCTGGATTGCCGCCGCAGAGAGCCGTAGAGTTTCAGATTGATTTAGTGCCAGGAGCAGCACCTGTAGCTCGCGCACCTTATAGACTCGCACCTTCTGAGATGCAAGAATTACAGAGTCAACTACAAGAGCTGTTAGACCGAGGATTTATTCAACCAAGCTTCTCGCCTTGGGGCGCACCTGTTCTGTTTGTGAAGAAGAAGGATGGATCCTTCCGTATGTGTATCGACTACCGTGAACTCAACAAACTGACTATTAAGAATCGGTATCCTCTTCCACGAATTGATGATCTTTTTGACCAACTACAAGGATCGAGTGTCTACTCAAAGATCGATTTGCGATCCGGTTATCACCAGTTGAGGGTGAAGGAAAGTGACGTGATGAAAACTGCATTCAGAACCCGCTATGGTCATTATGAGTTTCTTGTGATGCCATTCGGTTTGACAAATGCACCTGCCGTGTTCATGGACCTCATGAATCGTGTCTGCAAGCCTTACTTGGACAAGTTTGTTATCGTCTTCATAGATGATATCCTCATCTACTCTAAGAGCGAAGAAGAACATGAGCAACACCTCCGATTAGTGCTTGAACTCTTAAGACAAGAGCAACTTTACGCCAAATTCTCCAAGTGTGAATTTTGGTTGAAGGAAGTACAATTTTTGGGTCATGTTGTAAGCGACCAGGGTATCAAAGTTGATCCCGCCAAGATTGAAGCCATCAGCAAGTGGGAGACTCCCACTACTCCGACGCATATTCGCCAATTCCTAGGTCTCGCCGGTTATTACCGAAGATTCATCGAAGGATTCTCTCTGATTGCGCATCCTTTGACCGCACTGACTCACAAGGGCAAGAAGTTCATTTGGGAACCCGCACACGAATCGGCATTTCAAACTTTGAAGAAGAAGTTAACCTCCGCACCTATTCTATCACTTCCTGAGGGCAGTGACGACTTTATTGTTTATTGCGATGCTTCAAAAAGTGGCTTTGGTTGTGTACTGATGCAACGATCAAAAGTTATTGCCTATGCCTCCCGCCAATTGAAGATTCACGAGCAGAACTACACTACACATGATCTTGAACTTGGAGCCGTTGTCTTTGCGCTTAAATTGTGGAGACATTATTTGTATGGAACTAAGAGCACTATTTTCACCGATCACAAGAGTCTCTAGTACATCTTTGATCAGAAGCAACTGAATATAAGACAGCGTCGATGGATCGAGATGCTCAACGACTACGACTGTGAACTCCGTTATCACCCTGGCAAGGCCAATGTTGTAGCTGACGCTTTAAGCCGAAAGGAGAGGACGGTACCTCTCCGTGTTAGGGCTCTGAACATCACCATCCATTCGAACCTCAACAGCCAGATCAGAGTAGCCCAAGTTGAGGCTCTCAAGGAGGAGAATATATCTCACGAACATTTGAACATACTTGTCTCTCGACTCGAGGTTAGGGAGTCTGGACTCCGATGTTATGCCGGAAGAATTTGGGTACCTTATTATGGAGATCTACGGAACCTGATACTTGATGAAGCACACAAATCGAGATATTCGATTCATCCTGGAGCAGGTAAGATGTACCACGACCTTAAAGAATAGTATTGGTGGCCGAATCTTAAGAAGGACGTTGCGACTTATGTTGGTAAGTGTTTGACTTGCTCGAAGGTTAAAGCCGAGCATCAGAGACCTTCTGGTTTACTTCAGCAACCGTAAATCCCACAATGGAAGTAGGAAAGGATCACAATGGATTTCATTACTAAGCTGCCGAAGACGGTGGGCGGATACGATACCATTTGGGTTATTGTTGACCGCCTCACCAAATCTGCACACTTCCTAGCGATGAAGGAAACTGATACAATGGAAAGACTTGCCCAATTATACATCAAAGAGGTTGTATCTCATCATGGTGTACCTTTATCGATCATCTCAGATCGCGATCCCCGTTTTGCTTCCAGATTTTGGCGTTCTTTGCAAGAAGCCATGGGAACTCGTCTTGACATGAGTACCGCTTATCATCCTCAGAATGACGGGCAAAGTGAACGAACGATTCAGACCTTGGAGGACATGCTGCGTGCATGTGTCATTGATTTTGGAAAGGCCTGGGAAAGGCATTTGCCACTCGCCGAATTCTCGTACAACAACAGTTATCACTCTAGCATTAATGCTGCACCTTTTGAAGCATTGTATGGCCGTAAGTGCCGATCTCCTATTTGTTGGGCCGAAGTAGGCGAAAAGCAAATCACCGGACCCGAGGTAGTCCACGAAACGACGGAGAAGATTGCTCAGATTCAAGCTAGACTTAAGACTGCCCGTGACCGCCAAAAGAGTTATGCCGATCTTAAACGTAAGGACTTTGAATTTAATGTTGGTGATCGTGTAATGTTGAAGGTTGCACCTTGGAAAGGTGTGATCCGTTTTGGAAAACGTGGAAAGTTGAACCCACGATACATTGGTCCTTTCGAGATCTTGGAACGTGTTAGACCAGTTGCATACCGTTTGGATCTACCAGCACAATTGAACTCAGTTCATCCTACCTTCCATGTATCGAACTTGATGAAGTGTCTTGCTGCACCCGAACTTATCATACCATTGGAAGAACTTACTATTGACGACAAACTCCACTTTATGGAGGAACCTGTTGAAATTATGGATCGTGAGATCAAAACTTTGAAACGCAACAAGATTCCGATTGTACGGGTACGATGGAATGCCAAACGAGGACCTGAGTTTACTTGGGAACGAGAGGATCAAATGATGCGAAAGTATCCTCACCTTTTCCCGACTCCTCCATCTACCTCAGCTTAAATTTTGGGACGAAATTTTCTTTAACAGGTGGGTAATGTAATGACCCTGGAATTTCCAACATTTATTTATTAATAATTACTATTATTAATACGCGTGTTTAAACGAATGTACGTTATTACATTTACATGTTGCCATGATTGCCCGTACTTGACTTTTAAGGGCCCGAAACGTCTTTGTGACACCCGGAACTTTCACGAATAATATTTTTAGATATTATTTACATTCATGATTAAATTTATTAATCATTTTAATTAACTAAGGCTATTAGTTAGTTACTTGGGCTTTAATTGGTTTAACTTGTGATTTATTTGAACTTGGGCTTTGTTAGTGTAATGGACTCATGTTATTGGACTTCCAAGCCCACCCTACATTATTAGTGGACTTAATTAGCCCAACACTACTTGTAAGTATCATGTTAGATGGTAACTAGCTAGTTTAAGGCACTTGGAATCTTGTTACACATCATCCCCATGCACATACCACCTTGTGTCCAACTTTAATGAACTTTACAAGCTAGTAACCAAAGAACAAACCTCCCCCCTCCCTTTTTCTACTGAATGCCGAAGCCATGGTGACCATTTAGTGGTGTTTTGAATTTTTTTTACACTACATACTCACTTGTATTCATATTACTCTTTCATTTACACACACACACTCACTTTTCTCTCAAACTTTCTCTCATATTCTTCTACATTTTTGTAAGTAACAAGAACATTTTTTCTCTTCTTCTTTCCTTTGTCTTAAAACTAAATACATACATGAATCATCATCATCATTTGTTGTTTGTTACTTGTTCTTGATTTTGTTTAACTACTTGTCTTGTTAATTGTAGTTACTTACTAGCTTTCAAGAACCTAACTTTCTAGTTTTGGTTCTTCTATTATCTTGTAAGTTCAAGAACACAAGAACATAAACTCACTGCTTTATGATTCTACTTCAATTGTTTCAAAAGTTGCAAGTTCCATGTGTTGATTAAAGACATACTTGAAGCTCATGAAGTAAACTTTAAAGTTTACTTTCTAAAGATCAAACTTTGGTTTGAATCTTTAAAGTATGAACAACCATGAACCTTTTCTTGTTTACTTAGTTACTTTTTCATTTTATGCACTTTAATTTCATGTAGTTAGTTTATATGGTCAAGTACTCCAAGTTAGTCTTGATCTCATATCTCTTGAACAAATTAAGTTAACTTTGAAAGTTCAAGAACACACAAATAAGTTTTCTTTAAATATAACTTTGGATCTAGACTTTTGAGTCTTGGATCTTCAAGATCAAACTAAGAACCATGTTCTACTACTTATGATCTTGATTAGTTAGTTTACTTTCAAGTTTGTAACTTATTATTAGTCTTATAGTCCATGTATGTGTTAGACCTAAGACTTTGATGTAACTTTGGTTCATCAAACTTCATGCAACTCTTAAGTGAGTTGTGCTTCATGTCTTAGACTTGCACATGGGTTATGATGGTCAAGACTTGGTTAAGATGATGTAGATACATCAATGAGTTGTACACTTGAAGCTATATGCAACAAGGATGAGAACCATGATGAACATCAAGCACCAAGACCACCGGAACCCTTTTAAACTCACTGTTCTGTCCAAAACCTACTGACCTGATGCTTCTGGAACAGACCAGTAGACCTGGGCTGTTCTAAACATGATTTTTAGATAGAAATTTTCGAGTAGATAACGTTTCATATAGGACTCTTCTTAATCCGAGTTACGGTTTAGGATTTATGGCCCTCCGATCGTTACTATGTCCTTTAACGTTGTGCAGAAATTTCTGACCTACTCGCACTTAGACCGTGGCCACGGTCAAACCAAGACGAGTTTGCTTCTGTAAATTTTACCACACTTAAGGGACTCATAGACGGAGCCATGGCCACTGGTCTCACCTTAATTCAGTAAGGGTAGAGGCCGTGGTGACTGACTGAAGTCAGACTTTGTTTTAAACTACTTTCATAAACGAAACCTACCTTACGCCTTTTGTTTAATGATGAATGATGATGACCCTTAAGACCTTAATTACATACTTTTAAACCTATTAAGATGATTTACTGACTTAGTACTATTTGACTTAGGTTGAGGACTTCGGACCATTTACTTGCACACCTTTCCCGACTACTACTTTACCGCTACATATCATTGTGAGTTATAGCATTCCCTTTTTACTTTAACTTATTTTGGGAACTGAGAATACATGCGGATTTTATGTTTTACATACTAGGCACGAGTACTTAAACTTATATATGTGTGGGTTATACAACGGCATAAACATTCCCTTTAGCTCGGTAACGTTTAATCATTGGTTTTTGAACCGTGAACGCGAATCTTAGATATGGATCCATAGGGTTTGACATCCCCACTTGGGCTAGTAGCGCTAGCATTTAACGAGTGTTTAATACTTCGTAGACATACGCACTTGCCAAGTGTACTTTCAGGGGGTATAAACGTTAAGTTAGTTACCAAGTGCCCACGGTTAACATATACTTTATCATACTGTTTTGAAACGCTCTTTGTAGCACTGAAATCTCGTGGCCTACCTTACATACTGTTATACTTAAACTATAGCTCACCAACTGTTGTGTTGACGTTTTTAAGCATGTATTTCTCAGGTGCTTGAGGTTGCTTCCGCTGTGTACTAGTCGTGCTGTAGAACCCGCTGCTTAGAGTTGTTATCGCATGACTACTTATCTTGCATTCAAACTTATTTACTTTTGAAACTATGTTATGTAACGACCTTTGGGGTCACGTACACTTATTTATTTGCTTCTACTTAGTGAAGCAGGCTTTTGAAATGTAAAACATTTGATGTCGGTTATGACATCACCTTTTTATCGTGAATGCAACTTCTTTAATTACAGCATATAGTACTTAACCTTGTAATGATCCTGTTGTTGATGATTCGTACACGATGGTTTTGTACGGGGCATCACAGGTTTATAGTCGGAAAAATAAGTTACAAGTCGTTTTTGTAAAGGTAGTCATTTCAGTCGAAAGAACGACGTCTAGATGACCATTTTAGAAAACATACTTCCACTTTGAGTTTAACCATAATTTTTGGATATACTTTCATGTTCATAATAAAAATCATTTTCTCAGAATAACAACTTTTAAATCAAAGTTTATCATAGTTTTTAATTAACTAACCCAAAACGGCCCGCGGTGTTACTACGACGGCGTAAATCCGGTTTTACGGTATTTTTCGTGTTTCCAGGTTTTAAATCATTAATTTAGCATATCATATAGATATAGAACATGGGTTTAGTTGATTTTAAAAGTCAAGTTATAAGGATTAACTTTTATTTGCGAACAAGTTTAGAATTAACTAAACTATGTTCTAGTGATTACAAGTTTAAACCTTCGAATAAGATAGCTTTATATGTATGAATCGAATGATGTTATGAACATCATTACTACCTCAAGTTCCTTGGATAAACCTACTGGAAATGAGAAAAATATATCTAGCTTCAAAGGATCCTTTGATGGCTTGAAAGTTCTTGAAGCAGAATCACGACACGAAAACAATTTCAAGTAAGATTTCCACTCGAAATAAGATTGTTATAGTTATAGAAATTGAATTAAAGTTTGAATATGATTATTACTTTGTATTAGAAAGATAACCTACTGTAAGTAACAAAGGTTTCTTGATCTTGGATGATTACTTGGAATGGATTTAGAAAACTTGGAAGTAAACTTGCAATCTTGGAAGTATTCTTGATTTTATGAAACTAGAACTTTTGGAATTTATGAAGAACACTTAGAACTTGAAGATAGAACTTGAGAGAGATCAATTGGATGAATAAAATTGAAGAATGAAAGTATTTGTAGGTGTTTTTGGTCGTTGGTGTATGGATTAGATATAAAGGATATGTAATTTTGTTTTCATGTAAATAAGTCATGAATGATTACTCATATTTTTGTAATTTTATGAGATATTTCATGCTAGTTGACAAATGATGGTTCCCAAATGTGTTAGGTGACTCACATGGGCTGCTAAGAGCTGATAATTGGAGTGTATATACCAATAGTACATACATCTAAAAGCTGTGTATTGTATGAGTACGAATACGGGTGCATACGAGTAGAATTGTTGATGAAACTGAACGAGGATGTAATTGTAAGTATTTTTGTTAAGTAGAAGTATTTTGATAATTGTCTTGAAGTCTTTCAAAAGTGTATGAATACATATTAAAACACTACATGTATATACATTTTAACTGAGTCGTTAAGTCATCGTTAGTCGTTACATGTAAATGTTGTTTTGAAACCTTTAGGTTAACGATCTTGTTGAATGTTGTTAACCCATTGTTTATTATAACAAATGAGATGTTAAATTGTTATATTATCATGATATTATGATATATAATATATCTTAGTATGATGTATATACAGTTAAATGTCGTTACAACGATAATCGTTACATATATGTCTCGTTTCGAAATCATTAAGTTAGTAGTCTTATTTTTACATATGTATTTCATTATTAATACACTTAATAATATATTTACTTATCATTTAACATAATTAACCAAGTGTATCAATATCTTAATATGATTCATATGTACCTAGTAAGACGTTGTTATAACGATAATCGTTATATATATCGTTTTCGAGTTTCTTAAATTAATAGTCTCATTTTTATGTATATAACTCATTGTTAAAATACCTAATGAGATACATACTTATAATAAAATCATGTTAACTATATATATAACCATATATATGTCATCGTATAATTTTTACAAGTTTTAACGTTCGTGAATCACCGGTCAACTTGGGTGGTCAATTGTCTATATGAAACCTATTTCAATTAATCAAGTCTTAACAAGTTTGATTGCTTAAAATGTTGGAAACACTTAATTACGTAAATAACAATTTCATGTAATATATATATAAACATGGAAAAGTTCGGGTCACTACAGTACCTACCCGTTAAATAAATTTCGTCCCGAAATTTTAAGCAGTTGGAGGTGTTGACGTATCTTCTGGAAATAAATGCGGGTATTTCTTCTTCATCTGATCTTCTCGTTCCCAGGTGAACTCGGGTCCTCTACGAGCATTCCATCGAACCTTAACAATTGGTATCTTGTTTTGCTTAAGTCTTTTAACCTCACGATCCATTATTTCGACGGGTTCTTCGATAAATTGAAGTTTTTCGTTGATTTGGATTTCATCTAACGGAATAGTGAGATCTTCTTTAGCAAAACATTTCTTCAAATTCAAGACGTGGAAAGTGTTATGTACAGCCGCGAGTTGTTGAGGTAACTCAAGTCGGTAAGCTACTGGTCCGACACGATCAATAATCTTGAATGGTCCAATATACCTTGGATTTAATTTCCCTCGTTTACCAAATCGAACAACGCCTTTCCAAGGTGCAACTTTAAGCATGACCATCTCTCCAATTTCAAATTCTATATCTTTTCTTTTAATGTCAGCGTAGCTCTTTTGTCGACTTTGGGCGGTTTTCAACCGTTGTTGAATTTGGATGATCTTCTCGGTAGTTTCTTGTATTATCTCCGGACCCGTAATCTTTCTATCCCCCACTTCACTCTAACAAATCGGAGACCTTCACTTTCTACCATAAAGTGCTTCAAACGGCGCCATCTCAATGCTTGAATGGTAGCTGTTGTTGTAGGAAAATTCTGCTAACGGTAGATGTCGATCCCAACTGTTTCCGAAATCAATAACACAAGCTCGTAGCATGTCTTCAAGCGTTTGTATCGTCCTTTCGCTCTGCCCATCAGTTTGTGGATGATAGGCAGTACTCATGTCTAGACGAGTTCCCAATGCTTACTGTAATGTCTGCCAGAATCTTGAAATAAATCTGCCATCCCTATCAGAGATAATAGAGATTGGTATTCCATGTCTGGAGATGACTTCCTTCAAATACAGTCGTGCTAACTTCTCCATCTTGTCATCTTCTCTTATTGGCAGGAAGTGTGCTGATTTGGTGAGACGATCAACTATTACCCAAATAGTATCAAAACCACTTGCAGTCCTTGGCAATTTAGTGATGAAATCCATGATAATGTTTTCCCATTTCCATTCCGGGATTTCGGGTTGTTGAAGTAGACCTGATGGTTTCTGATGCTCAGCTTTGACCTTAGAACACGTCAAACATTCTCCTACGTATTTAGCAACATCGGCTTTCATACCCGGCCACCAAAAATGTTTCTTAAGATCCTTGTACATCTTCCCCGTTCCAGGATGTATTGAGTATCTGGTTTTATGAGCTTCTCTAAGTACCATTTCTCTCATATCTCCAAATTTTGGTACCCAAATTCTTTCAGCCCTATACCGGGTTCCGTCTTCCCGAATATTAAGATGCTTCTCCGATCCTTTGGGTATTTCATCCTTTAAATTCCCTCTTTTAAAACTCCTTGTTGCGCCTCCTTTATTTGAGTAGTAAGGTTAGTGTGAATCATTATATTCATAGATTTTACTCGAATGGGTTCTTTGTCCTTTCTGCTCAAGGCGTCGGCTACCACATTTGCCTTCCCCGGGTGGTAACGAATCTCAAAGTCGTAATCATTCAACAATTCAATCCACCTACGCTGCCTCATATTCAGTTGTTTCTGATTAAATATGTGTTGAAGACTTTTATGGTCGGTATATATAATACTTTTGACCCCATATAAGTAGTGCCTCCAAGTCTTTAATGCAAAAACAACCGTGACTAATTCCAAATCATGCGTCGTATAATTTTGCTCGTGAATCTTCAATTGTCTAGACGCATAAGCAATCACCTTCGTCTGTTGCATTAATACACAACCGAGACCTTGCTTTGATGCATCACAATAAATCACAAAATCATCATTCCCTTCAGGCAATGACAATATAGGTGCCGTAGTTAGCTTTTTCTTCAATAATTGAAACGCCTTCTCTTGTTCATCCTTCCATTCAAATTTCTTCCATTTATGCGTTAATGCGGTCAAGGGTTTTGCTATTCTGGAAAAGTCTTGGATGAACCTTCTGTAGTAACCAGCTAGTCCTAAAAACTGGCGTATGTGTTTCGGAGTTTTCGGGATTTCCCACTTTTCAACAGTTTCTATCTTTGCCGGATCCACCTTAATACCTTTTTTTGTTCACTATGTGACCGAGGAATTGAACTTCTTCCAACCAAAATGCACACTTTGAAAACTTAGCGTACAGTTTTTCTTTCCTCAATACTTCTACCACTTTTCTCAAATGTTCTTCGTGCTCTTGATCATTCTTTGAGTAAATAAGTATGTCATCGATCAAAACAATGACAAACTTGTCAAGATATGGCCCACACACTCGGTTCATAAGGTCCATGAACACAGCTGGTGCGTTAGTCAATCCAAACGGCATAACCATAAACTCGTAATGACCATAACGCGTCCTAAAAGCAGTTTTTGGAATATCATCCTCCTTTACTCGCATTTGATGATATCCAGAACGTAAATCGATCTTCGAATAAACCGACGAGCCTTGTAGTTGATCAAATAAGTCGTCAATTCTCGGCAGTGGATAACGGTTTTTGATGGTAAGTTTGTTCAACTCTCTGTAGTCAATACACAACCTAAATGTATCATCCTTCTTCTTGACAAACAAAACAGGAGCTCCCCATGGTGATGTGCTTGGTCGAATGAAACCACGTTCTAATAGTTCTTGCAGTTGTCTTTGCAGTTCTTTCATCTCGCTGGGTGCGAGTCTATAAGGAGCACGAGCTATTGGTGCAGCTCCTGGTACAAGATCTATTTGAAATTCAACAGATCGATGTGGAGGTAGTCCCGGTAATTCTTTCGGAAATACATCGGGAAATTCTTTTGCGACGAGAACATCATTGATGCTCTTTTCTTCAGTTTGTACTTTCTCGACATGTGCTAGAACAGCATAGCAACCTTTTCTTATTAGTTTTTGTGCCTTCAAATTACTAATAAGATGTAGCTTCATGTTGCCCTTTTCTCCGTACACCATTAAGGGTTCTCCTTCTTCTCGTACAATGCGAATTGCATTTTTATAACATACGATCTCTGCTTTCACCTTCTTCAGCAAGTCCATGCCAACTATTACATCAAAACTCCCTAACTCTACTGGTATCAAATCAATCTTAAATATTTCGCTACCCAGTTTAATTTCTCGATTCCGGCATATATTGTCTGCTGAAATTAATTTACCGTTTGCTAATTCGAGTAAAAATTTACTATCCAACGGCGTCAATGGACAACTTAATTTAGCACAAAAATCTCTACTCATATAGCTTCTATCCGCACCCGAATCAAATAAAACGTAAGCAGATTTATTGTCAATAAGAAACGTACCCGTAACAAGCTCCGGATCTTCCTGTGCCTCTGCCGCATTAATATTGAAAACTCTTCCACAGCCTTGTCCATTCGTGTTCTCCTGGTTCGGGCAATTTCTAATAATGTGGCCCGGTTTTCCACATTTATAACAAACTACATTGGCATAACTTGTTCCGACACTACTTGCTCCGCCATTACTCGTTCTGACACCATTTGTTCCTTTCGTTCTGTTAACCCCTGGTCCGTAGACCTCACACTTCACCGTGCTATGACCATTTCTTTTACACTTGTTGTAAAATTTGGTGCAGAACCCCGAGTGATACTTTTCACACCTTTGGCATAGCTGCTTCTGATTGTTGTTGTTGTTGCGGTTGTTATTGTTGTTGGGATGATTGTTGTAGTTGCTGTTGTTGTTGTTGTTGTTGTTGTTGGGCCGTTTGTTGTAGTTGCGATTGATGTTGCGATTGTTGGGATAATTGTTGCGATTATTATTCTAATTGTTGTTGTTGTTGTATTGGTGATTTTTATCACCGTTTTCCTCCCACTTTCTTTTGACTTGCTTCACATTGGCCTCTTCAGCCGTCTGTTCTTTAATTCTTTCCTCAATCTGGTTCACTAGTTTGTGAGCCATTCTACATGCCTGTTGTATGGAGGCGGGCTCGTGTGAACTTATATCTTCTTGGATTCTTTCCGGTAATCCTTTCACAAACGCGTCGATCTTCTCTTCCTCATCTTCAACGCTCCCGGACACAATAAGCACAATTCTGTGAATCATCTTTCGTACGTGGTAATATCAAATCCTTGGGTTCGTAACCCTCTAAGTTCTGTCTTGAGCTTATTGACCTCGGTTCTGGGACGGTACTTCTCGTTCATCAAGTGCTTGAATGCTGACCACGGTAGTGCGTACGCATCATCTTGTCCCACTTGCTCTAGATAGGTATTCCACCATGTTAACGCAGAACCTGTGAAGGTATGCGTAGCGTACTTCACTTTGTCCTCTTCAGTACACTTACTTATGGCAAACACTGATTCGACCTTCTTAGTCCACCGTTTCAATCCGATCGGTCCTTCGGTTCCATCAAATTCCAAAGGTTTGCAGGCAGTGAATTCTTTGTAGGTGCATCCTACACGATTTCCTGTACTGCTAGATCCAAGGTTATTATTGGTATGTAGCGCAGCCTGTACTGCGGCTATCTTTGAAGCTAGAAAAGTACGGAATTCCTCTTCATTCATATTCACGGTGTGTCGAGTAGTCGGTACCATTTCCTTCAAAATAGTCAAATGGAACAAGTTAATCATACAGAATATTAAGAGTAGTTAATAGTATTTCGTAGCATAATATGAACTCATTTATAAAAGCTTTTTCTTCATATTAGCGTTTTATAAGTTTAAATTCGGGTAGTACCTACCCGTTAAGTTCATACTTAGTAGCTAATATACAATTTAACTACTACAATTCTATATGAAAAACTGATTATAATAATATTTCGCGTTCAAACTTTTATACAATATTTTACAAACTTACAATACCGCTATTTTACATAAAGCATGAAATATAGCACACAATAACTTTGATACAAGATAGTTGTGAAGATAATTCTAGCTAGTACACAAGTCGTTCAGCAAAGGCAATAAAGACACGTAATTCATACGTCCAGAAACAAGTCATGCATTCTGGTTTTACTAGGACTACTTCCCATCCTTGGTCTTGTGGAACATAACCGTTATGGCCGTTGATAAGACAGCGTGTTGTAACGTCGTCAAAGGGACGAGGGTTACGTAATGACCAACAGTCTCGTAATAACCTAAAAACCTCATTTCTTACCCCAATTACCGACTCCGTCACTTGTGGGAACGTTTTGTTTAATAGCTGTAGCCCGATGTTCTTTTTCTCACTTTGGTGAGAAGTGAACATTACTAACCCGTAAGCATAGCATGCTTCTTTATGTTGCATGTTAGCCGCTTTTTCTAAATCATGAAGTCCTATATTCGGATACATTGAGTCAAAATAATTTCTTAACCCGTTGCGTAAAATAGCATTTGGGTTCCCCGCAATATATGCGTCAAAGTAAACACATCGTAACTTATGGGTTTCCCAATGTGATATCCCCCATCTTTCAAACGAAAGTCTCTTATAAACCAAGACATTCTTGGAACGTTCTTCAAATGTCTTACAAACTGATCTCGCCTTAAATAGTTGTGCTGAGGAATTCTGACCGACTCTAGTCAAGATTTCATCAATCATGTCTCCTGGTAGGTCTCTTAAAATATTGGGTTGTCTATCCATTTTGTGTTTTTAAACTGTAAAATAGACAAGAGTTAGATTCATAAAAAAATACTTATTAATACAAGCAATTTTTACATATATCATAAAGCATAAGCACACTATATTACATATATTACACCACACGAATACAACTATCTTATTCCGACTCGCTCGTTTCTTCTTCTTCGGTTTTGGTTCGTTTTGCCAAGTTTCTAGGGATATATGATGTTCCCCTAATACTAGCTGTCGTTTTCCACAACGGTTTAGAAAAACCTGGTGGTTTAGAGGTTCCCGGGTCATTGTTACAACTTAAGGACTTCGGGGGTTGACGATACATATAAAGTTCATCGGGGTTGGAATTAGATTTCTCTATTTTTATGCCCTTTCCCTTATTATTTTCTTTTGCATTTTTAAATTCAGTTGGGGTAATTTCTATAACATCATCGGAATTCTCGTCGGAATCCGATTCATCGGAGAATTGGTAATCCTCCCAATATTTTGCTTCCTTGACGGAAACACCATTGACCATAATTAACCTTGGTCGGTTGGTTGAGGATTTTCTTTTACTTAACCGTTTTATTATTTCCGCCACCGGTTCTATTTCCTCCTCCGGTTCCTCCTCTTCCGGTTCTGATTCTTCTTCCGGTTCTGATTCTTCTTCCGGTTCCTCTTCGGCAACTTGTGAATCAGTCCAATATATATTCGACTCTTCGTTATTATTAGGTGAGTCAATGGGATTTGTGCTAGAGGTAGACATCTATCACACAATATCAAACATGTTAAGAGATTAATATATCACATAATATATACATGTTAATAATATATAGTTTCCAACAAAAATGTTAAGCAATCATTTTTAAAGAAAACACGGTCAAAGTCCAGACTCACTAATGCATCCTAACAAACTCGATAAGACACACTAATGCAAATTTTCTGGTTCTCTAAGACCAACGCCCGGATACCAACTGAAATGTCCCGTTCTTATTGATTAAAAACGTTCCATATTAATTGATTTCGTTGCGAGGTTTTGACCTCTATATGAGACGTTTTTCAAAGACTGCATTCATTTTTAAAACAAACCATAACCTTTATTTCATAAATAAAGGTTTAAAAAACTTTACGTAGATTATCAAATAATGATAATCTAAAATATCCTGTTTACACACGACCATTACATAATGGTTTACAATACAAATATGTTACATCGAAATCAGTTTCTTGAATGCAGTTTTTACACAATATCATACAAACATGGACTCCAAATCTTGTCCTTATTTTAGTATGCAACAGCGGAAGCTCTTAGTATTCACCTGAGAATAAACATGCTTTAAACGTCAACAAAAATGTTGGTGAGTTATAGGTTTAACCTATTTATATCAAATCGTAACAATAGACCACAAGATTTCATATTTCAATACACATCCCATACATAGAGATAAAAATCATTCATATGGTGAACACCTGGTAACCGACATTAACAAGATGCATATATAAGAATATCCCCATCATTCCGGGACACCCTTCGGATATGATATAAATTTCGAAGTACTAAAGCATCCGGTACTTTGGATGGGGTTTGTTAGGCCCAATAGATCTATCTTTAGGATTCACGTCAATTAGGGTGTCTGTTCCCTAATTCTTAGATTACCAGACTTAATAAAAAGGGGAACCATATAGATAGAAATTTTCGAGTAGATAACTTTTCATATAGGACTCGTCTTAATCCGAGTTACGGTTTAGGATTTATGGCCCTCCGATCGTTACTATGTCCTTTAACGTTGTGCAGAAATTTCTGACCTACTCGCACTTAGACCATGGCCACGGTCAAACCAAGACGAGTTTGCTTCTGTAAATTTTACCACACTTAAGGGACTCATAGACGGAGCCATGGCCACTGGTCTCACCTTAATTCAGTAAGGGTAGAGGCCGTGGTGACTGACTGAAGTCAGACTTTGTTTTAAACTACTTTCATAAACGAAACCTACCTTACGCCTTTTGTTTAATGATGAATGATGATGACCCTTAAGACCTTAATTACATACTTTTAAACCTATTAAGACAATTTACTGGCTTAGTACTATTTGACTTAGGTTGAGGACTTCGGACCATTTACTTGCACACCTTTCCCGACTACTACTTTACCGCTACATATCATTGTGAGTTATAGCATTCCCTTTTTACTTTAACTTATTTTGGGAACTGAGAATACATGCGGATTTTATGTTTTACATACTAGGCACGAGTACTTAAACTTATATATGTGTGGGTTATACAACGGCATAAACATTCCCTTTAGCTCGGTAACGTTTAATCATTGGTTTTTGAACCGTGAACGCGAATCTTAGATATGGATCCATAGGGTTTGACATCCCCACTTGGGCTAGTAGCGCTAGCATTTAACGAGTGTTTAATACTTCATAGACATACGCACTTTCCAAGTGTACTTTCAGGGGGTATAAACGTTAAGTTAGTTACCAAGTGCCCACGGTTAACATATACTTTATCATACTGTTTTGAAACGCTCTTTGTAGCACTGAAATCTCGTGGCCTACCTTACATACTGTTATACTTAAACTATAGCTCACCAACTGTTGTGTTGACGTTTTTAAGCATGTATTTCTCAGGTGCTTGAGGTTGCTTTCGCTGTGTACTAGTCGTGCTGTAGAACCCGCTGCTTAGAGTTGTTATCGCATGACTACTTATCTTGCATTCAAACTTATTTACTTTTGAAACTATGTTATGTAACGACCTTTGGGGTCACGTACACTTATTTATTTGCTTCTACTTAGTGAAGCAGGCTTTTGAAATGTAAAACATTTGATGTCGGTTATGACATCACCTTTTTATCGTGAATGCAACTTCTTTAATTACAGCATATAGTACTTAACCTTGTAATGATCCTGTTGTTGATGATTCGTACACGATGGTTTTGTACGGGGCATCACAGGTTTATAGTCGGAAAAATAAGTTACAAGTCGTTTTTGTAAAGGTAGTCATTTCAGTCGAAAGAACGACGTCTAGATGACCATTTTAGAAAACATACTTCCACTTTGAGTTTAACCATAATTTTTGGATATACTTTCATGTTCATAATAAAAATCATTTTCTCAGAATAACAACTTTTAAATCAAAGTTTATCATAGTTTTTAATTAACTAACCCAAAACGGCCCGCGGTGTTACTACGACGGCGTAAATCCGGTTTTACGGTGTTTTTCGTGTTTCCAGGTTTTAAATCATTAATTTAGCATATCATATAGATATAGAACATGTGTTTAGTTGATTTTAAAAGTCAAGTTAGAAGGATTAACTTTTATTTGCGAACAAGTTTAGAATTAACTAAACTATGTTCTAGTGATTACAAGTTTAAACCTTCGAATAAGATAGCTTTATATGTATGAATCGAATGATGTTATGAACATCATTACTACCTCAAGTTCCTTGGATAAACCTACTGGAAATGAGAAAAATATATCTAGCTTCAAAGGATCCTTTGATGGCTTGAAAGTTCTTGAAGCAGAATCATGACACGAAAACAATTTCAAGTAAGATTTCCACTCGAAATAAGATTGTTATAGTTATAGAAATTGAATTAAAGTTTGAATATGATTATTACTTTGTATTAGAAAGATAAACTACTGTAAGTAACAAAGGTTTCTTGATCTTGGATGATTACTTGGAATGGATTTAGAAAACTTGGAAGTAAACTTGCAATCTTGGAAGTATTCTTGATTTTATGAAACTAGAACTTTTGGAATTTATGAAGAACACTTAGAACTTGAAGATAGAACTTGAGAGAGATCAATTGGATGAAGAAAATTGAATAATGAAAGTATTTGTAGGTGTTTTTGGTCGTTGGTGTATGGATTAGATATAAAGGATATGTAATTTTGTTTTCATGTAAATAAGTCATGAATGATTACTCATATTTTTGTAATTTTATGAGATATTTCATGCTAGTTGCCAAATGATGGTTCCCACATGTGTTAGGTGACTCACATGGGCTGCTAAGAGCTGATCATTGGAGTGTATATACCAATAGTACATACATCTAAAAGCTGTGTATTGTATGAGTACGAATACGGGTGCATACGAGTAGAATTGTTGATGAAACTGAACGAGGATGTAATTGTAAGTATTTTTGTTAAGTAGAAGTATTTTGATAAGTGTCTTGAAGACTTTCAAAAGTGTATGAATACATATTAAAACACTACATGTATATACATTTTAACTGAGTCGTTAAGTCATCGTTAGTCGTTACATGTAAATGTTGTTTTGAAACCTTTAGGTTAACGATCTTGTTGAATGTTGTTAACCCATTGTTTATTATAACAAATGAGATGTTAAATTGTTATATTATCATGATATTATGATAAATAATATATCTTAGTATGATGTATATACAGTTAAATGTCGTTACAACGATAATCGTTACATATATGTCTCGTTTCGAAATCATTAAGTTAGTAGTCTTATTTTTACATATGTATTTCATTGTTAATACACTTAATAATATATTTACTTATCATTTAACATAATTAACCAAGTGTATCAATATCTTAATATGATTCATATGTACCTAGTAAGACGTTGTTATAACGATAATCGTTATATATATCGTTTTCGAGTTTCTTAAATTAATAGTCTCATTTTTATGTATATAACTCATTGTTAAAATACCTAATGAGATACATACTTATAATAAAATCATGTTAACTATATATATAACCATATATATGTCATCGTATAGTTTTTACAAGTTTTAACGTTCGTGAATCACCGGTCAACTTGGGTGGTCAATTGTCTATATGAAACCTATTTCAATTAATCAAGTCTTAACAAGTTTGATTGCTTAACATGTTGGAAACACTTAATTATGTAAATAACAATTTCATTTAATATATATATATAAACATGGAAAAGTTCGGGTCACTACAAAAAGTATTCATACAGTATGCTGACGAATTACTAAAGTGATAGGTAAAAATTAGATTTATTAAAATACTGTAATAAACAAAACAAACAGCAAATGCTTTAATTATATAATACATAGATGCTCTAGTTACTAAAAAGTTTGATACCAAAATGATATGAGGAATGTAGAAACTTATACTGAGTAAATTATTACATATTGGCTATTTATTCAAGGTGACGATTTTCGCTCGTTTCGAACGGGTATATCCGTCGATTATTCAAATGGGTATTACGGATTTTCGGATCGGATTTTACCCGCAACAGATCTATTACATCCATCACCCACCCGCGACCCGTCTGCGGGTACAAGATTACATCCATCGCCCACCCGCGAGTAAAGATTTTGGATTTTATCAGCCCATCACGGGTACGGGTATCCCCGGATCTCGGATTTTTTTAGATCCATTGCCATCCCTAAAATCGATCGGAGCATTCTTATGGAATTTGGTTACCGTTCATAGGTGTAGTTCACTTTTTTAGCATTTTTCTATTTTTTTTATTCTTTTTAAAAAATTTTCTCATCAACTTTTATAATTGTTCATTTCTTAATTATAATTTTTATGTTTTTTTACCTCATTCGAAATGAAACAACAACAACAACAACAATACCCAATCCCACACATGTAGGGTATAGAGGAGGTGAGACTTAGACAATCCTTCCTCTACCCTAGGACAAAGAGAAGTCATTTCACCACCCCGAATGAAACACTCACAAGGGTAGAGAAAGTCCTCCCTCTCTATGTTCGACGGATAAAGAGATTGCTTCTAACGGACCTCCGGCAAAAAAAAAATAAAAAAAAAATAAATAAATAAATAAAAATAAAAAATAAAATAAAAATTTGATAAATAAATAAATAACTCGTAAAAAGTAAAAGTCGACGCCATAAAAATGGTGGAACAAATTTCCATGGGTTTTAAGTGTTGCCTGGGATTCGATTTAGGCTCTAAGCTACAGTCAAGTCGCCAATAAGTAGACGCTTGCTGATGGCTCCCGAAACAGAGCCGTATCAAAAAAAAAAAAAAAAGGACCTTAAAGTGTTCTTCGGAGCACAAGGTGTATAAAGTAAAGCTGCCCTAGATGAGCAAAAAGCATTTATGTCCATATACAGATAAAAACACATCATAGCTAGCAAATAAAAAAAAAACCTACAAACATACATAAAACCGTATCTACCCAAACCTACATAAACATACCAACGTACAATCATAGATACCTACCTACATGCATTCCTACATACGGGAAAACCTACAAACGCATACAAAGATAGAAAACATACATACATACGAATATACATACATCCAAACATAGAACCATACATACATACATAAAAATATACAAACATACAAATATACATACATACAATCCAAGGCATGCAGAAAAGCAAACAAGCGTACATCCAAACAAACAAACATACATAAATCTGCGAACAAACATAAATACATACATACAAACACGAACAACCATACAAACACAGGGAAACCAACACGCCCAAACCTACACAAACCAAACATGGGTCCATAAAAAAAAAAAACAAAGAACATAGTGGCAGAAGACACCCACACAGACCCATAAACAAACAAACAAACCAAACAACCTACTCGTCTATTCTAATTCTAGTCTTCCACGCAGCCCTATCAGAGGTCATGTCCTCGGTCAATAAAAGATCCTTCAAGTCGAGCTTTATTCTATCCTCCCACCTACGCGTAGGTCTACCCCTTCTCCGTACGCCGTCAACCGTAAGTGCCTCGACCCTCCTAACAGGGGCAGTAGGAGGTCGTCTTCTCACATGTCCAAACCATCGAAGCCGTTCTTCTCTAAGCTTGTCAATGATGCTTCTAACTTTCAGGTTCTCCCTAGAAACACTATTTGGAATCATATCTAACATTGTTTTACCACATGCCCACCTAAGCATCCTCATCTCTGCCACTTCCATCCTCCTCTCTTGTGCTTTCGTCGTTGGCCAACACTCCGATCCGTATAACATGGCAGGTCTAATTGCCACCTTGAAGAATTTCCCTTTCAGCTTAAGGGGGATCTTCTTGTCGCATAAGACTCCAGTCGCTGCTCTCCACTTCAGCCACCCTACCTTAATTTGGTGCGACACGTCTTCATCTATCTTTCCTGATTTGTGGAGCACCGAGCCCAGGTATCTAAATAAAGTTTGTGGATGCAAGATTTGGTGTCCAATTAAGGTGGGGTGATTTTGACTTTGTACCCAAAATTAGAAATCTTAACCACAAAGCAATATCATATGTAAATCTATCGACATATATATCTATAAATCTATCTGTAAGTACAATTTCATAAAATTCCAACTAACCGACACGTTCTACCCCTCAATCTTTCAATTCCCAATTAATTAAAGTACCGCGTTTAATCCGTATCGACCAGACAACCACCTTCTTCATATACTTTACTTTCTTACACATATGACAAAAGTCTATATATAGATTTATACTCTCTGTTCTTCAATAAAATACACATATAACACAGTGATCTTTTGGGTACGTTTGTTTATTTGATTTGGTTCTTGATGTTGATTGTTAGTTGATCTTGAGATAGTTTGTGATTTTATTTTTGATGTTGATTGTGGGTTAATCTTGTGATAGTTATTTCTATTTTTCGAATTTTATATTGACTTCCATCTGTTTGATGAAATGCGTGTCATCTGTTATAAAGCTTTAGTTTAACTGAATTCTGCCAAAAACGTTGAGATTTTTAGTTTGAACATAAATACTCATAACAGATCTGGATAATCAATTGTCAATAATTAAATTGTCTATATGTATTATATATGATCTATATCTATATCTATATAGTTTGTTTTAAGTTCGTATTTTCGCCAATTTTTTCCTGGTCAAAAATGTTGGTGATTTTAGTGTTATCAACAATCATTTTGGTTAATTGGGATTTACTAGAAAGCAAAGGCTTATCGTATTAAGCTCAATAACGAGTTTGGAGAGTGCGGAGTGCACGCTCGTTCGAGTTAATTCAATAAGGTCTTGGAAATTACATCTTTTGATGAAAGGTAACCATGAATGGTTACATCATTTCATGAAGAGGGATGTTATTTTCTAAAAGGTTTAAACGAAGAGTTGCATCTTTTCGTTGAAAGGTTGCATATTTACATTGAAGGGTTACATCCTTTCGTCGCACCTTTTCACCTCTTATATATAGAGGAATTTGCTTTCATTCTAACAAATAGAAAACACACACATACTCTCTAACAATTTGATCAGTGATTTCATTGCCAAAAACACTGATTGCGTTCTTGTCTTATCCCTGTAAAGATTTCGTGCAACCGAGGCAATCGTAGGGTCGAAATACTTTATAGAGAAAGTGAACACACGATTCAAGAACGAATCCGGCAGTCAATTCTAACCCTCATTTCTAACAAATCTATAAAGTATTTTTCGTGAGGATAAACTTTGGATGAATCTTGAATCGTTCGTGATTTAAAATCAAATCCGTTGGCAACAAAACAATGAAAATGGTGCAAGATTGGTCAAACAAGAAATATGTTTTGGTTTGACTAATGTGAAGACAAAACACGGGAAGTTGTTTGTGTCTTGATCTTGTTTTTAACGGAAAACTATTTTCTGTTTGGCATTCGTAAAGCACATGAAACCAAACCATTTATTGTTTTGTTTGATCGGTTGACGAACACAACGTTTCACATACAAATTATGTGTGTTATTTTCACATTTAATATATTAATGGTTAATGAATGTGATCTTCAACGAGAGATGGTATCCAAATTGGAAAAGGATAAGAAGAAATCTATCAAGTTAATGAATTAAAGATTCGAGCGGTGGATCAACACATGAGTTCACTCAAAATAACAAGAATCAAGGGATGATCCTAGTGCGTTGATTGAATGAGACCCACTTGTTCATTTGTACGATTTGATGGGGATAAGTTTGTGGAATTCTTAAACTTGTTTGATGAATGTTGCATCAACTTACGGTATGTATATTCTGTCCATCCTATTTATTCTCATGGCATGAAATAATTACCGAGTACGCTCACTTGTTTCATCTTCTTTTATTTGAAAAGAAACCTTTAATGGATGAAACATGGTCGCATCATATTCTATTAAATTTAGTAATGTTACTGTAATAAATTGGAATGTTAATTAGTTCAGATTCAAGAATTTTTATTTCGGTTAGTTGAAGTAATTGGATGAATGGAAGTAATTCGGTTACTTGGATGTACGGTATGGGTTACATCATATTAATTCAACAATTACTTTAATTTCGGTTGATTACTTCATTATTGAAGTAAACAACAATTAATTTAACATTCAAAGATTATTCGGTCAACAATAGAGATGCATAGAACATTAAAATAAATTCATGTGTAACCATGAATCTTGGATATCGGTTACATCGAAGTGAATGCATATTAACAAACTATTTTATTGAATTGTTCCTATTGCATGTCTGTAGTATATCTTCATGTCATGTCATGTCATGTCATGTCCTGTGAAATGATTATCACTATAAAATCAAATTAGAATTTATGGAATGAATTAAAGTGGTGATTATAACTGAAATGTTATTATCTGCACCATGTGTATGGGTTCAACGTTTGACTTTGGGTCACAACGTTTACAACATTTGTTATCCTATGGATTTTACAAAGGTTTTGTCATATACATAAATGATTATCATAAAAACCAAATTATTACATTACTCCTTTTCGTCAGTTATTCTAGTATTGATTGATGGTGGCATAAAAGTAATATTATTATGCAATAATTAAAAGGGTATTGTATGTACCGGGAACGAATGTGAATAATTCATGTGACACATGATAATCTGCTTGTCAATCATATGCATAGATTGATGATGTCAATAAAAGAATGGATTAATATATTCTTTGAATATTGACATAGAAACCCCCATGGTTGTTAATATTATGGTTGTTGATAAAACAATGAATTGTTGGTAACAACTGTTGGACTATTTAACCGGTAGTAATAATTCGTGGAAAAGTGATTAAACAATCTTTCATGAGTGTGTAGTTACTATTTTGTTACTAATAACATGATCACGAAGTCTTTATTCTTTAGTGAGTTATGTCCACAACATTTGATGATTTATCAAACTGTACAAGTTAGTGAAACAAATATGTTTTAATATAGATGAGAATTAGATGTTGCTTAGTTGTTACTAAATACCGGTTTGCTAATGAAATTGGTGATATGATGTATGATATGACATCAAGTGACTAATATAGCATGGTGTTGAAAAGATTAAGCAAGGTCTAGGATAATTTATTGTGATAGGGCTTAAGTATGTTAATACTTGTAAAAGCCAACCATGGATTATGGTTCAGTTCACAATGTGAATCCTTAAAGCATATTAAATGTATTCAGTTTACTATTGATCAAGGAATTATACATCTACAAGTTGTTGGATTTTACTCTTTGTATAGATGATGTATCTTGGATCAAAAGATTGATGTTGAGATTATTGATATTATAAACTTATTGTCATTACTTCTTGGTTATAGAAGTGGATTGGCTAAGGTATGTTTATAATAATAATCTTACCATCTAATGTAATGGTAATAATTGTGTACATAAGGATAATATGGATACATTGTCCAGGGTGTATAAATTATATGTTTACATTGATTACTTGTGGAAAGTGGCCATATACAAGGACTAATCAATCAATTGATTTGAGTACTCACGAGCATCTTATGATATAATAAGAATTTGGTAAGTCCTTGGATCAAAGGATTACTAAAGAAAATTGATTGAAGTCGAAGTGAATGAGAGTAAAGTCCAATTAGATCCCTAGGTATGGGATGTCCTATGACTAAGGCATATAGTCAAATGTACAAGGAAAAATCTAGATACTTATGCCTTAGACGTATTATGTTTCGTGAGTTGATCATGAATGAAGTGATATATGTGGATTTTGTTGTGTTACAACTAAATTTGGCAAAATCACTTGACAAAAGTAATTAGCCCGAGACTTAAGTGCGCACAAGTCGGCTAATGATGTGGGATTGAAGTTCAACCAAATCTTCCAAAGTGAGACGCCCAATTCCCTTCTAGTACAACGCTAGAAGTTGAATTCAATGAGGTAAGCTTACTTTCTGAAGATTGAAACACATAAATATTCTGATCCCAAAGTATGTGTTTAGACCCGTAAATGGAGTTAGGTTGAAGTTTAACTTCTTAATAGTTCTTTTGAAAAATTGCAAATGCGGGTGCAAGACTAAAAGAGCTACCTATGTGAACATGAAGTTTTGCCGCTTCAATGGAGCTTTGGACTTAGCTGCCAATATGTTCACTGAAGGATTGGGACACATGGCTTATAATAGTGTCAAGATTGTCTTAGAGATATGTAAGAAACTGATGTGTATAGTATTTTATAGTTTTCATATGAATTGAAGGGTTCAATTCTTCGTGAACACCCTGATTTTCGAATTCTCGTAAATATTATACTAAGTGGAAATTCAATTCTTCATGAACATTTCCATTTATGCATTAGTTTGTTCTGTTTGTTTAATTATTTTAGTAAATCAAGGATTACACTAAAATGGGGGGATTTGTTGGTGATTTTAGTGTTATCAACAATCATTTTGGTTAATTGGGATTTACTAGAAAGCAAAGGCTTATCGTATTAAGCTCAATAACGAGTTTGGAGAGTGCGGAGTGCACGCTCGTTCGAGTTAATTCAATAAGGTCTTGGAAATTACATCTTTTGATGAAAGGTAACCATGAATGGTTACATCATTTCATGAAGAGGGATGTTATTTTCTAAAAGGTTTAAACGAAGAGTTGCATCTTTTCGTTGAAAGGTTGCATATTTACATTGAAGGGTTACATCCTTTCGTCGCACCTTTTCACCTCTTATATATAGAGGAATTTGCTTTCATTCTAACAAATAGAAAACACACACATACTCTCTAACAATTTGATCAGTGATTTCATTGCCAAAAACACTGATTGCGTTCTTGTCTTATCCCTGTAAAGATTTCGTGCAACCGAGGCAATCGTAGGGTCGAAATACTTTATAGAGAAAGTGAACACACGATTCAAGAACGAATCCGGCAGTCAATTCTAACCCTCATTTCTAACAAAAAAAATATGCTCTATATAGTTATGAGATACAGAGTATTTAGTATTTTACATGCCTGATAAATCATTGTTGCTACATATCGATATGGATATAGATTGATATTGTTCTAGATATGGCGGATATGAGACAATTTTGAGATGAAAAACTTGAATTGTATAGGACATGTTCAACATTTAACGTTGAAGGGTAGCTGTGACTTTTATAATCTTTAATTTCCTATAATTGGAAATTTAATACTAGAATTGAATTGTGTATCTCTCTTTGTGCCCGCTCCTATCAACGAATGAATTTACTACTTGTGTCACTGACATTCCATTAGCATGGTGGACTATAGACCGGCTTTCACCTTCACTCTATAGGAAGGGGACTTAGTTTAATCGATGGGATGGGCGAACTGCTTTCCTTTAAAGGTAGCAAGTGATTGAAATGACAAGCTTGTAACTGACATGAAATCGGAAGACAGTAAGTTGGACGAGGAACTCATGTATCACACACAGAGTGGGCAAATGCTCCCCTCTTTCACGAGACTGTTTCTGTTCTTGTTTCTTGTTTAAAATTGTAGCATAGTTAAAAAAAAATATATGTAGGGAGTTGAGACCAACTATTGGTGATCTTTATGGTTTTAATTGCAATCTTGAGTTGCATTTATCATTTAATCAAGCATTACTGGTTAAAATGGTGATTGCTATGGTTTTGATTACAATTTTTTAATATCTGGTAATCATTTCTTGTTTGTCTCGGCAGATAAGTTGGATATAAAGTTAGAAGTTTGAGATGGAGCAGACATCTGAGCATGTTGTGAAGGAAGAGATCCATATGAAAAGTGAGTGCAAGATTAAAGGAACGGATGAAGAAAAAGGCGAGGAGGTTGCAGAAGAGGTGGATTTGAAGATTAAATCAGTTGAAAAAGAGAAGCCAAAACATAGGGAAGATAAGGATGAAAAGTGCAAGGAAAAGGATGAAAAGAAGAAGAAAGACAAAAAGAAAAAGGAGGCCGAGGAAGAAGATGAGAATGCGGATGTGAAAGAAAAGAAAAAGAAAGACAAAAAGAAGGGAAAGAAGAAGGAAGATGCCGAAGAAGAATCGGAGGAAGGCGAAAACGAAACGGAAAACAAGGAAAAAGATAAAAAGAAGAAAGAAAAGGACACCGATGAAGAAGGAACGAAAAAGAAAGATAAAAATAAGGACGATGAAGAGCATGATGGTGAGAAAAAGAAAAAGAAGAAAGATAAGGAGAAGAAGGGTAAAGATAAAGGAGACGATAAGCATGATGAAGAAGAGAAGAAGAAGAAGAAAGACAAAAAGAAACATAAAGACGAGACAACTGATAAAACGTGCGATACTGAAGTTGCATCAAGGGAGATTGAAATAGACGGAGATGCTAAAAAAGTGAAAGGGGATAATTCGAGTAAGGAAAAGAAAGACAAGATGGACAAAAAGAAACTTGATGTGAAATACAAGGATGTTAGGAAGCTAAAACTCAAGTTAGAGAAATTGAACACTAAAATTGAAGGACTACTAGAGAAAAAAATAGAGATTTTGAGGCTGATAAAGGAAAAGGAGGAAACTCATGGAGTTGTTAAGGAGTCTATTGAGACCCCTGCAGCAGCTGCAGTTGCATCAGAAGTAGAATAAACGTTCTTACGTGTACTCGGGTAGTTATAATTCTCTGCTTTTCTATTTCATTTTTTCTGTTTGTGGCTGGTAATATGCATACATGTTGTAATGTATACAAGGTTTTTAATAATGATAAATAAAGTAAAGTAATCGTGTTTATATACTTGAATGTGTCTTGATTATTGTGTTTACAAATACCAAGTTATCATTTAGTGCCACATAGGTAGTGTTGTAAATCTCCCTATTTCTCCCCGAGGTCTTGTTTTTTGGAAGGCAACCGAGACGAGATATCCATCTCCCGAGATATCTCGGTCAACGGGGTCAAACTTGGTCAAAACCATTATTTCTCGGATTTTCTCGCTCATTTTTCATATTTTCTCGCAGAATCTAGTAACTTATCTTATTTTCTCGGTCAACGGGGTCAAAAAGTCAACGTAAGTTAACGTCCGAGATCTCCCCGAGATTTTTCCGAGATGCCGAGATCTCCCAAAAAATGTCCAAACGAGATCTCCCGAGATCCGAGTTCTCCAACCTTGCACATAGGTGAAACATAGTTGAGAATTAAGTCTGCTGGTAAGATTGTGTATAAAAGTTACCTCACTAAAAAGTACGATTATTATGTATAACCTAAATCTCTTACCATATAACAACGTATAATCAAAATCTCAGCTCAACGAGATTATCATAGTAATTATTTACAAATCATGATAACATTTACGTGCCCTTGGTGTGTGCTGTTGTCCATCCAAACTCAGACGTGTATAATGGGTCATAATGTGGATGGACTTGAACCAAGTACTTTAGCAAGTTTTATGTGAAACCATAGTCATTAAGCAAAACATCTGCAATACCTTGGCCTTCTGTTCTAGGAAGACATGTAGCTACAAGCACGTCAATGGTGTGAACAAATGGTTGCACCATCGTGGGCCGCTGAGTGACTAGGACCACCGAACATTATATTGATCAAAACACGTTTTTGATAGTTTTTTGGCCCTGCTCTGGAATTGTAACTTTTGAGTTATCACCAAAAGTCTCTGTGTATGGTGGCTCTCCTACCACAACTAATAACATAGTCAAAGTAAGTGTAGGAATTCTCATTTAGGTTACATTACTTTTTTTATCAACCGTAGTTTTCACAGCCAAGAGGATTGTGATACCTGTAAAGCCAGAAGATTTATTGAATTAAAGGTGGTAAAACGAGCGGGTCAAGTGAAGGGTCCAAATGGTTTTTGGTCAAATTTGAAAAAGGATAATCTTTATATGAGTTGATACTGTAAATTAAGGTTAATGACCCGAAAAACCTTTTTTGTCCACATGGTTTTTCTTTTCTTCTTTTTCTTTTTCTTTTTCAGTTCTCTTATTCTGAAGGTAATGATGATAAAAGTTCAGGACAAAAAGTGTTTTGAATATTCATACGGACCATACCATCAGCGACGTGATGACATTACCCTTATAATCATTTATGCCGATTCATTTACAGATCTACTAGGCTCATGGGTATGAACTTATTATTGACCAGGTAAGTCAGACCATAGAGAAACCTTGTGTAGTTCATTGGGACCATGAACTGCAGTAGATCATCAAGTTATTAGATATTTGTGCTGTACAAATAGCGTTGGCCAATAATGTGGGTTGGGTAACAATTGAAAAAAGGTCAGGTAGGGTTGGTTGACCCGGAAGGCCAAAACACTGTTAGGGACTTTCACCATTGGTTAACCGTTTTCCTTTTTGCTTTACGCACTTGAACCATTAGCGATGAAACATAATCTGAAATGACTCGATTATAAGTTAATGGGCCAAGATTGAGACATTTAAGTTGAATTATCTTTATACTCTTAATAAAACAAAATAAATGTGACCTCATCTAGAGGTGTCATAATTCTTATAGCTGTGTATTATATCTTTTAATAAGCTTCTTATATTATCAGCTAATATACTAAACTTTAATTTTATAGATGAACCTTTAAGTAATGTAAAGCTAATATATTATATATTATATATTCTATATAATATATTTCAATTAGTACTGAACACTGTTGTAAACGGCGTCCGTTGTGACGCCCGTTGCGTCATTTTGGTGACTAAACTTTTTGACCCCGTCCCGTTTTCTTATAAGCCGGTCAACGGTCAAAAGTCAGGTCAAATGCAGAAAAAATTGGGTCAACGCCGGTCAAAAGTCAGAAATTCTGTTAAAATTGGTCAGAGCACTGGGAGTGGTGACTGATGTAACTTGGCATGTCAGGCCTGACTTGCTGAGTCAGAAAAAGTAGGGAGTGGTGACCTCCGTCAGTTGGGCATGTTAGTTTATATTTTTATTATTATTTTTATGATTTTAATTATGACATAAATGAATATAATTATAAAAATTAACATAAATAGAAATAACTTCCATTAAAATAAAAATTAAACATTACATTTCCTAATAATAAAAAGCCATACGATTCCTAAAAATAAAAAAAATAAAAAATAAAAAATTACGTTATCGCGATTAAAAAGTTACAATTCGTTAACTATTTCGTCATCGCGATTATGCCATAGATGCGAAACTAGAGTATGTCGAAGATATTCATGCTCGTCTTTGTCACGCAGCTCTTTTGTCTTCTCGGCATATACATCACACCTTTCGTACCAAGTTGATCCTTGTAGGTTGTTGACAGGCAAGTAGTAAGATTTATTTTCAGCGATGTTAAAACCATTGTCTTCAATTATCATGTTGTGCAATATGATGCAACCATACATGATTCTTTTGATTTTGTTTACGCTATATGCCCTAACACGTTGTCTTAAAATACCCCAACGACCTTGCAAAATTCCAAATGTCCTCTCAACGTCTTTACGAGCTGCAGATTGTTTCTTTGTAAAGTATTTCCTTTTTGCGTCAACAACACTTGAGAATCCCTTAACGAAAGAAGCCCACGAAGGGTAAATCCCATCGACAAGATAGTAGCCTCGATCGAAATCAACGTCCCCAATTTCGTATGGAACTTGAGGAGCCGTGTGCCCGTGTCAGTTAGTAAACTATCAAACAATGGAGATGCATTAAGGACATTCAAGTCATTGTTCGAACCGGCCATTCCAAAATATGCATGCCAAATTCAATTGTCATACGATGCAACGGCTTCCAACATGATTGTCGGGTAACCGTGATCGCCTCGGGTGAAATGCCCTTTCCATGCATTTGGACATTTACCCCAAGCCCAATGCATACAATCAATGCTTCCAAGCATTCCAGGAAAGCCGTGAAGTTCTTCATGTTTATGATACAAACGACGTATATCGTCCTCGGTCGGTTCTCTCATGTATACATTACCATACAAGTCTATAATACATCTTGTAAAATTTTGCAAAGACTCACGTGATGTTCTCTCTGAAATTTGTAAATATTCGTCAAATAGATCCGGTGAATCACCATATGCTAGTTGACGAATGGCAGAAGTGACTTTTAAAATAGTAGATACTCCGAGAACACCACGTGCATCGGGACGTTGTTGAAAATAAGTAAACCACTTTGGTGCATTGGGACGAGTAGAGTAAGAAAGTATACCTTCAATTATTTTTTCAAGAAGACTTTGTGACATTCGATAACGCCGTTTGAAATATTCAGGGGGATACTTCGGATCTTGAACAAAATAATCTTTCATCAAACGATTGTGCGCTTCTACACGATCACGATGAATGTAGCGACGTTTTCGTCTTGAGCTTTGAGCCTCATTTTGTTCCTCGACCTCTCTACGTATTACCACGTTATTTCGATAGGCAAATATACTTTTCATTGCGTTAACCAAACTTTCTTCGTCGGAACTACTCATTTTTAAAGAAATATTTTTATTTAGATGATAGAATTTGGATTTGATTGTGGGAGTATATGTTGAGTAAAATGGATGTAAAATGATATGTGTTTGTGTTTGTATATGTGTTGTGTATATATAGCATTAAAAAAGGGAAAAAAAAAAAAAAAAAGCCAATGGTCCAATATAGAGCCGTTAGATTTTTTTTTTTTTTTTTTTTTTAATAAACCGAACCCCAAATTTCCGTCGCCTGGGCGACTGACGAGGCCGCGACTGAACCTCGATCAAGGGATGGGGAGTGGGGCGACTGGGAACGAGGTGTGGGACGGGGTAAGTGACACCCTTCACTCCCACCTGTGACGACCCGGAAATTTCCGACTAAATTTAAACTTTATCTTTATATTATTCTGACACGATAAGCAATGTTTGTTAAGTTAAATCTCAAGGATTTTAAACTATGTTTATACATTCATTTAAACCTCGACCAAATTCCAATAATTCACGAACCATTAAATGAACATATATGAATATGTATGTATATGTGTATATGTTATAAATTGAAAATGTCAACAAAGCATTTAAAAGTATAATGCTTTATATGAATGTATTTGTTTCAATATCATTATCGACGAAATTAAAATATATATATATATATATATATATATATATATATATATATATATATATATATATATATATATATATATATATATATATTAAATGATTGAGTTATCAGAAACATTGAATTATGATTACAAGTCTCTGTTGAGAGGTCCACTATGATTTGAGAAATCTATTCCTCTTAACGATATTCGGAATAATTTGTAAAGCTATTTATAAATAAAAGTAAAAAGTGTCATTTACAAAAGTTAGACAAAAGCTATTGGAGAATTGGTTTCCATAATATTCTATTAATCTATTTTCAAACGTACAAAAACGTTTTCAGTTTAAAAAGAACTTTATTATTAAAACGTATATAACTTTTATAAATATCTAGAATCACTTTTGACAACTCATTACTTAACCAGTATAATAAATATAACGATATTTATAATTTATTTCATTAAATATATATAACGATTTAAATTAATATTATATATATTTATACACGTATTATACATACATAGTTTTTATATTTTTACTATACTTTAACTTTACCTTTACTTTACTTTTACTTTACTTTAACTTTAATAATTCACTTTAATAATTCATACTTTAATAATTCACTTTAATAATTCATACTCTAATAATTCACTTTAATAATTCATACTTTAATAATTCATACTTTAATAATTCATACTTTAATAATTCACTTTAATAATTCATACTTTAATAATTCACTTTAATAATTCATACTTTAATAATTCACTTTAATAATTCAAAAATCTATTATAAATAGAATTCAATAGGTTTCATTATTTCATAGAAATTTGAAAATATATTTCTCTAAACTCTCTCAATCGATTTACATATATATATATATATATATTTGCTCTATATTATTTCAAGATATTATTAGTATACATAAAATATTACGACGGAGTGATGTTCGAGTGATTTCAAAATAGTTTTTTGAATGAGTCGAAGCTAAGGAAATTATGGGTTATAGCTATGGAGGTGATGGGTATGGTTCATGGGTATGCTCGTGAGGTCAATCTAGTGTTTATCATCTCCGTTACGTCTACGTACTTTCCTACAATATTGAATCTCAATATTGATACGTGAGCACTCATAACTTAACTTTTATATATCAATAGTGTATCCCTGACTAGTGCTCGAGTATATAGGATTATGCATGCTTGTACATTCGATATTGTCCTTAGATAGGTTTGTTGAATCCTGAATTAGATACATATGCTACTGAGATAGGGTATATGATATGCATGTCATTGAAAAGCTAGCGAAAAATTAAGAACTTTTCATTTAGATATCGAATGGTTTCGATGAACGGATTTGAAGTTAAAGTCAACTGAATTTTAGTATTATTGTTAAAATGATTATTATTACTATCGTCGTTATTATTTTAATAGAAATATCATTGTTATTATAAAATATCATTATTACTATTATGTTAGTATTATCATTTTATCATAATAACATTTTTAGTAAATATAAATATTGTTATTTTTTTTATAGAATAATAATAATTATTATTACAAAATAATACAACTTTTACTTATTATTATTATGATCAATATTATTTTATCAAATAAATAGGGGATACAAAGATATTTTTCACCACGCGTAATATAATTACATTAATAATACTTACCACTATAGTTTTACGATATTAAGTGAACTTTATAAATTTTACTACTTAAGATATATAAAAGTATATTTTATCATATATAAACGTTAATATAAATTTTTATTAATAAATGACTTTTATTATTATAAAATCTAATAAATATATTTAAATATATAAAACGACTATAGCTAAGTTATATAATAAACACGTATAAATTTTAGAAGTCATTTTGGGTCAAGTTGACTTTTGTTGACTTTTGCATATTAGTCTCGAGCATTAGGATTGTGGTACACTATGACTTGACCAAAAATTGTTAGACAAATATTGACCAACATATAAATATATATAATTAATATAGGTTCGTGAATCCGAGGCCAACCTTGCACTTGTTAAATGACGTTATATGTATTTTTACTACGAAATACAGTATGGTGAGTTTCATTACTCCCTTTTTATATATATTTTTGGGCTGAGAATACATGCGCTGTTTTATAAATGTTTTACGAAATAGGCACAAGTACTAAAACTAATTCTATGTGGGTTTAAACCAGAAATATACCCTTAACTTGGTAACATTAAACTACTTGTCTATGTACGGTAGGCGCGAATCCTAAAGATAGATCTATTGGGCCTGACAAACCCCATCCTGACTATGGGATGCTTTAGTACTTCGAGGTTATTTTAAACACACCTGATCTGGTGTACTTCAGAGGGTAAAACATGAACGTTAAGGCTTGTTACCGGGTGCCTACAACTTATAGAATACTTTTATACACTTGCGAGTGTACATATATTTATAAACGGAAATCTTGTGGTCTATTAATATATTGAAATGATTATTATGATAAACCTATGAACTCACCAACCTTTTTGGTTGACACTTTAAAGCATGTTTATTCTCAGGTATTAAAGAAATCTTCCGCTGTGCATTAGCTCATTTTAAGGATATTACTTGGAGTCATTCATGGCATATTTTGAAAGACGTTGCATTCGAGTCATTGATTCATCAAGATTATTATGTCAATTATAGTTGGATGTATTATGAAATGGTGTGCATTCTGTCAACTTTCGTTGTAAAGAAAGTTTGTCTTTTAAAAACGAATGCAATGTTTGTAAAATGTATCATATAGAGGTCAAAATACCTCGCGATGTAATCAACTATTGTGAATCGTTTATAATGTATATGAACGGGTCCTTTCAGTTGGTATCAGAGCGGTGGTCTTAGCGAACCAGGTCTGCATTAGTGTATCTGACTGATAGTCGTTAGGATGCATTAATGAGCCTGGACTTCGACCGTGTCTGCATGTCAAAAGTTTTGCTTATCATTTTTGTCGGAAATTGCCTGCTTATCATTCTTAGTCTAGACACGTCTTACTGCATTGATTGCATGAATAGTGTATAGACAAAATTCATATCTTAGCGTATCTGCTAATCCATATCTTAGCGTATCTGTTACTGTAAACTTTGCCTGACATATCCCGTAATTTCCTCCGTAATCTACGAAATCTTTTGCGCTATATATATAGATATTCTATGTAATTAGAATACCACCCGATAGCCGAAAAATCATTTCATATCGAAAAAATTCTTTATTCAATCGAATGAAATGGAATTCGTCATTAGTTCAAGTCCCTCGAATTCCGATATGGAATCCCACTCAAGCTCCGAAAGCAGTGCGACCGGAATGGATTAACCAATTAACCATCATCTATTATGAATGAATTGGGGATAGGTTCGTAGCCTCCTCAATAATTTGAGACAAGAAGAAGGTGATCCCTTCCATCCACCACATTGCCCTCTTGGCGATGAACCTGAAGCACTTACCGGCGAACCTATCCGAAATACCATTTTCTCTCTCATTTTCAGAGTATCTCGTCACGATTATATACTACATCAAATTCTAGATTTTATTTATCCACTCGTCCGAACCGACAATCACCCGATGTAATAGAAGAAGTCAACGAGCTTCGCTCTCGAGTAGTGGCTTTAGAGAATATGGTGCAAGGGTTACAAACACCAACAAATAACGAAGTATTAATTCATAATTTCAATTTTATTGAATAAATACTCCGTAAAAGTTATGTAATTTCTAAAGTCTTTAGGGATTATTCAGTTCTAGTTTCAACCGTAAATCAAATGAGTTTAATTTAATATTAACTCATTAAATCTATATTACATCTGAAGAAAATATGCACATATATATTTTCATAAAGACTGTAATAAAATTCTGTTGTACAAAATATTAATTGTGAAATTTTTTTTTAACGGGTAGGTAATACCCGAGAGATATATAAATTCACAATTAATATATTACATTTTTCGAATCTGATTAAGCAAATCATCAACTATACTCCCAAAATCTCACAACAATATACATTCTTGTATAGAAATCAAAACAACCATTCTCACTCAAATTTGATTACGCATTCTGATTTTGACAAATCAAAATCCAAGTCATGATTTAACAGAAGACATCACTCTTAGATTCCTACATCTTTCAAAGCTATACTTTGACTTCAAAACCGTGTTAGAACATCATATGTATATTAACGATTACAAACTGTGTTCAAACTCTCCGAAGTTTTCGAAGACACTTCAAACAATGAACAATCGAGATGATGATCCAACCACATATTACCCACATTTATGTACCTAAAAAGCTCTCGAAGCCAAAGTCATAGTTCGACGCGTATCCGTGTCAGACCCTTTGGCATTTATTAGCTAAAATGACTTTTCAATTCCTTTTCAAAGTAGACAGTTTTGTCACAGCTCCAGCAAGTCAACTTTGACTTTTCAGTCGGACTAGTCTTATTATAATCTCGATAGATACGTTGCCCTTTCATCATCGTTACTGGGGACCTTTCATATCTCGCCACCTTAGTAATAAACTTACCAACAACTTCAATTATCTTTGACTTTTCGAAAAATCATTATATTTATTGAAATCACATCATTTACTCATTCGCATCTTGTAACGAGAATTGTCATACGAATCATCGAAAAACAGTAACCAGTATTTTGAAATCTCGCAGCATGTCTACGCCAACAGTTATATGTGTACGTAAAACGTCTATCTCCTAGACTTACATACTTTGAATGTGAAGTTCTGAAAAATATTCTAAACTGCAAACTAGTTCTTGAAATGCTGACGAAGCATCAAAAACTGTAAACGATCTTAACAGTAAAAAGTTTGATGACAAAGAATAGTAAGGTGGTAAAGCTGAGAAAAAGAGAAGGTTTGGAACTGGAAAACGGATTGAACAGACTATGAAGGAGGCTGTGGACAAATCACAAAGACTAAATCTGCCTTCAAAGAATCCAAATGATTCAGTACCCGCTAAAGTCATTAACGAATACCTTACTCTTTATTCTAAACCTTTACAGACAAATCTTCATCATCATCCATCAATATTAGAAATTCTAAGATATTATCATATCTTTCATTATATATATCCGCGATATTTCTGAAGATATTTTCACAACTAATCTTATCTGAAGTCATTTATCTCTTTGCGCTATCAGTGTTACATCATATAAGAAACTATTAGTTTCTATATTCTATAAACTTTCGAGTTTAAATTATGAATGTTTTGAAGTAGTGTTGGGAACTGAAGCATGAGTTAGTATAATATAATGACACTTGATCAACGTGATTATATTACAGTAAGTCATGCTGAATTTCTAATGGGACATGACGATTCACAGACCATGCCGTCATCATGTTCCATGTTACACGACTCTTGTATTCTATTTAATCTCTAAAAATATCAAGAATATATTTTCTTGATGATTCGGTCTTTTCAGGGTATTCTGGTAAATTAACAAATCAAGATCGTGCCATTACCATTTCCTTCTTAGAACATTAACTATGTTCATTCTGAAATTCATATCTGCGAATACTGGACCATTACAAACATTGCTTAATCGCAAGAAGAAGAAACGAAAGGACAAAACTCCAAAATAGAAATTTGAGTATAAATCGCAGCAAATAGAAGGGAGCATTAACTTGGATGTCAATGATTATAGAAGACAAAAGCAGGGGCTTTGAAATATAAGGGAAGATATAAAACCCAACAACCACCCAAAAATTATAAACCGTATATATCGATGCATATAGCAATATAAAGACACGGAATAACTAAAAACACTATAAAACCGAGAGTATAGTAGAAGTAAATAGATTCTTCCGGAGGCAGATGAAAAAGAAGAACGACAGATATGAAAGTGAAGAGTATATCGAGAATCAGTACTGGATGAAGCATATTGACAAATACTTTAAAATATGAGTTGAGGGAGAAAGAATAGAAGGTGTGAGTTGTAAGGAAACGAAGGAGGTGGATTTATAGTGAAATACCCGACAGAGAAATCAAGATGGATTATCGTATTAATTCGAAGAGAATCATAATCTCCTTAATCACCGAAGCATCAAATCCAACATAGATTACAAATATTTTCTTTAAATTCGGAGATCAATTGTGATGACGTCAAAAGATATGACGAATCACTATAATCTTATTTCCTTCATTTACGATAACTTCCCTCATACGCTTTGAGTAATCGAATTATTTTATCCATACTTCTTAGACATGATAAAACTTCATAATCGTCATAATAACATTCTCATTGTTAGCCATAACGACCTCTATCAAATTTCGGGGACAAAATTTCTTTAACGGGTAGGTACTGTGACGACCCGGAAATTTCCGACTAAATTTAAACTTTATCTTTATATTATTCTGACACGATAAGCAATGTTTGTTAAGTTAAATCTCAAGGATTTTAAACTATGTTTATACATTCATTTAAACCTCGACCAAATTCCAATAATTCACGAACCATTAAATGAACATATATGAATATGTATGTATATGTGTATATGTTATAAATTGAAAATGTCAACAAAGCATTTAAAAGTATAATGCTTTATATGAATGTATTTGTTTCAATATCATTATCGACGAAATTAAAAATATATATATATATATATATATATATATATATATATATATATATATATATATATATATATATATATATATATATATATTAAATGATTGAATTATCAGAAACATTGAATTATGATTACAAGTCTCTGTTGAGAGGTCCACTATGATTTGAGAAATCTATTCCTCTTAACGATATTCGGAATAATTTGTAAAGCTATTTATAAATAAAAGTAAAAAGTGTCATTTACAAAAGTTAGACAAAATCTATTGGAGAATTGGTTTCCATAATATTCTATTAATCTATTTTCAAACGTACAAAAACGTTTTCAGTTTAAAAAGAACTTTATTATTAAAACGTATATAACTTTTATAAATATCTAGAATCACTTTTGACAAATCATTACTTAACCAGTATAATAAATATAACGATATTTATATTTTATTTCATTAAATATATATAACGATTTAAATTAATATTATATATATTTATACACGTATTATACATACATAGTTTTTATATTTTTACTATACTTTAACTTTACCTTTACTTTACTTTTACTTTACTTTAACTTTAATAATTCACTTTAATAATTCATACTTTAATAATTCACTTTAATAATTCATACTTTAATAATTCATACTTTAATAATTCACTTTAATAATTCATACTTTAATAATTCATACTTTAATAATTCACTTTAATAATTCATACTTTAATAATTCATACTTTAATAATTCACTTTAATAATTTAAAAATCTATTATAAATAGAATTCAATAGGTTTCATTATTTCATAGAAATTTGAAAATATATTTCTCTAAACTCTCTCAATCGATTTACATATATATATATATATATATATATATATATATATATATATATATATATATATATATATATTTGCTCTATATTATTTCAAGATATTATTAGTATACATAAAATATTACGACGGAGTGATGTCCGAGTGATTTCAAAATAGTTTTTTGAATGAGTCGAAGCTAAGGAAATTATGGGTTATAGCTATGGAGGTGATGGGTATGGTTCATGGGTATGCTCGTGAGGTCAATCTAGTGTTTATCATCTCTGTTACGTCTACGTACTTTCCTACAATATTGAATCTCAATATTGATACGTGAGCACTCATAACTTAACTTTTATATATCAATAGTGTATCCCTGACTAGTGCTCGAGTATATAGGATTATGCATGCTTGTACATTCGATATTGTCCTTAGATAGGTTTGTTGAATCCTGAATTAGATACATATGCTACTGAGATAGGGTATATGATATGCATGTCATTGGAAAGCTAGCGAAAAATTAAGAACTTTTCATTTAGATATCGAATGGTTTCGATGAACGGATTTGAAGTTAAAGTCAACTGAATTTTAGTATTATTGTTAAAATGATTATTATTACTATCGTCGTTATTATTTTAATAGAAATATCATTGTTATTATAAAATATCATTATTACTATTATGTTAGTATTATCATTTTATCATAATAACATTTTTAGTAAATATAAATATTGTTATTTTTTTTATAGAATAATAATAATTATTATTACAAAATAATACAACTTTTACTTATTATTATTATGATCAATATTATTTTATCAAATAAATAGGGGATACAAAGATATTTTTCACCACGCGTTATATAATTACATTAATAATACTTACCACTATAGTTTTACGATATTAAGTGAACTTTATAAATTTTACTACTTAAGATATATAAAAGTATATTTTATCATATATAAACGTTAATATAAATTTTTATTAATAAATGACTTTTATTATTATAAAATCTAATAAATATATTTAAATATATAAAACGACTATAGCTAAGTTATATAATAAACACGTATAAATTTTAGAAGTCATTTTGGGTCAAGTTGACTTTTGTTGACTTTTGCATATTAGTCTCGAGCATTAGGATTGTGGTACACTATGACTTGACCAAAAATTGTTAGACAAATATTGACCAACATATAAATATATATAATTAATATAGGTTCTTGAATCCGAGGCCAACCTTGCACTTGTTAAATGACGTTATATGTATTTTTACTACGAAATACAGTATGGTGAGTTTCATTACTCCCTTTTTATATATATTTTTGGGCTGAGAATACATGCGCTGTTTTATAAATGTTTTACGAAATAGGCACAAGTACTAAAACTAATTCTATGTGGGTTTAAACCAGAAATATACCCTTAGCTTGGTAACATTAAACTACTTGTCTATGTACGGTAGGCGCGAATCCTAAAGATAGATCTATTGGGCCTGACAAACCCCATCCTGACTATGAGATGCTTTAGTACTTCGAGGTTATTTTAAACACACCTGATCTGGTGTACTTCAGAGGGTAAAACATGAACGTTAAGGCTTGTTACCGGGTGCCTACAACTTATAGAATACTTTTATACACTTGCGAGTGTACATATATTTATAAACGGAAATCTTGTGGTCTATTAATATATTGAAATGATTATTATGATAAACCTATGAACTCACCAACCTTTTTGGTTGACACTTTAAAGCATGTTTATTCTCAGGTATTAAAGAAATCTTCCGCTGTGCATTAGCTCATTTTAAGGATATTACTTGGAGTCATTCATGGCATATTTTGAAAGACGTTGCATTCGAGTCATTGAGTTCATCAAGATTATTATTATGTCAATTATAGTTGGATGTATTATGAAATGGTGTGCATTCTGTCAACTTTCGTTGTAAAGAAAGTTTGTCTTTTAAAAACGAATGCAATGTTTGTAAAATGTATCATATAGAGGTCAAAATACCTCGCGATGTAATCAACTATTGTGAATCGTTTATAATGTATATGAACGGGTCCTTTCACCACCGCTCTCATAAGTCGGTCAAATCAATCAAAATTAGCTTAGTTTAGTATTCCATTTCGTATTATATTAACACTAATAGCAATTTTAGGTACAAACTTGTCAACGAAGGTTTTTTAGCTCTAAAATATGTGCAACTATATATTTATATATACAAAAGTCAACATTAGTCAACATTCGTTTTGACCCCGTCTCGACCCCTTTTTTCCGTTGCGACGTTTTGAAGTCGCTAACGTTTCAGCCCCGTCTCGCGTCTTTTTCAACCTTGGTACTGAATAGTGATAGTACATGTGTAATACATTATTAGGAGGATCGAGAAAAAAAAAACCATGTCAATGCCAGCATTCATTAATATTTAGTACGTGTAATTAGCATGTGGAGGAGTGGTTATCCTGTCAAATTCCCTGCCAATCTGATATAACAAAACCCTGAAGTAAAATATTTAAAATATCATCTTAATAGTTCACATATACATGTTATGTTAAAGTGGCTGAATAGAATTGGATAAGTTGATATACTTTGAATTTGAGCCTATTCTTGAGGTAGTCCGTAACAAGGTTACGATTAACGTGCATTTTAACCCTGTTCGAACTAGAGTAAGAGGTAACGATAGCACTGTTGTAAAAAACCTCGATTACTTCTTTTTAAGAATAGACTGATCCAATTTTTCAAAATCTGTTTGATTAATTGGTCAACGTTGGTTAATGTGTCAAAATCGGATTTGTTGGTCAAAGTCACTTAAAGTCGAAATTGATCAACATTTTAACATGTATTTTTCAACTATAGTTTAATAGTTTTTGAACAAATTAATAATTATGATTTAGACAATTATGTTAAAGTTTAAGTTTATGAATATGATTTTCTTCAATATTTACACATATAATTTTGATATTTATTGTTTAAATGTATAAAAACTTCAATCCAATTAGACCCCGAAGTGCGGATTACTCCTTCCAAAATTCTGATTGAGTACTCCCGAGTAGTGAGTTTTGCAACCTTGCATAATAGTAGCCACCCCCTTGATGATTGCGTCATTGTATGCCGAATAATGCTTTACTATCTACTGTTGTTTTGCCTTCATTTATTGTGCCCAGGTGAGTTCCTAGATACTGCTTTGCACAGGTTGCAATCTTTTGTCTGAAAACAAATGTTCAATGATGTCATGACCCAACTGGATTTCCCATGTAGATAAGATGATTTAAACAAGGATCCAAAGTTGAAACTTGATAAGATACAGGTAAAGTGTTTTATCATTATTTTCTCATTTTAGTATGTGGAATCAGGTCCACTTATATATAATCCCAATTGCATGCATTCTATTTTATACCAAGAATGTGACAAAGATAAATGTAGCATGTGATGTAATAACTTCTACTGTAGCATTTTGTTGACAGAATGTTGCAATCAAGTTCAAAACTTTAGGTCAAGTTTGATAGATGATTGAATTTATTGCACAACACAATTTAGTCAAGGAAATAACTGGTGCATCAAATCTAGATATCATGACTACATACTCAAGTCCATAACCCATCTGGGTTCACCAAGACTCAATGGCTACGATAAAGATTGTTCCGCTGACTCGAACCCATGACATAGGTAAGATGCAAACTTTTTTTGAGCTCATTGTTAGCATCAAGCTAACATCTTTTAATGTTCATAACTTCTAATAACAACAAAGAATACACATGTCAAATTTTGAGAGAAGTTCAGAAAAATGATAAGTGTTCAACACCACTTGTTTAAACAGTGTTTATGTTTTCTTAGAAAAGAAATAAAAAGAAAATTAAAGACTGATGTGTCACTCTTTTTAAGATATGATGTTTGCTTATATACATTAGGAAGAGAACTTTTATAAGATTCAGATACAATTACAATACAATTATATTTAAAAACAGAATAAGCTATTGGACAACAGTAACATTTGATGGATTTAATCTTACTGTAACATAAATTGTACTATTACATAGTTAAAACACAAACTGCATTTACTACAAGTGACATTAAACTTTGAAAGTTATGAACAAATATTAGTCTGGTTTTACTTTTTGATCCTAAAGCACACGATCCGATAACGAAGGTAGTCTTCGAAAAAAGTTCAATCCCGGAGACGGCATCCGATCCCTAAAGATCGGGTGGCGCATATAGTAAAACCCAAACGTCATCGCTACCATTTTTGATGGTACGAGGTACAATATTATTGCCACCACCAAACATATCCCGACAAATATCCCTGTTGCACGTGGGTCCTGCCACGTCACCAACGCTTGTACTCGTTCCCCTTGTGTTGCAATATCGCCTAGTATGCTTTGCACTCGCGCCCCTAGCATACGCAGCTTGTCATATCTTGCCCGTACCATTTCATTCGATCTAGTACATGGTAACGCATCGAATTCCTCATCGAGCTCGTTCGTGTCAATAGTTTCAGCCAATGAGAGCTTCGGGTCAAAATGTGGTGGTGTGACCCGTTTCCTTAAAAACCGATAGTTCCAAACACCAACCGCGAACATGTAAAACGCTAACGTGGGGACGATTAGGTCTGGGAACCACACGAGCATCATTAGCAAAACGTGAACCAAAACCGTAGCCGTCGGGTTCTTCCATGAGCGTGTCTCATCGAACCATTTGACCATATCGATGACTCCCGACAACACGTTAACGATTCGTAACCAATTGGCCCGAACCTTTCTCATACTAAATGCATGTGAGTCTGCATCTAGCATATATGTCACCACTTCACGACGTAAAGGTGGCTCAGATCGTGCCAAGTGCGCGGCTGTGATCTTAACTGCTATCGTTCTAAGTACCTCTTGTTGCACTACACCAATTGGTTTAATATGGTGCATTATCGGCCACAAGGGTTGCGCGTAGACATTGAGTAAATCAATCGTTGGCGCCATTTTCACAAATCGCACAGCCACTTCTAACTCGCCCATTTTTTTTAGGCCCGTCGCGTTTAGTAACATTAACGGATACATGTTTTTGTAAACCTTTCCTGTTTCTAAAGTCGATATACGTATACGAACTTTTCCCATACGAAAATCTGGCCTCGTGGACTCTTTTTCACCGTCTGATCCAAATGCCTCCCAGCTATCGAAAACTCCAATTGTTAAAACAGTAGACGGGTCGTAAACTCTCCAAGTGTACTGCTCGTTCCATTTCGGGTCAAGATTATCAGATATAGCCCGTGTTCGTACCCATTTGTTACCATATTTTGCCACAGCATAAGCATCAGTTGATCCCTTGCCGTCTATCGATTTCATCGGTAGCAGATTCTTACACCCGACAATCCCTAATTCGACCGTGCCAATTGGCGGTTTCCAAAGTTGCTTAGCGGTGGGTCGATAATCGCTACAAACGTTAGCTGATTCGTCCATCACGTGATATCCCCCATCGAAAAATACCTTGAGTTGGACTCGACCTCGATAGACTCTCTTTTCTTCGTTCGGGTCTTCAAAGGTTAACCATTTTGACACCACGACCCGATCGTCTACACGTCGCTCTATGGTAGCTAATGGTACACTAGCAACCCCAACAACCGTGGTTTCTTTCGGCCCACGTTGTTCAACTAAGAACAACAATAACGGTTGGTCAGTAAATGGCTCGGCCGCTACAAACATCAAGTCTTCATTCCATGAAGAAGATCCGCTACGAGTGATGATGGACTTCGTCTTTTGAACTTGAAACCCGAATTGCGCTTTGATTTGAAACGATGATGATGGGGGGACGTCTTGAGCCTCGATGATTATCGCCCGTAAGTACCATAACTTCGGTGATTGGTATATTTTTGACCGTGAGCTAGGATTACCAGCCGTGTCGGTTTTCCATGCTTCCGGAAATGACTCATCGGCTTGTGTCCCGACCCACGTGGCCAACATGAGATCCCCTTTGTGAGCACCACCTCCTTCTAGCCTGTACCATTGCGGGGCTAACGGGCTATCAGGTGGGTCTCGTAGTGGGATCTCTGTTGCGTCAAAACATATCCCACCAAGAAAGTTATGCCCCGCGACATCAGACATCGAGCTCGAGATCAACGGGTCCCACACGGAGATTTCTAAAATCGAGGCCGAATCATGCGAGTCTCTTCGGAAAGCAAATGTTTGGTCCCACTCAAAGTACATCGATTTTCTAGCAGGTTTAGAAACAACCTGGCAACCCGAAACCACTATCTTGGTCACCGGGTTGCCCGGAGTAGGCAAAGACCGCGCTTTAACAACCCGAACAAACAGATAATGCATCTTCTCCACAAGATCGAACGAGGACCGTTCGATCGGAAACCGATCCGACACATCCGTTGTAAAGCTACTAATGGACGATACCCTAGGGATCGGCTGTGGACCGATCGGAACATCATCGCTGATTTTTATCTCCGGCATAGATCTCGACGTCCTTAGTCGATCTTGATCAAATCCTTCTCGCTTTAACGGAGTATTCGATTTTACCGAATCACCACCATCCATAACATCTTCATCAAGATCAGAATCATCCGACTTCAGATCACCTCCGGCAGCCACCGTCTCCGGTGCCGGCGGAGGTTCATCATTCACTTTCTCTTTATCCTTAGTATTTCCGTCACCTTCCGGTTTAGCCTCCGCCTTCACCTCCTCCGGCGGCTGCGGCGGTGACGGCGGCACCGCCGCCTCATCAGAAAAGTAGATTTTCAGGCCAATTTCACCACGAATCCAACTAAACAAATGTTTTCTTTCCAACTGATAATAAATCAAGGCCTCTTCACCTTTTTTAACAAACTGCTGTGAATTCAACCGAACTCTGCCCAGAAAGTTATTTCTAGTAGTGGGACCCAGAGTTTTATCATGATTAACATCAACTTCAAGAATATCACCAAACACATCAGATGGTTTTCCAACATTAAACTCCAAAACTTCATTCCAAACCGGGTTCAAGTCTTTGGGCACCACCTTAGTCTTCCTTCTCTGCCCGTAATAATCGATAACTACGTACGGGCTGGACGTACCGTGCCCGTCAATCGGAGCAAGATTATGGGCATCAACTACTTCTACAATTAGTTTTCTAACAGATGCCATATATTATAATTGATTTATCAAAGTTTGATTAAATTAGAAAATGAAATGTTTTTTTAATTGGGTTTGGGTTAAATCACATTTTTATGTGAAAATGGTGTAGGAAATTGATGTAAAAAGAGATTGCAATTGATAAAGATTGAGGACAGTGCTTGCCTTCATGTGCAAGTAGAAGCTTTTTTCATTGTAACTATTATAATGGAGGGAAATTTTGTATATTTCTTTTGCTTTTTGAATTTCCAGCTTTACTTTTGTCTTCACTTTTTGTGTTAACTAATGTGAATATGTACAATTTTATTTAATTCTTTATTAAATTACTCAGTTTCTTCTCTAATTCTGGCCCTATATGTCAAAATCAATAAAGTTTCTATGAAGTTAATATACGGTTTGATTTGAATATTATTATTTTCTATAAAATTTAAAGACTATATATAACCAGGGAGGAATATTCATTTGAGTCCATAAATTAAGTTGAGATTCAAGGGACCAATGAGAGCACGACATGTGTCGCGAAAATCACATGTGATTTAAAAAAAAATTCAAAACTTTTTTTTTTAAATAAAAAAATTTTAAATTTTCTTTTTCGAAATTTTTAAAAAAAAAATTGTTTTTTTAAATTTTTTTTTTTTTACAATCACATGTGATTTACCTGCACAATTACATGTGATTGAATTGTACAATCACATGTGATTGGGTTTACAATCACATGTGATTGACATGCATAATCACATATGATTTTTTTTTTTTTTAAATTCCGAAAAAAAAATTCGAAAAAAAAAATTTTCAAAAACAAAATTTCAAAAAAAAAAATTTCGAAATTTTTTTTTCAATCACATGTGATTTTCGCGCCACATGTCGCGTTCTCATTGGTCCTTTTGTTTTCAAGCAAATTTATGGATGTAAGTGATTAGAACTCTATAACCAGTATCTTTTTCCCTTTAAAACCATGATGATTTATTCTTTAACATGTAAATATTAATAAATCAACATTTATATGTAACCCCTTAAAAAACCACCATTTTGTTCATTTGAATTATCTAATAGATAATTTTATTACATCTACTAACTTGTGGAGTAAAATTTTATGGTAAGTTGAAATTTAAAGAGCACTAATCAAGCGCGTATTTGTGCATAGCGGAAATTGCGCTTATAGGCGGTGACATGGGAATTTTGGGCGTCAGATTCTTTTTCTTCTTCTCTTACGAGATTTCGAGTTGGATGAATAGATCGTTCCTAAAAGCAGCCGCACATGTGGATGTCATTAGTTGCGCGCCAACTTGTCAATATTACTTGCAAGCATATATATTTCCCATGCGGTTGCAGGACGCACATCTCTTTTAAGTTGACTTAAATAAATCTTATTTAAATATGATCATGGTACATTTCATAATTATAATCGAATATTGTTGGAGTTTGTAATGAAAATTATATGCCGTTTAAATGATTCTCAAAATTAGGGTTTGACTATAAATATGAAACATGAATATTTACGAAACACATAACAATAGACGTAGCATTCACTTTGTTGGATTGACATTCAAATCACAACTTTCTTAAGGGTTTTCACGTCAGTCCTCAACGACGGTAACTTATGAACCTTTCTTCGGCCATTGAACGACGAACGTCTTCAATGGTGGATCTAACATTTAACCACCACCCATCGATATCTTCATATGGATTCGGTTTATCTATTGTGTAAGAACTGGAGAGTTAAATCTTAAATTCTTAAACCCGTAATTATTGCACTTAATGATATAATTGCCCCTCGATAAATATACGTATGATCAACTTGTATTATCCATGAGACGCGCGACATAATGTCTCCTCTTCCTATTGTCACACATTCAGGAATTGAAGTTTTTTTATATCTTATAATGAACCATTTGTAATAACCCGACTTTTTCGGTTAAATACTTAACAACCATTTATTAAATTCAATAATTTTTCATCGCCATTTTTTTATATATATTTAAGAACATACTACTTTTGATATGTGTTAATTTAGCACTAGAAAATTTTGAAAATTAGTAATAATAAAGTTAATAATTTCAACTGATAACTTCTGAAATATATAAAAATACTTTATTTAAAAATAAAATGATAAATAAAAATATATAATAAATGATTAAATTGAATTTCAACATCACTAGATTCGTATCTATTTCTAATCACTATTTAGATTCAAGTTGTAAGAAATATTTATACTACTTTTTAATATTTTTTTTTATAAAACACTACGGTTAGTGAAACCAGGAAAAATATCTTTTCAGACAATAAAACGTATGAATTCTTATTTTAAATATTATTTTATATAATAATTAAGTTTTAAAAATCATTTTAATTGATTATGATATTCTTAAATTAAACTTGAGAAAAATTAGTTTAAACATTCATGTTTCAATAAAGGACAAATATTTATTTAATGTAAAATACAAATATAAATAAGTATTATATGAAACACATAAACCAGGTATGACGTCGAGAGTTTAAAAGGTTTCAAACAATATATATATATATATATATATATATATATATATATATATATATATATATATATATATATATATATAATTATTTTATAAATATAAAATTAACCAGTCATGGAATTATATTAAGATAAAATACATTGGATCTTAGCTAAAGGATAAAAAATTAATTATAACATGTGACTCTACAGTAATACTCATGTTTACCTAATTATTATACCCGTGATATATCTATTTACCCGTAACTACACATTAATACCCGTGTATATTAATTATTACATCCTTGATATCTATTATTGAGATAGAAATATACCTGTGACATATCTATCTATTTATAACCCTAATTCATTTCATCAAACACACACATAGGTACATATTCTTTCCCTCCTCAAGAACACCCACTACTATTCATCATCATCATCAATTTTCTCACTCAAGAACACCCTAAAAACTTGATGGATCATAAAATTGTTTACATATTCGGATTCATCTCGAAGAGCTCTACACATCCATACCAACAATTTCTTGATTAGAGTAAGTTTTAAAAACTCCAATTTTCCAGTTTTCATGTTTTGTTACATATTAGGGAAGATATAGTGTCTAGTGCTCAAGTCCTTGTATGTATGCATGATATTATTCGTTAATTTGATCGTTTGATGACTTTTTGATGAATCACGAATTTGTTTTGTGTGAGGTCAGAAACTTGAACTTGTTGAATGTATAATATTATGAGATAATCAGAATCCTCTTGAAAAACTAATAAGTTTGGGCTTTGGAATTTCGAATTTTCGTTACCGTATGCTCATGTTATGTTAAATTGAAGTTTTAACTCGTTTTCATGAATGATCACGAATTTGAATGGCGTGCTACTGATATGAACATGATATTTTCAATTTATGATATGTGTATAAATTTATTGCTCTTGAAAAATTAATAACTTTTGGTTTAAGAATCGTTTGATTTCGATTAACGGATCAAAAACTACGCGTAAAAAGATTTTGATATAAAAATTCGTAACTGCTTATCTGATTCTGAGCAGGTAAATCTTAGTAACTGATTATGATAAGTTGTTAGATGAATTACTCTCAAAAAGTAGTTAAATTTTCATATAGATATTGCGTAAGTTGGGCGAACGGGTCAAAAGTTAGGATTAAAATAAGGTACATTTCGGGATAGGCTGAAAAAGTATGTTTTTGACACGGTTAACGAGGTGAAATTAAAAACAAGGGTTGATAGGATTGTAGACGTCGAAAATCTATTGAATTTAGACTCAAGAATCGGGTCGATTCGAATATTCTTTAGACTTTTACGCTCGTTCAAAGTTTGGTACATTTTAATAAAAATGCTGTTTGAATTCTGAAAACTGCACGAATCACTGTTAACGTTTTCTGTAACTGCGTCTGATCTGGGTCGAACCAGGTTATGGGAATTTTTCTGTAGATTCTTCACTTAAAAACTCCGCATCTCCAATTGGCGGTGACTGATTTGGAGTTGCGATGATTTTTCTAAAAATCACAGAATTTGCTGCTGTAAATACGATTTTAAGCGTGTGTTTTTGCAAATGTTTCGGGTTATAAAAATAATGACCAATGCTAGAGACTTGAGACTTTTTGTACGAACTTAATACACTTATATTAACTATTTCATATAGTGTGGGGTGTTCTAAAGTGATAATTTTGTATAAGTATAAACCATGTAATTTAAACCGTCCGTTTGGACACTTGACCCATTTAAGCCAAAAAGTATCGAAATGAGTAACGGGCAACTTGGACACGTCCGCTATATCAATTTAAGTAAGTTTGAAGATTGTAATATTTTAAAAATGAGTTTTGGCATGTGTTGGTCAAAATGGGTATTTATGACCCATTTGGGTCATACGCCCCTACTTTGACCAATATGTGAAATTTTGAGGATCAAAGGTATGTAACACGTCTAAAATATCATTTATAAACTTGTGACATGATTTTTAAATGCTCAAGTTTTATGGTTTGGAATTTGAGTTATCAATGGAAAATTTTATTATTTTAGTGAAAGTGTCAAAATGACTCTCGGGCTGACTTTGTAGGCTCGTAATTTGTAAATGATTAAGTTATGGGAAAAACTATTAATTGGGCCAGAAAGTAGATATGAGAAGCTTCAAAATGATATAAGATATGTATGATTTTGTCGAGTCTAAACTGGTTTAAAACGAACATGAAAACAGGATGTTGTGGCTGACTTTTAGTCTTGGTTAAGTGTCAAAAATGACTCTTGGGCCTACTTTATGGACTTGTAATTTGAAATCAGTTAAGTTTGGATAAAAACTATTATTTGGTGTTGAAAGTATTTACGACAAGCTTTAAAACGATATATTATATGTATGATTTTGTTAAGGCTAAACAGGTTTAAAATAAGCGTGAAAATAGGTAATCGTTGCTGATTTTGAGAACACAGCATTTTATCAGCAGTTTACATTTTATCAGCAGTTTATGTTTCGGGAGGCTGTTTTCGCGAGGCCATAACTTTCAAACCGTAACTCCGTTTTCGTCAAATAAACTGTCTATAGAAAGGTGGGATGATATAATTTTCAATGGTCACAACCTAAGGTATTATATCAAAGTTGGTGGGACCCGGAATCAACTGCAAAATATTTAAAAATACATATATGTAAATAATATTTTTTTTCTAAGTAAAAATAGATAACTTAAGTTTGACTTATGTTTGACTATTTGACCAACTTGGGTAATATTATGAGATTGTTTATTTGTGTTGACCATGTTGACTGTATTTGACTTGCGTTTGACTTACATTTGACTTACTTTGACTTCTGTTGACTTTTGTTGACTTTTGCTAAACTTTGCTAAATTTATGAGTCGGACTTGAGCAATAGGACTATACTTACCCTATGGACCGACCTAGCTTATTAGACACTTATTGACCAACATATGTTCTCTAGGTTGAGGTCTACGATTACTTGCATTCCGATATTGGGTCACATCTCTGTGATTTATTTCTGAAGTTGTCAGGTGAGTTTCATATGCTCCCTTTTTAATTGCTTTTGCAATATATATTTTTGGGCTGAGAATATATGAAATTTATTTTAAACGCAATGGATACAAGTACATACTAAATTCTACACTGAGTTTGAACCGAAAATTCCTTAGCTATGGTAACTAGTAACTGCCGGTTATAAGAACTGGTGGGCGCGAATAGTTGTATATGGATCCACAGGGCTTGACATCCCCGTCTGTTCCAGGTATAGAAACCCTAGTCTGAACTATAAAACAGACGTATGCTATTTGAGTTTAGTACACGTTAGATTGCGTGTATTATACATGTTGGTTGCATGTATGTTAAAACAGGGGTACTGATTATAACGTTAAAGTTTAGTTACCAGGGTGCTCAATTTCGTAGAATATTTTGATAAACGTTTCTGGATGAAACAACTGAAATCTTGTGATCCACCTTTATATACAGAGTATGCGCAATATTAAAACTATGAACTCACCAACCTTTGTGTTGACACTTTTAGCATGTTTATTCTCAGATCCCTAGAAGTCTTTCGCTGTTTGCTTATACGTTATACAAGTTATGTGCATGGAGTCATACATGCTTTATTCGAGAAAACTTTGCATTCACAAAATCATCACCATGTATCTTATTTTGACTGCATTGTCAACGGATGTATCATTGTAAACTATTATTTACGGTGATTGTCTATATGTAGAAATCATTAGACGTCGAAAACCTTGGATTTATATATTCATTTATGGTGTGCATTTTCAAAAGGATGCAATGTTCATAAAACGTATCATATAGAGGTCAATACCTCGCAATGAAACCGGTGAATAACATACTGCGTCAATAGCGATTTTGGCGGGTCGTTACAGGTGGTATCAGAGCGTTGGTTCTAGGAAATTAGGTGCATTATTGTGTCTAACCTGGACCGTTAGGATACATTAGTGATCTAGTCTAGAACCGTATCGTTATACTTATATGTGATTATGTGCATATTCTGACATTAATATAATATTATTATTGCTATCCGTGAGAAAGTATTTCTCCTTTTGATTACAAGCCTTCTCCTGCTCAAGCGAGTTCATATTCAACACCCCGGTTATTGAAAATCCAGGAAGCGTCATTCAGGACTTTCAAAATTCCCGACATTCCTACGTGAGTTATTACTTATATAATTTTATAGATATCATTTGTGTTATGTGCTTATGTACTTCGATTCAGAAATTCCAGACATCTCGAATTATGAATCGGAAGAAGTCTTTTCCGACTCACGAAGGTTCTCAATAGTTTCAAAGACATTCTTACGTCATTACCCTTTCAATATTATTAATAAATATTATATTCTCGTACTATTTTTAGTCCACCTCTTTTTGAAATTATTTTGATTTATAAATTCTGGAAAACGACACTTGTTTTATATCCATAAATATTTTGGAGTAGTGTTGGAATGGAAGCATGAGTTAGTGTAATATAATGACAGTTGATCGACGTGATTATATTACAGTAAGTCATGCGGAAGTTCTAATGGAACGTGATGGGGGTAAAACTTGATCAACCTTACCTTCACCATGTACCATGTTACATGATTCCTTTATATTTCTCTACTGACATCTGAATATACTGATACTCTATATGTGACATCATTTGAGTCACATGTAATTTCCTTCTCATCTTTGTCATATCATATTTGCACTTCGAACAGTTTATTCAAAAGTATTCGTCATCAAAGAAATATGATCTCATTTTGCTCAACTTTCATACTTAACTACAAGATGCTCGATCTTACTACGTTAAGATGAACATTCCTATCCTCACTTGTTTCCTAAACGCAGTTTAATCGCACCAACCAAAATTTCGGGACGAAATTTTCTTTAACGGGTAGGTAATGTAATAACCCGACTTTTTCGGTTAAATACTTAACAACCATTTATAAAATTCAATAATTTTTCATCGCCATTTTTTTATATATATTTAAGAACATACTACTTTTGATATGTGTTAATTTAGCACTAGAAAATTTTGAAAATTAGTAATAATAAAGTTAATAATTTCAACTGATAACTTTTGAAATATATAAAAATACTTTATTTAAAAATAAAATGATAAATAAAAATATATAATAAATGATTAAATTGAATTTCAACATCACTAGATTCGTATCTATTTCTAATCACTATATAGATTCAAGTTGTAAGAAATTTTTATACTACTTTTTAATATTTTTTTTATAAAACACTACGGTTAGTGAAACCAGGAAAAATATCTTTTTAGACAATAAAACGTATGAATTCTTATTTTAAATATTATTTTATATAATAATTAAGTTTTAAAAATCATTTTAATTGATTATGATATTCTTAAATTAAACTGAGAAAAATTAGTTTAAACATTCATGTTTCAATAAAGGACAAATATTTATTTAATATAAAATACAAATATAAATAAGTATTATATGAAACACATAAACCAGGTATGACGTCGAGAGTTTAAAAGGTTTCAAACAATATAGAGATATATATATATATAAATATATATATATATATATATATATATATATATATATATATATATATATATATATATATATATATATATATATATATATATATATTTATATATATATATATATATATAATTTTTTTATAAATATAAAATTAACCAGTCATGGAATCATATTAAGATAAAATACATTGGATCTTAGCTAAAGGATAAAAATTTAATTATAACATGTGACTCTACAGTAATACTCATGTTTACCTAATTATTATACCCGTGATATATCTATTTACCCGTAACTACACATTAATACCCGTGTATATTAATTATTACATCCTTGATATCTATTATTGAGATAGAAATATACATGTGACATATCTATCTATTTATAACCCTAATTCATTTCATCAAACACACACATAGGTACATATTCTTTCCCTCCTCAAGAACACCCACTACTATTCATCATCATCATCAATTTTCTCACTCAAGAACACCCTAAAAACTTGATGGATCATAAAATTGTTTACATATTCAGATTCATCTCGAAGAGCTCTACACATCCATACCAATAATTTCTTGATTAGAGTAAGTTTTAAAAACTCCAATTTTCTAGTTTTCATGTTTTGTTACATATTAGGGAAGATATAGTGTCTAGTGCTCAAGTCCTTGTATGTATGCATGATATTATTCGTTAATTTGATCGTTTGATGACTTTTTGATGAATCACGAATTTGTTTTGTGTGAGGTCAGAAACTTGAACTTGTTGAATGTATAATATTATGAGATAATCAGAATCCTCTTGAAAAACTAATAAGTTCGGGCTTTGGAATTTTGAATTTTCGTTACCGTATGCTCATGTTATGTTTAATTGAAGTTTTAACTCGTTTTTATGAATGATCACGAATTTGAATGGCATGCTACTGATATGAACATGATATTTTCAATTTATGATATGTGTATAAATTTATTGCTCTTGAAAAATTAATAACTTTTGGTTTAAGAATCGTTTGATTTCGATTAACGGATCAAAAACTACGCGTAAAAAGATTTTGATATAAAAATTCGTAAATGCTTATCTGATTCTGAGCAGGTAAATCTTAGTAACTGATTATGATAAGTTTTTAGATGAATTACTCTCAAAAAGTAGTTAAATTTTCATATAGATATTGCGTAAGTTGGGCGAACGGGTCAAAAGTTAGGATTAAAATAAGGTACATTTCGGGATAGGCTGAAAAAGTATGTTTTTGACACGGTTAACGAGGTGAAATTAAAAACATGGGTTGATAGGATTGTAGACGTCGAAAATCTATTGAATTTAGACTCAAGAATCGGGTCGATTCGAATTTTCTTTAGACTTTTACGCTCGTTCAAAGTTTGGTACATTTTAATAAAAATGCTGTTTGAATTCTGAAAACTGCACGAACCACTGTTAACGTTTTCTGTAACTGCGTCTGATCTGGGTCGAAACAAGTTATGGGAATTTTTCTGTAGATTCTTCACTTAAAAACTCCACATCTCCATTTGGCGATGACTGATTTGGAGTTGCGATGATTTTTCTAAAAATCACAGAAGTTGCTGCTGTAAATACGATTTTAAGCGTGTGTTTTTGCAAATGTTTCGGGTTATAAAAATAATGACCAATGCTAGAGACTTGAGACTTTTTGTACGAACTTAATACACTTATATTAACTATTTCATATAGTGTGGGGTGTTCTAAAGTGATAATTTTGTATAAGTATAAACCATGTAATTTAAACCGTCCGTTTGGACACTTGACCCATTTAAGCCAAAAAGTATCGAAATGAGTAACGGGCAACTTGGACACGTCCGCTATATCAATTTAAGTAAGTTTGAAGATTGTAATGTTTTAAAAATGAGTTTTGGCATGTGTTGGTCAAAATGGGTATTTATGACCCATTTGGGTCATACGCCCCTACTTTGACCAATATGTGAAATTTTGAGGATCAAAGGTATGTAACACGTCTAAAATATCATTTATAAACTTGTGACATGATTTTTAAATGCTCAAGTTTTATGGTTTGGAATTTGAGTTATCAATGGAAAATTTTATTATTTTAGTGAAAGTGTCAAAATGACTCTCGGGTTGACTTTGTAGGCTCGTAATTTGTAAATGATTAAGTTATGGGAAAAACTATTAATTGGGCCAGAAAGTAGATATGAGAAGCTTCAAAATGATATAAGATATGTATGATTTTGTCGAGTCTAAACTGGTTTAAAACGAACATGAAAACAGGATGTTGTGGCTGACTTTTAGTCTTGGTTAAGTGTCAAAAATGACTCTTGGGCCTACTTTATGGACTTGTAATTTGAAATCAGTTAAGTTTGGATAAAAACTATTATTTGGTGTTGAAAGTATTTACGACAAGCTTTAAAACGATATATTATATGTATGATTTTGTTGAGGCTAAACAGGTTTAAAATAAGCGTGAAAATAGGTAATCGTTGCTGATTTTGAGAACACAGCATTTTATCAGCAGTTTACATTTTATCAGCAGTTTATGTTACGGGAGGCTGTTTTCGCGAGGCCATAACTTTCAAACCGTAACTCCGTTTTCGTCAAATAAACTGTCTATAGAAAGGTGGGATGATATATTTTTCAATGGTCATAACCTAAGGTATTATATCAAAGTTGGTTGGACCCGGAATCAGCTGCAAAATATCTAAAAATACATATATGTAAATAATATTTTTTTTCTAAGTAAAAATAGATAACTTAAGTTTGACTTATGTTTGACTATTTGACCAACTTGGGTAATATTATGAGATTGTTTATTTGTGTTGACCATGTTGACTGTATTTGACTTGCGTTTGACTTACATTTGACTTACTTTGACTTCTGTTGACTTTTGCTAAACTTTGCTAAATTTATGAGCCGGACTTGAGCAATAGGACTATACTTACCCTATGGACCGACCTAGCTTATTAGACACTTATTGACCAACATATGTTCTCTAGGTTGAGGTCTACGGTTACTTGCATTCCGAAATTGGGTCACATCTCTGTGATTTATTTCTGAAGTTGTCAGGTGAGTTTCATATGCTCCCTTTTTAATTGATTTTGCAATATATATTTTTGGGCTGAGAATACATGCAATTTATTTTAAACGCAATGGATACAAGTACATATTAAATTCTACACCGAGTTTGAACCGAAAATTCCTTAGCTATGGTAACTAGTAACTGCCGGTTATAAGAACTGGTGGGCGCCAATAGTTGTATATGGATCCACAGGGCTTGACATCCCCGTCTGTTCCAGGTATAGAAACCCTAGTCTGAACTATAAAACAGACGTATGCTATTTGAGTTTAGTACACGTTGGATTGCGTGTATTATACATGTTGGTTGCATGTATGTTAAAACAGGGGTACTGATTATAACGTTAAAGTTTAGTTACCAGGGTGCTCAATTTCGTAGAATATTTTGATAAACGTTTCTGGATGAAACAACTGAAATCTTGTGATCCACCTTTATATACAGAGTATGCGCAATATTAAAACTATGAACTCACCAACCTTTGTGTTAACACTTTTAGCATGTTTATTCTCAGATCCCTAGAAGTCTTCCGCTGTTTGCTTATACGTTATACAAGTTATGTGCATGAAGTCATACATGCTTTATTCGAGAAAACTTTGCATTCACAAAATCATCACCATGTATCTTATTTTGACTGCATTGTCAACGGATGTATCATTGTAAACTATTATTTACGGTGATTGTCTATATGTAGAAATCATTAGACGTCGAAAACCTTGGATTTATATATTCATTTATGGTGTGCATTTTCAAAAGGATGCAATGTTCACAAAACGTATCATATAGAGGTCAATACCTCGCAATAAAACCGGTGAATAACGTACTGCGTCAATAGCGATTTTGGCGGGTCGTTACACCATTAGTTTCTTATAGTCGGTCTAAGCGCAAAAATAATTCGCGAGAATTTTTGCGCGACTGTCCATGGGATCATTAGCGCTATTGTCCACGGGATCATTCGCGTATCTATCCACGAGATCTTTCCCACAATTATCCACATGGATTTTCGCAGGATCATTCGAGCAGCTGTCCGCGGGATCTTTTGTGTAGGAGTTTGCAGTTTTTCGCGCAGTTGTCCATACAATTCCTTTGGAAAGTTGTTATTCTCCATTAAAATGATGAGTTCACTATGATACTTGAAAAATATATCATATCGAACTGGAGGAATTTCTGGTGTATGGTTTTGTAAGGGTTTGTACACGGGTCTCGCCCGCAAGCTACCTAAAACCCTAATTTATCCCATATACATATATGGTATAAACCTACATTAAAGTCACCACATATTCCTCGTACAGATTATTTCCATCGCATGAGGCTTGTCCTACAACCGTCTACACGATTGACACCTTGCATTAAGGTTTTTTTTTTACCGTATTGTTTACTATATATATATTTTTTCTCTGGTCAATACATGATTCTGATAATTTGACAGGAAGACGCGACATTTTATTACCCTATTGAAATCTTCATCTCAATTTGGGTTATTTGCAATTTATGGACCGGAGCATTAAATCCCGTAATCCTTAAAATCCCAATATTCATTGCGCTCAAGGATATATTTACCCTTCGCTAAAAATATGCTTGATCAAGCACACTTATTTATGACATACAAAATTATAATTATAAATATATATTATATATAATCAATTAAGTTAGGACGAAACTAATATATGCGGAGTATGTTATTTCTCTCTTTTTTTTTAAAGGCAACCACACTTATATGAACAATCACGTTATAAGAGTTAAGTACAGTAAAACATGTATAAATTAATAATGTTGGAATCGAAATATTTTATTAATTTAGCGAGATATTATTATATCGATAAATTAATAAATTATCAATTTAAAAAATTGGCTTATATTTGTGAGCAAGTTTCAAATTAATGCATCGGCATTCGAAATTATCATGTATGTACAAGGACTTTCAAAATTTCCATGTATGTACATTCACACATTAATGAACTTGTTAAGTTCATTGTATATTGGGATTTCAAAAAATTAGTAATTATTAATTTATAATTTTGCGGGGATCAATATATTTACATTGGAATTTCAAAATTTTATTATCTTATTATTTTATCGTTTCGAGTCTAAATTTGTACTGGTCCCAAGTTGGGACCGGACAAATTATTAATTTTATCGAAGTTATTAATTTATCGAGTATTAAATTACAGATGTTTTACTGTAATGTGATTACAGTAATTTTACAAAACGTTTTTTTTAACGATCATGAATTCCAATTGCAAACTAAATAACCTCTATCTCTCTAATCTATAATTAGAAAAAAAATTATGGTGTCATCTTTTTTCAAAAAAACCTACGTGGCCTAACTCCAACCTTTAGATGACTTTTCCATAATTTAATCTCAACCCTTGAGATTAACTATGACATCATTTAGGAAATTATGGAGCAGTTACATGTCCTAATTACCCACTTACCCTTGATAGGAAAAAAAACAACCAAAGAATCAGCACGCTAATGTTAGGGAAAAAGGTGTGGGAAAACCGTTTCATTTTCTCTCATACTACTCTTCATTCAAACTGCTCTAATCATCCAAATATCACGATTCAACACCCTGAAACCTAGGCGATGAAACCATTATCAAATCGATGTCGGCTATGAAATCACCGGAACTACAAAACTCATTACTACTCCGATCAAATCCATTATCAAATTGAAAAGATTAATAATCATCCAACCTATTTTCATCCATGGAAATATTACGCTAAATCGATCTCTTGCCCTTAACCGATTATCATTATTTCGATGTGTATAAAGTTTTATTGATCACTACATGATTTCATGATGTATTACGATGTTTTCATAATCTTGAATTCAGGACCACGACGTAAGTATTTATTCGAATTAGGGTTTTGATTCGTATCTTTGAATTCGAAATTATAATCTGGTATTTTTTTCATTTTGGCATTCAATACATCCTGTTACGTGTATCTGAATACTGTAATAATTGAAATAGCCGCTTTGGTTTACTGATTTATCATCATTTTGGCATTCAATTTTGACGGGTTTTGACCACTTTACGGATGTTGACCAGGGACCTGAGAAGCATTGGGATCTTTAATTTCAGGATTGAGGTTATTTAAAGTTTATAACTTTCTTCACTTACAAAAATTTACATCTTGTGTGTTGATTTAGAACATTTATTTGGATATAATGAACATGTGTCAACCAACTAACTAATTATCTTAGACACTAACGAATACTACCAATCCAGATACGAACGTTCTCAAAATATTAATTTAGGATGTGATTACATGATAACATTCGAGTATTGAAATTTTCAGGTTCTTAGCTCTGTTGGCATCCGATTTGTGACACAAAAATAAAAGTTGTATCTGATGAAATTTGTGAAGACCTTCCTCCTGGTTCAGGGGGAACTGTTAAAGCCTGCACAATTATGGTGTGAAAGGTTATTACAAGGTATCTCTCATAAGTTGGATTTCATGATACTAATAACCTATAGGTCTTGGATATGTTTTGTAACGACCCGTCAAAATCGCTATTGACGCGGCACGTTAATCATTGATTCCACAGTGAGGTTCTGACCTCTATATGATACGTTTTGATAAAATATTGCATTCATTAAAATAAGTGACTTTCTAAACATAGAAAGTTATAAACATGTGGGCAAGTGCTTAGGTATAAGCAAAACCCCGAAATACATAAGTCTTTAATTTACAGGTTGACATCACAGTCCAATTATTTATTACACAACGCAGTTTTATTTTGAATGCAATAAACTTTGTACAAAGCATGAGAGACTCCATGCAGGTAACAATCACATCACAGCGAAAGCATTCTAAGGACCTGAGAATAAAACATGCTAAAAAGTCAACACGAATGTTGGTGAGTTATAGGTTTAATTGCTCGAGTCATAAACATATATAAAGATAGACCACAAGATTTCATCAAAAGTTTATCAATAGATTCAACGTAACAGAGCACCCTGGTAACTAAACTTAACGCTATAGTGATAATTACCCCATTCGTTTTAATACACGCAAACCAACGTGTCTTAAACTCAAATAACATACGTCCGTTAAAAGGCTAGTGCTCTAGCTCGGACGGGGATGTCAAGCCCTATGGATCCATATACAATTATTCGCGCACACCAGTCCATATCCTATGTACTGGCAGCTACTAGTTACCAAAGCTAAGGAATTTTCGGTTTAACTCAGTGTAGAATTTTGTATGTACTTGTGTCTTATTGCGTTTAAAATAAATTGCATGTATTCTCAGCCCAAAAATATTTAAAGTATTTAAAAAGGGAGACTATAAACTCACAGTTCAATATTGTGATTCAATATTGTAGGCAAATTGCGTAGACGTAATGATGGTAGACGACTGTATGGTTGGCCTTGGATTCAAGAACAATACCCCGAATAATACCCAATATTTCCTTAGCTTAAAGCGGTTTGAAACCCGAATTAAAAACACCCTCGTATATACCTTATTATTATTAAACTTAAATTTAAAATTATAATTATAATATAAATATAAATATTGAGAGATAAATGTGAAAAAACTTCGTCGAACAAACTGCGTATTTATATTACTTTTCGATTTACTGTAGCTCATGCGATCGCATGAGTTTTCAGTGTTTTTGCCATGCGATCGCATGGCCGCCTTTTCCGTTTTTATTTGCTAGTTCGTCGACATCAAATAGTGTTTACTGTAGCAAAGAGTGTTTACTGTAGCAAATAGTGTTTACTGTAGCAAACCACCGTAGCAAAGTCGTTTTCACTGTAGCAAAATACGGTTTCACTGTAGCAAATAGTGTTTTACTGTAGCAAAGTAATTTTTACTGTAGCAACTAGGGTTTTACTGTAGGAAAGTCGTTTTTACTTGTACATATATATATATATACATACATATAATTGTTCATGAATCGTTGAGAGTAGTCAAAGGTAATTGTATATATGAAACAGTTCTAAAATTTTGAGACTCAATCTAACAGACTTTGTTTAACGTGCCAAAATAATAAATCGTATAGAGAATTGGTTTAAATTAGTCAAAAATTTTCGGGTCATCACAGTACCTCCCCGTTAAAGAAAATTTCGTCCCGAAATTTTGAGTAGTACCTGTTTCATGAGCGATATCAGTGAACAAATGTGGATACTTTTGCTTCATTTGATCTTCACATTCCCAAGTAAACTCGGGTCCTCGTCTTGCGTTCCAACGAACTCTAACTATCGGTATTTTGCTTGGTTTTAATTGTTTGACCTCACGGTCCATGATTTCAACAGGTTCTTCGACAAAATGGAGTTTATCATTAATTCGTATTTCGTCAAGAGGAATTACGACATCCTCTTCAGCTAAACATTTCTTCAAATTTGACACGTGAAATGTGTCGTGAACACTACTAAGTTCTTTCAGTAGCTTTAATCGATAAGCAACTGCTCCAATTCTTTCGGTGATTTCAAAGGGTCCTACGTACCTAGGACTTAACTTTCCTCTTTTACCGAATCGTACTACACCTTTCCAGGGTGACACTTTCAACATGACTTTGTTGCCCACTTGAAATTCTAGCGGTTTTCTTCTTACATCAGCATAACTCTTTTGGCGACTCATGGCCGTTTTCAATCGCTGTTGTATTTGAATGATCTTTTCGGTGGTTTCGTGAATAATTTCTGGTCCAGTAAGTTGTCTTTCTCCTACTTCACTCCAACAGATAGGAGATATGCACTTTCTAAAGTAAAGTGCTTCAAATGGTGCTGCGTTGATGCTCGTATGATAGCTGTTATTGTATGAAAATTCTGCCAACGGTAAGTGTCGATCCCAACTGGTTCCAAAGTCAATCACGCATGCCCGTAACATGTCTTCCAATGTTTGTATTGTTCTTTCACTTTGACCATCTGTCTGTGGGTGATAAGCGGTGCTCATATCTAATCGAGTTCCCAATGCTTTTTGTAATGACTGCCAGAAACGTGATGTGAATCGGGTGTCGTGATCAGATATGATAGAGATGGGTACACCATGCCTGGAAACTACTTCCTTCAAATATAGGCGTGCTAATTTCTCCATACTGTCTGTCTCCTTTATTGGTAGAAAGTGAGCTGATTTAGTTAGACGATCAACTATCACCCAAATAGTATCATGACTACTTGCAGTCCTTGGCAATTTCGTAATGAAATCCATGGTTATTCTTTCCCATTTCCACTGCGAAATTTCTGGTTGTTGTAGTAATCCTGACGGCTTTTGGTGCTCAGCTTTGACCTTTGCACACGTTAAACATTTGCTTACATAAGTAGCAATTTCTGTTTTCATATTAGGCCACCAATAAAACTTCTTGAGATCGTGGTACATTTTTCCGTTTCCTGGGTGAATTGAGTACCTCGTTTTGTGTGCTTCATCCAGTACTAGTTGCCTTAGGTTACCATGTTTTGGTACCCATATCCTACCAGCAAAATACAGGGTTCCATCGGCTTTTTCTTCAAGTTGTTTTTCTAATCCTTTGCTTATTTCGCCTTTTTCATTTTCTTCTTTTAAAGCTTCTAACTGTGCTGCTTGAATTTGCTTTGTGAGATCAGTACGAATTGTAATATTCAATGCTCGGACCCTAAGAGGTTTTACTCTTTCTTTTCGACTTAGGGCATCATCTACAACATTAGCCTTTCCGGGGTGGTAACGGATTTCACAATCGTAATCGTTTAACAACTCTACCCAGCGACGTTGCCTCATATTGAGTTGTTTTTGATCAAAAATATGCTGAAGACTCTTATGGTCGGTGTACACTGTACACTTGGTGCCATATAGATAGTGTCTCCATATTTTGAGTGCAAAAACTACTGCTCCAAGTTCTAAATCGTGCGTCGTATAGTTCTTTTCATGAATTTTTAGTTGTCGTGAGGCATATGCGATAACTTTTGTGCGTTGCATTAATACACATCCTAAACCTTGGCACGAAGCGTCACAATAGATCACGAAATCATCATTTCCTTCCGGTAATGACAAAATGGGTGCAGACGTTAACTTCTTCTTTAATAACTGGAATGAGGATTCCTGTTCCGTGGACCAATCATACTTCTTTCCCTTTTGAGTCAATGCAGTTAAGGCTTTGGCGATTCTAGAGAAATCTTGAATGAATCTTCGGTAGTAACCAGCAAGACCTAAGAATTGGCGAATTTGTGTTGGAGTCTTCGGGGTTTCCCATTTACTAATGGCTTCGATCTTGGCGGGGTCAACTTTAATTCCATGTTTACTGACAACATGGCCCAAAAATTGTACTTCTTGTAACCAGAAATCACATTTCGAAAATTTTGTGTACAATTCTTCTTTCTTGAGTATCTCCAGTACCAGTCTTAAGTGTTGCTCATGTTCTTCCTTGTTCTTCGAGTAAATCAATATGTCGTCGATAAAAACAATGACAAATTTGTCTAAATACGGTCTACAGATGCGATTCATTAGATCCATGAATACTGCTGGAGCATTAGTTAATCCAAAAGGCATGACTAAAAACTCATAGTGACCGTAACGGGTTCTGAACGCGGTTTTAGGAACATCTTCTTCCTTCACTCTCAGCTGATGATATCCGGAACGTAGATCAATCTTAGAATAAACACTTGATCCTTGCAATTGATCAAACAAATCATCAATCCTCGGTAATGGGTACCGATTCTTGATCGTTAATTTGTTTAATTCTCGGTAATCTATGCACATTCTCATAGATCCATCCTTCTTCTTGACGAACAGAATAGGAGCACCCCAAGGTGAAAAACTAGGACGAATAAATCCACGGTCTGATAATTCTTGCAACTGGTCTTGTAATTCTTGCATTTCTGAAGGTGCAAGTCTATATGGAGATCGGGCTACAGGTGCAGCTCCTGGTATGAGATCAATCTGGAATTCTACACATCTGTGTGGAGGTAGCCCCGGTAATTCTTCTGGAAATACTCCGGGATATTCTCTTACAACCGGCATGTCATTAATTCTTCTTTCTTCAGTATCGATCTTCTTTACGTGTGCCAGAATAGCATAACAACCTTTTCTTATAAGTTTCTGGGCCTTCATACAGCTGATAAAGTTCAGCTTTGAGTTGCTCTTCTCCCCATAAATCATTAATGACGTTTCATCCTTACGAGGGATGCGGATTGCTTTCTCAGCGCAAACAACTTCCGCTCTTGTTTTGGACATCCAGTCCATGCCAACGATTACATCAAAACTTCCTAATTCTACGGGTATCAAATCGATTTTGAAGGTTTCACTAGCGAGATTCATTTCGCAACCATGGCAAATTTTATCGGCTTTTATCAGTTTACCATTAGCTAATTCTATAGTATATTTATCATCTAGAGGTAATGATGCACATTTTAGTTTAGAACTAAAGTCTTTACACATATAACTTCTATCAGCACCCGTATCAAACATAATAGAAGCTAGTTGATTATTAACGGTAAACGTACCCGTGACAAGATTAGGATCCTCACGTGCTTCACTGGTACTAACATTAAATGCCCTCCCACGTACGGGTTCTTTGTTCTTCTCCTTATCAGGGCATTGATTTATAAAGTGACCAAACTTCCCGCATCCAAAACATTTCTTGACATCGGTCAGTTTTGTCTTTACTTCAGAAACGGTGGCATAACAATCTTTCGCCACATGTCCTTTCTTGTTGCACTTATCACAGACTACTTGGCAATAACCTGCATGATGTGTGTAACATCTTTTGCAGAACGGATGGGGTCTCTTATAGTTTGGACTTGCAGTTGCCCCATCTTGTTTACCTTTAAAAGTTTCTTGTTTCTTCAGGTGAGTACTTTTGCCCTTATAGTCTTCCCATTTCCTCTTTCCTTCAGTTATCTTGACTTCGGTAATTGGTGCCTTAATCGAACTCTCTGTGATCTGGTCCATGAGTTGGTGTGCCATTGTCATGGCTTCCTGCATCGTATTCGGTTTGGACGATGTAATATTTCCTTTGATATTGATCGATAAACCGTCAATATACATTTCTATCTTTCGTTTCTCATTTGGCACCAATTCAGGACACAACAAGGCTAGTTCTATGAAACGCTTTTCATAGTTATTGAGATTCGCGCCAATAACCTTCAGATTACGTAACTCAGATTCCATTTTTCTGATCTCGTTTCGAGGACAGTACTCCTCGATTAGCATCTTTTTCAGTTCTTTCCAAGAGATATCATATGCCGTATCTATTACTTCTGCTTTAGCATAATTGTTCCACCAAGTAAGTGCACCATCTTGCAATGTGCACGAAACATACTTTGACTTATCTTTGTTTGCACAATTACTGATTTTGAAAACGGACTCCATCTTTTCAAACCATCGGGTTAGACCGACTGGTCCCTCAGTTCCACTAAACGTCTGTGGTTTGCATCCTTGAAAAGTTTTGTATGAGCATCCGTTTCGTGAATTTGTGTTTACGGCTGCTGCTTTGGCTGCTGCTTCAGCTGTTGCTTTTGCTGCCTCGGTTGCAGCAATTCTTTCATTCACACGTTTCTCGACTAGTTGCTCAAACTCAGCATCCGACATTTGAGACATGTTTCTTCAATAAACACAACAGATATAATTTAATCATATAGAATATTATAGGTAAAATGAGTTGTCAATAGTTAATCGTAGCATATTAATAATATGAACCAATTATTATAAAAGCCTTTTCTTCTTATTAGCATTTTATAATTATTTCTAGGGTATTACCTACCCGTTAAGTTCATACATAATAACTAGTACAAGGAATTAACTACTAAAATCCTAATAATATTCCACTATGAAAAATTATAGCGAGTTACTACATTATTATGTAATAATAATAATAAGAAGTAGTAATAATACAAATAATTATTCCATGCATTTATTATTAATAAACCAAAATAATACAATACCATACAATACTGATATTTTACATATGCTTATTTTACATAACAAGATAGAGTAGCACACATAAGCAATAAAATAGCGCATGGAAGATTTATGATTGCGAGGTCGTTTATTCAGAACTATCAGAAACTTCTTCCCATTTGGTTCTCTCTGCCAATTGTTTGTGTGCACATGGTCCGACAGACATTCTGGCAGTGTATTTTATTTTTGGTTGGGGTTTTGAGGTACCCGTTGCCTCAGTGGGTTTAATACAATAAGGGTGGTTACAGATCGAATGGTCATGTTCCTTTTTAATAATTAAGGACTTTTTATTATTGTGGTTGTTTTTATTATCTATAGCAAGTTGGAATTTCTCCTTAGTGATCTCTTTTATTTCATTAGCGAAATCCTCCTCCTTACTGATCTCGTCTGATGACGAACTGTCTGAGTCATGTGTAGGAGAATATGATGACGAACTGCGAGAATATGTACCGGTGGTCATGAACCGAAATCTTCCAGGCGTAATCGGCACAACCCGCCCGTTGGCGGTATATCTGGACCAATGTCCATATTTGTTTAGAAATGGACGATCCTCGTTTACTCCAGGGATCATGGGTCCATGCCAACGATACTGTGGCTCCGGAAAACTAAAGCTGGGTAGAGCTGGAACCTCCTCTGGGTTTACCGGGAGTTGAGATTCCCCGGCTAACACAATTTCTTCTTTAATAGGTATTGGAACGCCCTTTTCAGTTGTGGTTAGAATAGATTCAGTGTCCGATTCCGAGTCGTACAAAATGATAGGATTAGAGGAAGTCATCTATCACATAATTGAAACAACAATTACGTTAGCATATAAATATATCACATATAATGTTTTTGACCAAATAATAAGCAAAAATCAGTAAAAACAGATATGGTCATAGTCCAGACTCACTAATGCATCCTAACAATTACCAGTTAAACACACTAATGTAATTTCTGGTTCCCTATGACCTCAAGCTCGGATACCAACTGTAACGACCCGTCAAAATCGCTATTGACGCGGCACGTTAATCATTGATTCCACAGTGAGGTTCTGACCTCTATATGATACGTTTTGATAAAATATTGCATTCATTAAAATAAGTGACTTTCTAAACATAAAAAGTTATAAACATGTGGGCAAGTGCTTAGGTATAAGCAAAACCCCGAAATACATAAGTCTTTAATTTACAGGTTGACATCACAGTCCAATTATTTATTACACAACGCAGTTTTATTTTGAATGCAATAAACTTTGTACAAAGCATGAGAGACTCCATGCAGGCAACAAGCACATCACAGCGGAAGCATTCTAAGGACCTAAGAATAAAACATGCTAAAAAGTCAACACGAATGTTGGTGAGTTATAGGTTTAATTGCTCGAGTCATAAACATATATAAAGATAGACCACAAGATTTCATCAAAAGTTTATCAATAGATTCTACGTAACAGAGCACCCTGGTAACTAAACTTAACGCTATAGTGATAATTACCCCATTCGTTTTAATACACGCAAACCAACGTGTCTTAAACTCAAATAACATACGTCCGTTAAAAGGCTAGTGCTCTAGCTCGGACGGGGATGTCAAGCCCTATGGATCCATATACAATTATTCGCGCCCACCAGTCCATATCCTATGTACTGACAGCTACTAGTTACCAAAGCTAAGGGATTTTCGGTTTAACTCAGTGTAGAATTTTGTATGTACTTGTGTCTTATTGCGTTTAAAATAAATTGCATGTATTCTCAGCCCAAAAATATTTAAAGTATTTAAAAAGGGAGACTATAAACTCACAGTTCAATATTGTGATTCAATATTGTAGGCAAATTGCGTAGACGTAATGATGGTAGACGACTGTATGGTTGGCCTTGGATTCAAGAACAATACCCCGAATAATACCCAATATTTCCTTAGCTTAAAGCAGTTTGAAACCCGAATTAAAAACACCCTCGTATATACCTTATTATTATTAAACTTAAATTTAAAATTATAATTATAATATAAATATAAATATTGAGAGATAAATGTGAAAAAACTTCGTCGAACAAACTGCGTATTTATATTACTTTTCGATTTACTGTAGCTCATGCGATCGCATGAGTTTTCAGTGTTTTTGCCATGCGATCGCATGGTCGCCTTTTCCGTTTTTGTTTGCTAGTTCGCCGACATCAAATAGTGTTACTGTAGCAAATAGTGTTTACTGCAGCAAATAGTGTTTTACTGTAGCAATAGTGTTTACTGTAGCAAATCACTGTAGCAAAGTCGTTTTCACTGTAGCAAAATACGGTTTCACTGTAGCAAATATTGTTTTACTGTAGCAAAGTAATTTTTACTGTAGCAACTAGGGTTTTACTGTAGGAAAGTCGTTTTTACTTGTACATATATATATATATATATACATACATATAATTGTTCATGAATCGTTGAGAGTAGTCAAAGGAAATTGTATATATGAAACAGTTCTAAAATTTTGAGGCTCAATCTAACAGACTTTGTTTAACGTGCCAAAATAATAAATCGTATAGAGAATTGGTTTAAATTAGTCGAAATTTTTCGGGTCATCACATGTTTCTTTTAGCAATTACATTCGTCTTGATTTCTGATTATCTTTACTAATGGGACATGGTAATTGCATCCATTCAGTAAGGAATGGTTCCATGTGGCCTTCTCTTTGCCTACAACATGTCATTTGTGTCACATTTAAATATATAGCTAAATATGGAACGGGTAATTGGGTTTGAAGTCATGTATGTACTATGGTGCACGTTACATTACAAAACTTCTTCAGCACTTTATTTAAGAGTGTGACTATAATTGTAATGATATTTTTACTTGGTCTTTTAATGCACTAAGTATTATTTGTTTATTTTCAGTCTTCATGTTTACTAAGTTATCTTGTGTTTATGTCTCAGATTATTAAATATACCACGTTTCTCTTGATAATATGACCCCCTGCTCAACGACCTTATTAAAGGGCTTCCGATTCAAAGGTTAGTATATGTGTTTTGCACATAAACTCTAATATTGGCTCATATCGACTCGAGGTTTTCTTGATGTATTTCTTTTCCAGGAACGTAGTATCTCTAATATTATCATTACTTAGAAATTAGATGAATGTACATGGACTTAGGATCATAAACTATATACTATCATTATTGTCGATCGAATAAATACGATAAGTAAATTTTTGGGTTCTAAAGTGTTGGTTGTCTTCTTCAAGTTTTTCTAATATGAATGCTATTACTGTAAACCCAAATCCTCCTGTTTTATTTTGAACTACTGCAGTTAAGTTAGAACTACAACAAGGAGTGTTATCGTTTATGCTGCAAGTGTTGACCAGGTTAGTGTTATGTGCAATGTTTTTTTTGGGGTTAGTTTTCACATGTTAGTTATGTTAGTATGTTACTAATGGAAGCCATGATATAAATACACTCTGACCTGCTCTATACTAAATATGTTTTTGACATGTTCACTGCTATAAGGTTTTATATATGTGCAAGGGTTTAACATGTGCTATTTAAGTCTAATAGGAATGATATATTGATAACATTGTGGTTTTTTTAAAAACATGTGTTTTTCTTGTCTTATTCTATGTAGTTTCAATATGCAGTGGTATGTGCATACCTTGTGAAGCAAATGTGCTACACATGTTGCGCACTGCAGGTAATATTGACATGTTCCAACCTAAAGTCATTGAAACTAAATGGGCAAATTGGACAAGATATCAAAGAGTATGGTGCTGGAAACAGACAAGTTCATACTACATAATAGCTAAAAGTTTGACTCTAAAAAGTCAAATTATTGATGATTTGAGGAGTTATATTGTCATTAAAAAAAGGTATGCCCATCTATATATAATTTGGGTTTTGAAGTAAAATGTGGAAGAGCATAAAGTATTTTGACAAAGATAATGTTGTGATTTTGTTCTTAAAAATCAACTTACTGTCTTGGCTTACAAATGTGTAGATAACAGAAAGTTAAAGAGTTAAGAGATATAGATATAATGCCATAATTATTATTCTAATTTATTATTTTTAAATAATAACTTTACTTACTTGCAAACGAGGTTTATCTCTTTCGTTTATAACTTTCCAAAATTGATACTCATTTCATTTGTGTGTTTAATTTTGATCTTTTTGATATTTGTCGATTTATTATCACTTTGTATTCAAGTTTCGCGATGCAAGTTAGGCTTTGTATATATCTGATTATTAAAATCAGCTTACAAGTACTTAAATACCTTGCTTTTATCTTGCTTTGTACATATTTGCTATAATGTTTGTTGGATCATTAACATAAATGAATTAATAAGATTTTTCTTTTAAGAATCATCTATGAAAAATTCCCGCGAATGCGCGGGTTATAAACTAGTTTATAATCAAATGAAAAGTAATTAATCTAATAAAATCAAATAAACTACTTTTACTAAAAAAGAATCATGAGAAACAACGGCTATTTTGATAACGTAATAAATCCCACAATGAAGTAACCATAACCGCGATGATACTTCATAGTGTTAACTATAAAGTATAATTAATTACAATTAGATAATAGAGCGTCAGATTGATTGAAGGAATATTTGTTTGGTTTATATAATATATTGAGTGCCACGTTAGTAAAGAATCACATTTCACATTTGTATACCTTGCTTCAAGTCATAAACCTTTTCATTCTTCCTAAGATTCCCCTCTCCTATTTTAATATTTTAATAATTCTATTATACGAAGTTTTCATATATATATATATATATATATATATATATATATATATATATATATATATATATATATACATTCTTTTGTAGTCAATTAGATAGATTATAGATAGTATAGTGCTTGACGTTATCCTATTTATCTGACCGGACTTTGGGTGGGGCTGAAGGTGCAACCGTACCTGAGCAACACAATTCAAAGGGCATCATAGTATTGGTCCAGTTTCATATATACTAGGTTTATTAAGCTCAACATTTTAGCTCATATAAATAATAAATTGTTTTACAAAAACAAAAAAAAAAGCCACTATGTCACACCCCCCAAAATGGACCAGGGGTAATTGTGACCAATCATATTGTAACGACCCGGATTTTTCCAATCGTTTTATACTTATGAGATTAATATTTACATAAATTAAACCTTACCAATATGATAAGCAATCCAAATTGTTGAGACTTGTGTTTTTGAAAAGAGTTTTACACAACGTTTGATAGTCCAATTTGACCGATGATATCACGAACTATATAACATACGATAATTATACGTTTGTGTATATATATGTATTTATATATATTTAACATGATCTAAGGATGGTTTAACATCTCATTGTATACTAATGACAATGAGTTATAAGTATATTTTGAAACTACTAACTTAAGTTTTCAAAACGATAACTATACGTAACATTCTTTGATATATATACTTATAACCTATAATGCTTATACATGTATTGTATATATAATGTATTTAATCACTTTTTAAGGACTTAAATACATAAAACAATATAAGTATGTTCACAAAAGATAACTATATTTGAATTCTCATTCCGTTTCCTCAAGATTTCTATACGTATATCTAGGGTATATGTACCCGTATCATACCCAGCTTCTATATGTATTTACTATTAGTATATACACATCAAATCAACATCCTAATCAACATTATTACTGCCCTAGATATGAGGTAACTAGGATTTGTCAAGTAGCATAAATTATTAGTAAGAAAACAAAATTAGGAATCCTTTTCTTTCTTTATAAACTAAAAACGTTTTTATGAATGAACACCATTTCTTCACTCCATTTTCTCATACCTACACCCTCATTTCTCTCTCAAAATACTCCTAACTTCATACTTGATCATCTCCAAGCATTTTCCCCATCATTTAGCTTCAATTACAAGCCTTAAACACCATAAGAAAACTCTTTCAAGAACATATCAAAATAACCACCCATTTGAAGAAGTATACTTCCAACCTTTTGATCTAACTCCACCACTCTTTGATTCCAAGATTTTTTCTTATCTCTTACTGTAACGACCCGGAAATTTCCGACCAAATTTAAACCTTATTCTTTATATGTTTCCGACACGATAAGCAAAAACCCTAATTTTGAGTCTAGAAAGTTTGAAATCTATATCTGGATGATTAGTTACCCTTTTGACCAAGCCTGACAATTCACGAACATTTATGTGTATATATGATATATATCTATTAATTGTTAACGTTAACAAGGTATAAGATATGAAATTTAAAATGTATGAATTGTTATTTTGTTATCGATATTATCATAACTAGTATTATTATTAGGGTCACTAATAATATTTATTAGTATTACTATTATTACTATCATTATTATATAATTTTGATTATTACTATGAATATTATAATTTTAAATACTATTATGATTGATAAATGTATTATTATTAACTTAATTATTAAAACAATCATTTTAATTAAAGTTATTAATGTCATCATTCGTATTAATATTAATATGCATATTCTTATTATTATTATTATTATTATTATTATTATATTATTAACAGAGATATTATTAATTACATATATTTATTATTAATTATTAATTACTATATATATATATATATATATATATATATATATATATATATATATATATATATATATATATATATAACGGTATTCCATATAATCTGTTAAAATTATCATCACGTGTTATTCTATCATCTAACTATCCAAACCTGTCTCCTTCACTTTATTTTTTTTCTGTTTGCTCGTGATTTTGATTAACATTTATCAGTATTATATAAATCAACCAATTATCCTTTATGTTTGCGAGAGAACTGATTAACCATCTAATATCTTTATTTTTTTTTATAAAATTCGATCAAATCCAGTTATGAGAGATCATCATCACTTTGCAAACTTTGATCTCTGCTACCTTGCCACCGTCTACAGCCGCCACCTGCAATAACCACCCATGACCACCCTATCACCCTCATACAATCGCCACCATTTTCACCGCACCAACCTTGCGACCACTCGCTTCTCCACTTCTCTCTATCTTTCTGTGTGATCAGTTGCAAAACTAACATCTTGCACCACTTTCTAACATCGCCACTCATCCCCTTCTTTTCTCTCTCTCACTTACGTTCCTGTTTATGTACGAAAAACAACTACACCTGCAATCACCTTCCAACACCACAAACCCAACCCCAAACCAACACCCACATGCTCGACACCATTATTATTATTGTTATATTCTTATTGGATGAAACCACCACCGTCCTTTATCTGTTTCCTGGTCAGCATTGAAACCAATCACCATCAACTAAACCTAAAATGACTATTAGTTGCAACTCCTGTTTCACTGCCATAAAATCCTCAACCATTGCCACCTGATACAGCCTCGTTACATATATTTTCTTATTATGTTTCTACTCTAGCTCGAACCAGGTTATTATCCTTTACATCATTAAACTATAAAGCTGCACCTACTAAATTCTTATTTAAATTGAAAACGACTGCTACTTCTGTGAATTGCTGTACGAAATCCACAGCTCATCGAAGTTGTGAAAGGGTGAATGATATCAATGATACTTATTATAGGATAAAAGGGATAATGATAACAACTTTCTTTTTCCTTTTTCCCTTGTTGGCCGACAAAAGGTTTCCCCACTTGTGATTAAATATTAGTACGGCTGTAACTTGTTTCATGCTGTGTGTATATTTTTTTTACCGAAACCCTTTTGGATTAAATTAAGTAAACTAGTTGATGGATTCTAAATGGACTTCATCATTTCACTAATTGGGCTCAAGGAAAGTAATCGGATTTTTGTTAAACGGGCTGCAATTGGGATTCATACAGATTGAGAGATTGGGCCATAACAAACACCATTATTAAGTCATCAAACTGCTGTACGTAATTTCTATTTCAACCGATTGCTCCTGATGCAGTTCACTTTCCTTATCGATTCCATGTTTTTATGTTACTCAAAAACCCACTCAAACAAAAACCGAAATACTTCATATGGTTCTAATCAGAAAGTATAACAGAAATGAACGGATAGAGCAATGGTTAGGAGGAGTGTTGTGTGGGCGTGAGGTCACGGGTTCGAGTCCGGTCTTGGGCAACTCTTTTTGGATAAGCTTTTCAAAGGGTATAAACATTTATATTTCATTATTATTATTATTATTATTATTATATTATTAGGGATATAAGCATTATTATCATTATTAATTAAAATTATCAACTTATTAAGATTAACTTTATTAGTAAAAAAAAAAATATTATTTTTACTATTATTATCATAATTAGTATTATTATTACTATTATTAAAACTATATTATTATTATTATCAAAAATTATTATCTTTATTATTACAATAAAAGCTAGTCATACAAACATATATTAAATAAGAACTATTTTTATAAATTATTTATTTAGAGTACGTAAAATAGATATATATAAATTATTATGAAACATATAATGTACTAGGATAACAATTATAATAAATAAATCTATTCGATTACAATGTGTATTAATATATACAAATGATATAGGTTCGTGAATCCGAGGCCAACCTTATACGTGTTCAATGATGTTATATGTATTTTTACTACAAAATACAGTATGGTGAGTATATAGTCCCTTTTAAACTTTAAATATTTTTGGGCTGAGAATACATGCGCTGTTTTTATAAATGATTTACGTTATGGATACAAGTGACTAAAATTACGTTCTACATGGGTTTGAATCAAAAATCCCCTAGCTTGGTAACTTTAACTATTGGTTTATGAACTGGTAGGCGCGAATCCTAAAGATAGATCTATCGGGTTTTACACCCCCACCCAGATGTTGTTCTAGTAAACTAGAAGAACGGGTGTTTAGTACTTCGAGGTTAACAGAACGCACTTGATTCGGTGCACATATTATTATAACTCAGGGGTACACACTCTTGTTAAGGCTAGTTACCGGGTGCCCACAACTTAGAATGCTTTTCATACACTTGCGAGTGTATTATGTTTATAAATATGAAATCTTGTGGTCCATAGTTATAACGCTGCTAGCATCAAACCTATATATCTCACCAACTTTATGTTGACTTTTAAAGCATGTTATTCTCAGGTACGAATTAAGTCTTCCGCTGTGCAATAGCTCATATTAAGGACCTTACTTGGAGTCGATCATCGCAATGGGACCAACTGTTGAAGACTCCGTCCGGATGGATTAGTTCGGGTTACTACAGTTGGTATCAGAGCGTTGGTCTTAGTGAACCAGGCCTTGCATTAGTGTGTCTGACTAGTAGTTGTTAGGATACAGTAGTGAGTCTGGACTTCGACCGTGTTTGCCTGTCAAAAAGTTTTGCTTATCATTCTAGTCGGAAATCATCTGCTTATCATCCCTAGAGAATTTCCTGCTTATCATTCATAAGTCTAGACACGTCTTACTGCATTTAGTGCATCGATAGTGTATAGACAAAATTCATATCTTAGCATATCTGTAGACTTGCCTGATATATGCCGTAAATTCCTCTGTAGTCTATGAAATACATATAGATATTCTATATAGTTATAATATCATCTGATATCCGAAAATCATTTCACGTCGAAGATCTCTTCCATCCACCAAATTGCCCTTTTCAACCAGAAGCGCTTACTGGCGAACCTGTTCGAGAAACCATTTTCTCTCCCCTTTTTCCGAGTATCCCATCACGATTACATACTATCCCATAGTTCGAATCTTATTCATTCACTCGCTTCAACCGTCAATCATTCCGTAGTACTAGAAGAAGTTAACGAACTACGCGCTCGTGTGACGACTTTGGGGAACCTGGTGCGAAGGTTACGAACACCAGCAGCAGCACCAGCAGCATAATCAGTACCACCATCATCGACGTCGACAGTACCCTTATCATCTCTAAACCATAACCGCGCCGTAACTCTCAATATCACAATCTGTACCTCAAATATCAACAGTACACGCCTCAATATCACCATCTGTACTTCGAGTATGAACTTCGTTCTACACATCGATCTACATCGGCTATCTTCGCTTTACGTATCATTCTACCTCATTTTTCCTCGTTCGACATGGTGAATATGTAATTTCTAAAGTTTTAGAGATTATGTAATCTAGTATTAACGGTAAATCAGATGAGTTTTTGACTCATTAAATCCATGATTACACCCGATGAAAATATATATGCAAGTATATTTTCATAAAGATTGTAATTAAAAATTCTTTTGTACAAACTGTTAATGATAAAAATATTTTAACGGGTGGGTAGTACCCGAGGAATATTTAGAATTCACATTAATAAGTTACACTGTACATTCTTCGAATCTGATTCAACGATCATTTACTATCCTACTTACAACTACCGATATACGTATCCGTTCACCACAGAATAACCATTTCTATTCAAATTTCATATTTGGATTTTGACCTACCAGAATCCAACAAGTGGCATAACGAAGAAAACATTGGACAAAAATAAAAAGTGTTAGAAACAAACGAATTAATTAATTGGAAATGTGATAGGATTTCACGCTAACTGTTCCGGCTAACTGTTCCCAGCTAACTGATTAACATTTAAGTTATCGCAATTTACATTCTCGCAATTTCATTTATCGTCATTTAATTTCTGTTATTTACTTTTACGCACTTTAAATAACGGGACACGTATGCAAGGTTTCGACTTATCATATCGACCCATCTATACATATATTTCGGAACAACCATAGACACTCTATATGTGAAGGTGGGAGTTGGCTATACAGGGTCGGAGTTGATTCCAAAATATATATATACTTTGAGTTGTGATCGACACCGAGACCGGTACACGGGTCACGATACGTATTATTTAATTTGAATATTATATATTAAATTATATATGAATCATTGAACCATCGGACTATCGGACTGCTAACTTTGGACAATTAAAATGAATTAAATTAAAATATTGGTTATAACATATGAAACTAAATAATTCTTCAAACTTGCCACTTGATTTCATCTTAAACCTCATTTGTACCTCGACAATTACAATTCGCGTTCAAATCCTTCATGATTCTTGAAAACACCTCGATCGAGAAGTTGAACCAGCCGCATCTCGGTTATGGAAGAAAGATTCATGCATACAGATATGCACCTGAAAAACTTTTGAAATCGAAGTTATAGTTAAAACCTATTCGCATCGAATTCTTTATCATTCATTAGCAAAAACAACCGTATGATTCCTTTTTAAGAAGCTAATTTTGTCACAGCTTCACTTCGACTTCTCAGTGAGACTACTCCTATTATAACCTCGATATTTATACCTTGTCTTTTCGCCGTCATCACCGGAGAACCTTTCATATTCCACGACATCATCAGCAGATGTACCAGCAGATAGTCATCTCCTTGGTGAAATTCGCAATCAGTATTTTGAAAATCTCGCAGAACTTTTCCAGTTATACCTATAATGTCTATCCCTAAGAATTTCATGCTTTGAATGTGTAGTTTCTGAAAAACAACCTGAACTATGAAGTAATTCTTGAAATGCTGATGAAGCAGTAAAAACCGTAAACGACTTTAACAGTCATAAGTTTGACGATAAAGTACAGTATGTTGGTAAAGCTCAGAAAAAGAGGTTGAGAATTGGAAGACGAATTGAACAAACTATGAAGGAGACTCCGAACAAAATACAAGGACTAAACTTATACATAAAGAATCATGACGATTCCGTAGCAAACACCTTACTTCTGAATCTAAACCCTTACGGGTCAATCTTCATCATCATCCTTCGACATTAGAAATTCCAAGATATTATCATATCTTTCATTATAAATATCCTCAATATTTCTGAAGATATTTTCACAACTATTCTTATCTGAGATCATGTATCTCTTCGTAATATTTGTGTTACAACACAAAAGAATCTGTATTAGTTTCTAAATTCTGAAACCTTCGAATTTAAAATAAGAATGTTCTGAAGTAGTGTTGGGAACTGATGCATGAATTAGTATAGTATAATGAAACTTGATCAACTTCATTATATTACAGTAGGTCATGTTAAGTTTCTAATGGAATGTGATGATTCACAGTACCATCATCATGTGCCATGTTACACGACTCTTACATTCTATCCAATCTCCAAACATATCAAGAACATATTATATTGATAGTTCTATTTTCTGGATATTTTGGTAATTTGACAAATCAAAATCGTGCCGTTACCATTTCTTTCTAAGAACATTAGTTATGTTCATCCAAAACTTCATATCTATGAATTCCGGCTCATTGCTCGCTTAATTTGAGGACGGGAAGATTAATAACACTATAACCCCAAGATAATAGTAGAAGTGAATAAAATCCTCCGGTGGTAGATGAAAGAGAAGGAATTAAAGGAAAGGAATAGAAGGTGCGAATTGTGGAAATAAAGAAACAAAGGGAGTGGATTTATAGTGAAATATCCGAAAGAGGAATCGAAACAGATTGCCGCATTAAATCAAAGAAGATCGTGATTTCTTTATTCGCCAACGAATCGAATCTTTTAGATTTTCAAGATTTTCTTTAAATCCCTTAAATTCTGGAAATCAATCCTAATCATGTCATCGGTTAAAACAATTCCATATTCACTCATTTCAATTTTTTTGTGATAGCTTCACTCATACGCATCACATGATCGAAATGTTTTATCTATATCTATCAATAATGAAAACATTATTACCTCATATTCGTCATGAAAACATTCCTATTGTTATTTATGACAACCTCTACCAAATTTCGGGGACGAAATTTCTTTAACGGGTGGGTACTGTAACGACCCGGAAATTTCCGACCAAATTTAAACCTTATTCTTTATATGTTTCCGACACGATAAGCAAAAACCCTAATTTTGAGTCTAGAAAGTTTGAAATCTATATCTGGATGATTAGTTACCCTTTTGACCAAGCCTGACAATTCACGAACATTTATGTGTATATATGATATATATCTATTAATTGTTAACGTTAACAAGGTATAAGATATGAAATTTAAAATGTATGAATTGTTATTTTGTTATCGATATTATCATAACTAGTATTATTATTAGGGTCACTAATAATATTTATTAGTATTACTATTATTACTATCATTATTATATAATTTTGATTATTACTATGAATATTATAATTTTAAATACTATTATGATTGATAAATGTATTATTATTAACTTAATTATTAAAACAATCATTTTAATTAAAGTTATTAATGTCATCATTCGTATTAATATTAATATGCATATTCTTATTATTATTATTATTATTATTATTATTATATTATTAACAGAGATATTATTAATTACATATATTTATTATTAATTATTAATTACTATATATATATATATATATATATATATATATATATATAAACGGTATTCCATATAATCTGTTAAAATTATCATCACGTGTTATTCTATCATCTAACTATCCAAACCTGTCTCCTTCACTTTATTTTTTTTCTGTTTGCTCGTGATTTTGATTAACATTTATCAGTATTATATAAATCAACCAATTATCCTTTATGTTTGCGAGAGAACTGATTAACCATCTAATATCTTTATTTTTTTTTATAAAATTCGATCAAATCCAGTTATGAGAGATCATCATCACTTTGCAAACTTTGATCTCTGCTACCTTGCCACCGTCTACAGCCGCCACCTGCAATAACCACCCATGACCACCCTATCACCCTCATACAATCGCCACCATTTTCACCGCACCAACCTTGCGACCACTCGCTTCTCCACTTCTCTCTATCTTTCTGTGTGATCAGTTGCAAAACTAACATCTTGCACCACTTTCTAACATCGCCACTCATCCCCTTCTTTTCTCTCTCTCACTTACGTTCCTGTTTATGTACGAAAAACAACTACACCTGCAATCACCTTCCAACACCACAAACCCAACCCCAAACCAACACCCACATGCTCGACACCATTATTATTATTGTTATATTCTTATTGGATGAAACCACCACCGTCCTTTATCTGTTTCCTGGTCAGCATTGAAACCAATCACCATCAACTAAACCTAAAATGACTATTAGTTGCAACTCCTGTTTCACTGCCATAAAATCCTCAACCATTGCCACCTGATACAGCCTCGTTACATATATTTTCTTATTATGTTTCTACTCTAGCTCGAACCAGGTTATTATCCTTTACATCATTAAACTATAAAGCTGCACCTACTAAATTCTTATTTAAATTGAAAACGACTGCTACTTCTGTGAATTGCTGTACGAAATCCACAGCTCATCGAAGTTGTGAAAGGGTGAATGATATCAATGATACTTATTATAGGATAAAAGGGATAATGATAACAACTTTCTTTTTCCTTTTTCCCTTGTTGGCCGACAAAAGGTTTCCCCACTTGTGATTAAATATTAGTACGGCTGTAACTTGTTTCATGCTGTGTGTATATTTTTTTTACCGAAACCCTTTTGGATTAAATTAAGTAAACTAGTTGATGGATTCTAAATGGACTTCATCATTTCACTAATTGGGCTCAAGGAAAGTAATCGGATTTTTGTTAAACGGGCTGCAATTGGGATTCATACAGATTGAGAGATTGGGCCATAACAAACACCATTATTAAGTCATCAAACTGCTGTACGTAATTTCTATTTCAACCGATTGCTCCTGATGCAGTTCACTTTCCTTATCGATTCCATGTTTTTATGTTACTCAAAAACCCACTCAAACAAAAACCGAAATACTTCATATGGTTCTAATCAGAAAGTATAACAGAAATGAACGGATAGAGCAATGGTTAGGAGGAGTGTTGTGTGGGCGTGAGGTCACGGGTTCGAGTCCGGTCTTGGGCAACTCTTTTTGGATAAGCTTTTTAAAGGGTATAAACATTTATATTTCATTATTATTATTATTATTATTATTATATTATTAGGGATATAAGCATTATTATCATTATTAATTAAAATTATCAACTTATTAAGATTAACTTTATTAGTAAAAAAAAAAATATTATTTTTACTATTATTATCATAATTAGTATTATTATTACTATTATTAAAACTATATTATTATTATTATCAAAAATTATTATCTTTATTATTACAATAAAAGCTAGTCATACAAACATATATTAAATAAGAACTATTTTTATAAATTATTTATTTAGAGTACGTAAAATAGATATATATAAATTATTATGAAACATATAATGTACTAGGATAACAATTATAATAAATAAATCTATTCGATTACAATGTGTATTAATATATACAAATGATATAGGTTCGTGAATCCGAGGCCAACCTTATACGTGTTCAATGATGTTATATGTATTTTTACTACAAAATACAGTATGGTGAGTATATAGTCCCTTTTAAACTTTAAATATTTTTGGGCTGAGAATACATGCGCTGTTTTTATAAATGATTTACGTTATGGATACAAGTGACTAAAATTACGTTCTACATGGGTTTGAATCAAAAATCCCCTAGCTTGGTAACTTTAACTATTGGTTTATGAACTGGTAGGCGCGAATCCTAAAGATAGATCTATCGGGTTTTACACCCCCACCCAGATGTTGTTCTAGTAAACTAGAAGAACGGGTGTTTAGTACTTCGAGGTTAACAGAACGCACTTGATTCGGTGCACATATTATTATAACTCAGGGGTACACACTCTTGTTAAGGCTAGTTACCGGGTGCCCACAACTTAGAATGCTTTTCATACACTTGCGAGTGTATTATGTTTATAAATATGAAATCTTGTGGTCCATAGTTATAACGCTGCTAGCATCAAACCTATATATCTCACCAACTTTATGTTGACTTTTAAAGCATGTTATTCTCAGGTACGAATTAAGTCTTCCGCTGTGCAATAGCTCATATTAAGGACCTTACTTGGAGTCGATCATCGCAATGGGACCAACTGTTGAAGACTCCGTCCGGATGGATTAGTTCGGGTTACTACACTTACAGTAACTTTGTCTAAGTAACTTGAGGTAGTAACCTTGTTCATAATCTTGTTCGATTCATAATTATATAGCTATCTTATTTTATGTTGTAAAATTTTAACAACAAGAACATAGTTTGAATGATTTCAAACTTGTTTGCAAACTAAATAGATCCTTATAACTTAACTTTTAAAACACTTTAAGACCTATAATATATCATAATTATATGCTAACTTAACAAGATATAACTTAGTTTTACAAAGAACACCTTAAAAACTGAATCTACGTCGTCGGAGTGCAACCGGGGGCTGTTTTGGGTTGGATAATTAAAAACCATCTTGAACTATGAATTGGAAGTTCATGTTCTGGAAAAATGATATTTCTTATGAATATGTTAACACATAAAAATTTCATGGTTTAACTCAAAGTGTAAGTATTTTTAGAAAAATGATCATTAAATGTTGTTTTTATGATGGAAAATGATCACTTTCATAAGTTTTACCAAAGTTTGACCTATAACTTGTGATTTCAAATACAAACAAAGGTATTTTCAGTTCATATTCTTAAAATTTGACTCGATCCAAGGAAGTGGCAAGTTGAACCAACAAAAACGGAGTTGTATTGAAGAAACTACGACTAAAACAAGATTGGGTATCCGAAGCTAGTTTAGCTACGAAAATATTTGGAGATAAAGTAAATTAATCATATCTTTTCTAATTAATATGATATTTTATATATAATTACTTATGATTTGATTTTATATATTTCAGGACCACCCGTAAACAATAGGAGAAGATTAATCATAAGACCTCATGATTGTACGCAACACGTCATTTGACAACACGGTACTTTATGTACGCAACACGTCATTTAACAACATGGTACCATGGGTCGAGATTAATTCTGATCAATATGAATACGATGGGGTCTTTATTTATTTTATTGAGCAACTAATTGTGGACCACTAACATCGGACTGCTAACTACGGACTAAGAAAATATTAAAAGTATTATAAGTATATATATATATATATATATATATATATATATATATATATATATATATATATATATATATATATATATATATATATATATGTAACGATTACTTGAAAAGAAAATATGTTGATATATTATATATATATGGTTAGGTTCGTGATATCTATCGGAGACCAAGTCGAGTTAAATACCTTCAAGGCAAAAGTGAGTATATAGTCCCACTTTTAAACTCTAAATATTTCGGGATGAGAATACATGCATTTTATGATTTACGTTATGGACACAAGTGATTAAAAATATATATATTCTACGTTGAGTTGTACCACTGGCATACTTCCCTGTAGCTTGGTAACTACTATTTACATGTGGTATTGTAAACGCGAATCCTGTTGATAGATCTATCGGGCCTGACAACCCCAACCGGACTGGACGACCAGTATTCAACGGTTGCACAGTACTTCGTTTTGGTGACTACACTTGGTACAGTGTAGTGAGATTTCATAATAAAGAGAATATGCGACGTTGATTAAATGTTAAGTATGGTTATCAAGTGCTCAACCACTTAGAATATTTTTATTAAAACGTTTATGTATATGAAATCTTGTAGTCTATATTTATAACGCTGCTATCATTAAACCTATATCTCACCAACTTTATGTTGACGTTTAAAGCATGTTTATTCTCAGGTTCCTAGAAGTCTTCCGCTGTTTGAATATATGTTAGAGAAACCATGTGCATGGAGTCATACATGTTTTATTCGAGGAAGCATTGCATTCACAAAATCATCACCGTGTATTTATTTTGACTGCATTGTCAACGGAAGTATTCTTGTAAACTGTTATTTACGGTGATTGTCTATATGTAGAAATCATCAGATGTCGAAAACATTGAATTTTAAATATTCATTTATGGTATATCTTTTCAAAAGAATGCAATGTTTATAAAACGTATCATATAGAGGTCAAATGCCTCGCGATGTAATCATATGTTATTGTATTCGTCCCTATGGATTGGGTCGGGTTCTTTCATGTGGTATCAGAGCAGTGGTCTTAGCAAACCAGGTCTGCATTAGTGTGTCTAACTGATAAGTCGTTAGGTTGCATTAGTGAGTCTGGACTTCGACCGTGTCTGCATGTCAAAATTTTGCTTATCATTTTGTGTCGAAAATCATCTACTTATCATCTGTAGGAAATTACCTGCTTATCATCTTAAGTCTAAGCGCGTCTTACTGCATTCATTGCATGAATGGTGTATAGACAAAATTCATATCTTAGCGTATTTACTAATTCATATCTACGCGTATCTGTTACTGTCAACTTTGTCTGACATATTCCGTAAATCCCTCCGTAATCTATGAGATCTTTTGTTCTATATATGTGGATATTCTATATAATTAGAATACCACCCGATAGCCGAAAAATCATTTCATATCGAAAAATCCTTTACTCAATCATACGAAATGGAACTCGTCACTAGTTGAAGTCCCTCGGATTCCGATATGGAATACTACTCAAGCTCCGAAAGCAGTGTGACCGGAATGGATCAACCAATCAGTCATCATCTATTTTGGATGGATTGGGGATGGGTTCGTAGCCTCCTCAATCATTGGAGACAAGAAGAACGTAATCCCTTCCATCTACCAAATTGCCCTCTTGACGATTAACCTGAAGCACTTACCGGCGAACCTGTTCGAGAAACCATTTTCTCTCTCATTTCCAGAGTATCTCGTCACGATTATATACTACATCAAATTCTAGATTTTATTTATCCGCTCGTCCGAACCGACAATCACCCCGGTGTAATAGAAGAAGTCAACGAGCTTCGCACTCGGGTAGTGGCTTTGGAGAATACGGTACGACGGTTACAAACACCATCAGCAGCATCAGCAGCATAACTAGTACCGTCAATAACATCAACATCACAAGCCTCAATACCCTAAGCACCAGCAGCATCACCAGCTATCACACCCCCAGTTAGGGCCTGGGCGAAATGTGATTCAATATCATAATACATACCAACATATTATAAAATGAGAACAATAACTATATGAATAAAACCAAATTGTATTTGAATAAACGCAGCGGAAGAATTAATAATGTCGTTACAAGAATTATAAATTGTTCAAATGCAGAAAAGTAAATATGCGATAAGTCTTGATCCTAGCCAAGTAAGTCATCACATAAGCAGTAGATATAGAGGTCCTGATCATTCAGTACCTGAGACAAACATGCTAAAAGTGTCAACCAAAAAGGTTGAGTGAAATTCATAGGTTTAACAAATATGTTTGACCGTTTGTTTTTAGACCACAAGATTTGTTATAAAAGTAGATCACGCAGATCCAAAAGTAGTACTGATTCGTGATATTTTAGACTAAACGTTTGTTTTGTTTCCCCTATGATAAGTTGACAGTACCTTATCACCATGTTTAAATCATTATTAAGTAATATAAAGACATCGCGGTCAAATGTATCGGGGACGTTACTCCCGATAGGCCTACCCCCAATAATTAAGAATGCCTTATCCTGAAAGCAATTAAAAAATATCACTGTGGGGTCTTAGTAGCATAAGCTAGTCATAGTACAGTTTAGGTTTGTACTTGTGTCTAAGTTGTTTAAAGTATAAAAGCAGCATGTGTCTCACCCCAGTAAGTATAAAAAGTGCTATAGCAATAAGAGTGGGGCTATGAAAGTCACCTTAGTAATTCAGTGAGTGAAAGTATTCCTTAAAGAGAAAGTATGGATGATCGAAGCACAGAGAAGTCAACCTAAGAATAAGTTAAGAATAGTTTAGATGTTTTGCCCGTATTATGATAAGTGTAAGTATTTTATTTTATAGTAAGTTTAAAGAAGGTTTATCGTTTTGGAAAGGCTTTTCATACTAGACAAGCTTTCAATCTAACACTTTCAATTTAAAATGGCCTTTTCAGGTCATAGGTTTCTGAGCCACAGGATCCTTTAACTCGGTAATCCAAACTCTCCGCCTAGACTTTCGAGCGTCCATCCACTCGAGAAAGATCAAGATCTATACCCATCTAATATACCGTTCCAATACGTTTTTAGGTGCGTATAGAAATACAACACTTTATATACTTTACTTATAAGTGTTTAATATATATATATATATATATTATATATATGTAAGGATACATATATATATATATATAGTTTAAATTAAGTTTTAGATCAATATAAGCACCAATAATTATCTAATGATGCTAACAAGTATTTTATTGATTTCATAACAGTAAGTAACTTGTATAAAACATAATAAAAATTTTCTATACATTAATATTAAGTTTTGTGTATTAAATATTACTTTTTATAATTATTTTAATAGTTAAAATGCAAATAAATAGGTAAACAAGTTTAACACCACATCTTATATTTTTCTTAGGTTCTACTGATCAAAATAAACTTAGGAAAATTTTATAAATTTTTGTTATGGTGTAAAAGTATTTATTGCTAATTTCTTTTTCGGTTTGCAATAAATCAAAGTTTATAAAGTAATAATTATTAAATCAACTAAATTAATTCAACCAATAATTTTCGTGAGCTTATATTAGTATATTAAGCTTATAAAAATTATTTGTATAATTATATTAATAGTTTAACTATTTAATTCAACTTTTGTATTGTTATTAGTTTAAATTCGAAATTAACTAGAAATATATATTCATTAATTCAAAAAAATAATTTTTATAACTTTCTTAATAGTTCCAAAGTAGTTTTTATTAATTATTGTAGTCATAAAAATATTATACCATTTAGTTCTCTTTTTATTTTAAAAACACTGTTTTCGGCTACTGTAGCAAAACTAAAGAAAATACAAATTAATTATTTAAAATGACAATTAAATCAAACATTAATTTTTATAATTACTTGTATAACATATGTGATAAGCGAAAATTGTAAAAACATATATATATAATCGTTTACTATTTATTTATTATATATCTATATATACCGAATATAAAAAAAATCAGTTTTTGATTTTTAATAAATATAAATTCGAATGTATAATTCATAAAAATAATTTTTATAGTAATTAGGATACTTAATACTAATTATCATGTATTTAAATTATTTATTATAATTAATTTCGTATTTATTTGGTATTTAACATAAAACTTGCACAAAAATATGATAAAAACTAAATAAAAACTATAAAAATAATATAGAGAACTTACAAAAATAATTTTTGCAGAGGTTTGAGAGAGAATTCTTCAAGTTTTTGGTGTACAAAATTTGTGAACTAGGCTATGGTATTTATAGTTACAATTTTTGGTAAAGAGAAAATAAAAAAAATACAAAAGTTTATATAAAAAAATAACTAGTGTCTTGTAAAAAAATTAAAAGTATTTATGGCCAGTCATGCCACCATTTCAAAATATAAATAAATAAAAGTAAAGTTAAAAGTAGGAATAAAATAAATAAAAGTGGATCTAGATCTAGTTTATATATAAAAAAATACTACTTTTTAAATATATATATATATATATATATATATATATATTTCATAGTTCTAAAAATGTTAACTAACTAAATTTCTATTTTTATTTAATTATTAAATACGAATTTTGATAAATATAAATATATATTCGGTATTTATAAAATTATAATTACTAAATGTGGTTTTTATTTAATTAAATTATTACTTTATAATTTTATTAGTTTTATATATGTTACTACATTTATATATACTTGTATTTATTAATTGTATAATATATTAACTAAATACAAAATTAATATAAGTATTTTATATGTAATCATGTTATGACATAAATTTTTTTTTTATAAAAATTCTTACGCGTACGTTGTTGAATAAAATTTATTATTCGTTTAACGTTCGTTAATTTCGTATGTATATAACGACCTTTTATTAGTACTTAGAGTTTATTCATTATACTTAAATCTTTTGTTCGGGCATTATATAGATGGAAAAATGAGGGTCGTTATAGTACCTCCCCGTTAATGAAAACTTCGTCCCGAAGTTTTAAGTGGAGTTCCCGTCTGCTTCATCAACAGTTGGGAAGAGATGGGGGTATTTTCGTATCATTTGGTCTTTGCGTTCCCAGGTATATTCGGGGCCTCTACGCGAATTCCAACGGACTTTAACAATAGGTATGTTGCTCTTACGAGTCTCTTTGACCTCTTCTTTCATAATCTCTATAGGTTCTTCGACAAAGTACATTTGCTCATCAATGCGGATATCATCCAAAGGAATAACAAGAGTATCTTCGGCGAGACACTTTTTCAGATTTGAGACATGAAACACATCATGTACTTGACTTAGTTCAGCTGGAAGTTCTAATCGATACGCAACGGGACCGATTCTTTGAATAACTTTGAAAGGTCCAACATAACGCGGACTGAGTTTACTTCGTTTACCGAAGCCGATAACACCTTTCCAAGGAGATACTTTTAACATAACGTTATCTCCAACTTGGAATTCTAACGGTTTTCGGTGAGGGTCGGCATAACTCTTTTGTCGACTACGAGCGGTTTCTAAACGCTTCTTGATTTGCACGATCTTTTCGGAAGTTTCATGAATAAGTTCAGGACCAGTTAATTGTCTGTCCTCGAGTTCATCCCAACACAATGGAGATCTACATTTGCGACCGTATAAAGCTTCGAATGGTGCAACTTTAATACTAGAGTGATAGCTGTTGTTGTAAGAAAACTCGACTAAAGGTAGGTGTTTATCCCACCCTTTACCGAAATCGATAACACATGCTCGTAGCATATCCTCCAAAGTTTGGATAGTTCGTTCACTTTGACCGTCCGTTTGCGGATAATAAGCTGTACTCATGTCGAGTCGAGTTCCAAGAGACGCTTGCAAGGATTTCCAGAAATTGGAAGTAAATCGACTATCGCGATCCGAGATAATAGAAGTAGGGACACCATGACGAGTAACAATCTCTTTAACATAGAGTCGAGCTAACTTTTCCATTCTGTCAGTCTCTTTGATTGGTATGAAATGTGCAGACTTAGTGAGACGATCAACTATGACCCAAATCGTATCATTGCCATTTGCAGTCTTAGGCAATTTTGTGATAAAGTCCATAGCTATACCATCCCACTTCCACTGTGGAATATCGGGTTGAGTTAGAAGACCAGAAGGCTTTTGGTGCTCGGCTTTGACTTTCGAACAAGTAAGACACTTACTTACATAAGTAGCAATGTCGCCTTTCATGTTGGGCCACCAGTAGAACTCTTTCACATCCTGATACATTTTACTAGAACCGGGATGAATAGAATACCTAGTCTTATGTGCTTCATCCAAGACTAGTTCACGGATATTACCATAACGAGGAACCCAAATTCGATTACCAAAGTATCTTGTACCATTGGACTTAACTTGCAGTTGGTTTTCGAAATTTATAGGTCCTTCTCCTTCGATAAGTGTAGGTTTGATAGCTTCAACTTGAACTTCGCAGATTCGAGAGATGAGATTCGATTTGATCTTAAGATTCAAGGCACGAACACGCCTAACTTCGTCCTTTCGACTTAGAGCATCGGCAACTACATTTGCCTTTCCCGGATGATACTTTAGTTCACAATCATAATCATTTAACAATTCGAGCCATCGTCTCTGTCTCATGTTTAGCTGTTTCTGATTAAAGACATGCTGAAGACTCTTATGGTCGGTGAATATCGTAAACTTAGTACCGTATAGATAATGTCGCCACATCTTCAGAGCGAATACCACAGCACCTAACTCCAAATCGTGTGTGGTGTAATTAACTTCATGTTTCTTTAATTGTCGGGAGGCATAAGCGATAACCTTCTTGCGTTGCATTAGAACACAACCGAACCCTTGTTTCGAGGCATCGCAGTAGACAACAAAATCGTCGGAACCTTCAGGTAAAGATAAGATCGGAGCAGTGGTCAACTTCTCTTTCAGAATCTTAAATGCAGACTCTTGTTCTTCGGACCACTCGAATTTCTTCCCTTTGTGAGTTAACTTGGTGAGAGGCTTTGCAAGAAGAGAAAAATCTTTAATAAATCTTCGGTAGTAACCGGCAAGTCCCAAAAATTGGCGAATATGCTTCGCAGTCTTTGGCACTTCCCAATTCTGAACAGCGGTGATTTTAGCGGGATCGACATGTATTCCATTACTATCTACAACATGTCCAAGGAATTGTATGGTTCTAAGCCAAAACTCACACTTAGAAAATTTTGCGTAGAGTTTTTTCTTTTCTTAAGAGTTCAAGAATCAATCGTAAATGTTGCTCATGTTCTTTCTCGCTTTTAGAATAGATCAAGATGTCGTCGATGAAAACAATAACGAATTTATCAAGGTAAGGCTTGCAAACACGGTTCATAAGATCCATAAATACGGCTGGAGCATTGGTTAAACCTAAAGGCATAACACAAAATTTGTAATGTCCGTATCGGGTGCGGAATGCAGTCTTAGGAATGTCGGACTCCTTGACTCTGAGCTGGTGATAACCGGATCTTAAATCAATCTTAGAATAAATGCTTGACCCTTAAAGTTGGTCGAATAGATCATCAATGCGAGGTAACGGGTAACGATTCTTTATGGTAAGCTTGTCGAGCTCTCGGTAATCAATACACATTCTCAATGTACCATCCTTCTTTTTGACAAATAAGACAGGAGCTCCCCACGGGGACGAACTTGGACGAATAAAACCTAGATCCAAAAGTTCTTGGAGTTGGTTAGAAAGTTCCTTCATTTCGGAAGGTGCTAAACGATACGGTGCTTTAGCAATGGGTGCAGCACCTGGAGATAAATCGATTTGAAATTCAACTTGACGAGGCGGTGGAAGACCAGGGAGATTTTTGGGAAACACATCGGGAAAATCTTTAACAACCGGGACATTTTCAATACGCGTTTCTTCGAATTCGATCATTTTAACGTGAGCTAGTATGGCGGAGTAACCTTTCACAAGGTACTTACGGGCTTTAAGACATGAGATGATATTAAGATTGGAACAACTCCGTTTGCCTTGGATAATAAGAGTTTCTCCACTTCCTAACGGAATTTGAACGGTCTTATCGAAACACATGATGGCTGCTCTCAATGGACCTAACCAATCCATTCCAACCACTACATCGAAACTACCTAGCTCGACCGGCAAAAGGTCTATCTTGAATTCCTTATCGGCTAGAATTAGGTTGCAGTTTTTATATATTTTATCAACTTTCATTAACTTCCCATTAGCCACTTCTACTAATCGTCTGGTTTGTAGGGTTTGGGGCTTTTCAGTAAAAAGGGTGCAAAACTCATTTGACACATAACTCTTATCGGCTCCCGTATCAAATAAAATAGTGGCATAATAATTATTGACGAGGTACGTACCGGTAATGACCTCATCCTCATCACTGGCTTCTGCAGCAGTAATCACAAAAGCACGACCTTTGGCAGTAGCATTTGCTCCAGTAGCTGGAGTATCTTTCTTCTTTGGACAATTCGGGCTAATATGCCCCTTTTCACCACAAGTATAGCATGTTGGAGGAGGTCTAGCCGGAACAATGGCTCTATTCTGAGGTAGGGTTCTACAAGTCTTTGCAGCATGACCTATCTTCTTACATATTGTACACACAGCAGTGCACTTTCCTGGATGATGCCTTTCACATTTAGAACAAAACGGACTAGTACCCTGATAACCGGGTCTCGTACCATTTCCCGGTTTCTTGTTAACATTTTGAGCTGAACCCTGAGATGGTTCAAATTTCCTCTTATTGTCACCGTTTTTAACTTCGACTTGTTTATTAACCGAAACTCTCCTACGTTTAGCCATCATTAAACTCTGTGCCATGTGGATCACAGCATCCACAGTAACCTTCTCGGCAGAAATCACATTCCCTTGAACATCCTCGGGTAGACCCTCGATATACCGCTCTATCCTGCGGGCTTCAGTTGGGAACATTTCGGGACATAAGGTAGAAAGCTCCAAAAAACGATTGGTATAGCTTTCGATATCGGTTCCTTTAACTCTGAGTTCCCAGTACTCAGCCTCGAGCTTTTGGACTTGACTTCTTGGGCAAAACTTAGTGATCATCATGCCTTTGAGTTCATCCCATGGGGTAGCATTAGCATTATCTATTCCCACAGATTTGGCATGAGCAGTCCACCATGTCATAGCATTGCCAGTGAGTGAACTTGTGGAAAACTTCACTCGATCATTATCTCCGCAGTTACAGATACGGAAGATTGATTCTAGCTTTTCAAACCATCGGACCAGTTCTACGGCTTCTTCTTTTCCACTAAAAGTGGGTGGGTTACAGTTCTTAAAATCTTTATAGGAGCAAGTTTTAGAAGGAACATTATGATTGTTATTGTTATTGCCTTGGGCGGCCGCTAGCAACAATTGAAATTGTTCAGTAGAAAGAGTGACATTTGGTATAAGATTGTTGTTGTTGTTGTTGTTGCCACGAGTTGAGTGAGCCATTGATCTTCAATACATAAATACATTATTAGTTGAAGAATCAAGATGTTATAAGTTTACAATCATGATTTATAACGTTTGCACAACACACATAGGTGAATAAGACAATATGCTTAAATAAACACTTAACATTATTGGAAACGAGGCATTATATAAGTCTTTATTACACGAGTTTGGAATGGAAAAAGTTTAGGCATAAGCCTTTACATAGATGGGTAAATGGAAAATAGGAAAACAAAAGGTAGGTTTTAGTTCTTCTTTTTCTCGTTCTCAGCTTCCTTCATAAATTTCTCTATCTTTTCATTTTTCTCCTTTTGTTTCTCGTGGAGGTATTCAAAATTATCGTAGAGGTTAGTGATGCGGCTGTTGACAAAGTTGTTGTTGAAATCCTTGATAGCCAGTTGATGATTGATTCGGTTTTTCTCTATTTTCATCTTAGACTCAACTAGTTCTTGGAGGTAGGCAAGAGATTGCTTTCCCCAACGGGTATTCCGTTCTTCCTCAGTCTTCACTTTCATTACTGTCTCCATTACTTTGTCCATGTTATTTTTCACAAGTTTTTCTAGTTTTTCAGTTTGAGAGTCGAAGGACTCTTTGATGATTTCTTTCAAGATTGTGTTTTCTTTTTCTAGGTTGTTTAGACGCATTTCTATCCGAGAAACTTGGCGCCTACTATACTCTTTATTCTTATCACAACTTCGCTGAAGGTTGAGGATATCAGACTTCACCCTTACGTGTTCCATGTTATTATAAAATAATGGATCGGCTTCTCTAGTGGCGGCGGGTTCGGGTTGTTTTCTTTTTCGAGATGAGTTTTCAGATGATTCTTTAATAGGCTCTTCTTCAGGCTCATAACCTAAGAAGTCACTATCGTAGTTAGGGAGGTCTTGAAGAGCATTCCGTTTGGGAGTATTCATCGGTTGATGAGAGTCAGCAGTATTGGCATGATGTTTTCCTTTGCTTTCATTTCTCGGGGTTGGATAATATTCGGGAGACCCACGCGAGTTGTAACGAGTGTTCGGGCTATAGTTCATTGGTGGTGAAGGAGGACTATAAAGTGGGTTTCGAACTGATTTTTCGATAGAATATCCTTCAGTATCTTTCTCAGCTGGTTTGAAAAGAGTCATTTTGTTTATTTGATGATAGCTTGACATCCTAACATTAAGATAGAGATTTTGATTAGATTTTTAAGCTAGGATTGTAAAGAATGAGAGGTAGGGTTGAACTCTTTGCTTTAACATTCTAAGGTAATCCTAAGTGATTTAAAGTCTAAGGCAGGAAAGGTTATAGTTTCCTAGATCGCTAAGGTACCCTAGCTAACAAGTAAGGCACACATAAAATGCAATCCTGGTTCTCTATAACAGCCTGGTTATGCTCTGATACCAATCTATCACACCCCCAGTTAGGGCCTGGGCGAAATGTGATTCAATATCATAATACATACCAACATATTATAAAATGAGAACAATAACTATATGAATAAAACCAAATTGTATTTGAATAAACGCAGCGGAAGAATTAATAATGTCGTTACAAGAATTATAAATTGTTCAAATGCAGAAAAGTAAATATGCGATAAGTCTTGATCCTAGCCAAGTAAGTCATCACATAAGCAGTAGATATAGAGGTCCTGATCATTCAGTACCTGAGACAAACATGCTAAAAGTGTCAACCAAAAAGGTTGAGTGAAATTCATAGGTTTAACAAATATGTTTGACCGTTTGTTTTTAGACCACAAGATTTGTTATAAAAGTAGATCACGCAGATCCAAAAGTAGTACTGATTCGTGATATTTTAGACTAAACGTTTGTTTTGTTTCCCCGATGATAAGTTGACAGTACCTTATCACCATGTTTAAATCATTATTAAGTAATACAAAGACATCGCGGTCAAATGTATCGGGGACGTTACTCCCGATAGGCCTACCCCCAATAATTAAGAATGCCTTATCCTGAAAGCAATTAAAAAATATCACTGTGGGGTCTTAGTAGCATAAGCTAGTCATAGTACAGTTTAGGTTTGTACTTGTGTCTAAGTTGTTTAAAGTATAAAAGCAGCATGTGTCTCACCCCAGTAAGTATAAAAAGTGCTATAGCAATAAGAGTGGGGCTATGAAAGTCACCTTAGTAATTCGGTGAATGAAAGTATTCCTTAAAAAGAAAGTATGGATGATCGAAGCACAGAGAAGTCAACCTAAGAATAAGTTAAGAATAGTTTAGATGTTTTGCCCGTATTATGATAAGTGTAAGTATTTTATTTTATAGTAAGTTTAAAGAAGGTTTATCGTTTTGGAAAGGCTTTTCATACTAGACAAGCTTTCAATCTAACACTTTCAATTTAAAATGGCCTTTTCAGGTCATAGGTTTCTGAGCCACAGGATCCTTTAACTCGGTAATCCAAACTCTCCGCCTAGACTTTCGAGCGTCCATCCACTCGAGAAAGATCAAGATCTATACCCATCTAATATACCGTTCCAATACGTTTTTAGGTGCGTATAGAAATACAACACTTTATATACTTTACTTATAAGTGTTTAATATATATATATATTATATATATGTAAGGATACATATATATATATATATATATATATATATATATAGTTTAAATTAAGTTTTAGATCAATATAAGCACCAATAATTATCTAATGATGCTAACAAGTATTTTATTGATTTCATAACAGTAAGTAACTTGTATAAAACATAATATAAATTTTCTATACATTAATATTAAGTTTTGTGTATTAAATATTACTTTTTATAATTGTTTTAATAGTTAAAATGCAAATAAATAGGTAAACAAGTTTAACACCACATCTTATATTTTTCTTAGGTTCTACTGATCAAAATAAACTTAGGAAAATTTTATAAATTTTTGTTATGGTGTAAAAGTATTTATTGCTAATTTCTTTTTTGGTTTGCAATAAATCAAAGTTTATAAAGTAATAATTATTAAATCAACTAAATTAATTCAACCAATAATTTTCGTGAGCTTATATTAGTATATTAAGCTTAGAAAAATTATTTGTATAATTATATTAATAGTTTAACTATTTAATTCAACTTTTGTATTGTTATTAGTTTAAATTCGAAATTAACTAGAAATATATATTCATTAATTCAAAAAAATAATTTTTATAACTTTATTAATAGTTCCAAAGTAGTTTTTATTAATTATTGTAGTCATAAAAATATTATACCATTTAGTTCTCTTTTTATTTTAAAAACACTGTTTTCGGCTACTGTAGCAAAACTAAAGAAAATACAAATTAATTATTTAAAATGACAATTAAATCAAACATTAATTTTTATAATTACTTGTATAACATATGTGATAAGCAAAAATTGTAAAAACATATATATATAATCGTTTACTATTTATTTATTATATATCTATATATACCGAATATAAAAAAAATCAGTTTTTGATTTTTAATAAATATAAATTCGAATGTATAATTCATAAAAATAATTTTTATAGTCATTAGGATACTTAATACTAATTATCATGTATTTACATTATTTATTATAATTAATTTCGTATTTATTTGGTATTTAACATAAAACTAGCACAAAAATATGATAAAAACTAAATAAAAACTATAAAAATAATATAGAGAACTTACAAAAATAATTTTTGCAGAGGTTTGAGAGAGAATTCTTCAAGTTTTTGGTGTACAAAATTTGTGAACTAGGCTATGGTATTTATAGTTACAATTTTTGGTAAAGAGAAAATAAAAAAAATATAAAAGTTTATATAAAAAAATAACTAGTGTCTTGTAAAAAAATTAAAAGTATTTATGGCCAGTCATGCCACCATTTCAAAATATAAATAAATAAAAGTAAAGTTAAAAGTAGGAATAAAATAAATAAAAGTGGATCTAGATCTAGTTTATATATAAAAAAATACTACTTTTTAAAATATATATATATATATATATATATATATATATATATATATATATATATATATATATATATATATATATATATATATATATATATATTTCATAGTTCTAAAAATGTTAACTAACTAAATTTCTATTTTTATTTAATTATTAAATACGAATTTTGATAAATATAAATATATATTCGGTATTTATAAAATTATAATTACTAAATGTGGTTTTTATTTAATTAAATTATTACTTTATAATTTTATTAGTTTTATATATGTTACTACATTTATATATACTTGTATTTATTAATTGTATAATATATTAACTAAATACAAAATTAATATAAGTATTTTATATGTAATCATGTTATGACATAAATTTTTTTTTATAAAAATTCTTACGCGTACGTTGTTGAATAAAATTTATTATTCGTTTAACGTTCGTTAATTTCGTATGTATATAACGACCTTTTATTAGTACTTAGAGTTTATTCATTATACTTAAATCTTTTGTTCGGGCATTATATAGATGGAAAAATGAGGGTCGTTATACCAGCATCAACGTTATCACCATCATCAACATCAACAGGATCATTACCACCACCAACAATCACATCCGCATCACACGCCTCAATATCACCATCCGTACCTCGGATATCAACGTCACACGCACCATAGATACCAAGAAGTACCAACAACAACAAACGATGAAGTATTGATTCATAACTTCATCGGAGAAACATTCTATGGTGATTATGTAATCTCTAAAGACATAGAGATTACCTATTTTTGCCTTAACCATAAATCAGATGAGTGGACAGAAATGATAAAAGGAAGAGTAGAAACCCCGACAAGAATGATGCGTAAGGTACAAGCTAGACTTGTTTTACCAACAGCATCAGCAATACCCTTAGCCTCACCAACACAGTCAGTGATGTCAACATCGTTAGAATCATCAGCAACTTTAACATCACAAGCTCCACCAGTTCAAGAATCACCGTGGACATCATCAATAATGCGTATATTGCATCAACGAGTTATGAAGTATTAACTCATTCTTCTGAAGAATTTATATAAATATTTTATATATATGAATTCGGAAACCAAAATAAATCTTTTCGTACTAAGCTATTAAGTATGAATTGAAAAAGGGTAGATACTACTCGTTTAAATTCATACTACAAATATGCAATGATGTACGTCCTTCGTCAGCAACTTAATCATCGTTAACTACAATCCCTTTTTCAATTCAATGAATTTCGTTTTATAATAAACCAAGTGTATTATTCAATAATATGTTTGATTTTACACTTTCATCTTCAATGTACTCGAAGCTTACTGGGAAACAACATTCATATCTTGCGAAGTTAGCAAGAGTTCAATGAGTATCAGCATGATTCACTAAGGAAATATATATAAGAATAAATAATGAAGTATTGATCCATAACTTCATTAATATTCTGTGAAGAATATGTGGTTCCTAATCGTTTTAGAGATTACTTATTCTAGCTTAAACCGAAAATCAAATGAGTCTAATATTATATTGACTTATTAAATTCACGATTACATCTGAAGAAGATATATATGTACATATATTTTCATAAAGATTGTAATAAAATTCTCTGGTACAAAACATTACTTGTGAAATTTTTTTTAACGGGTATGTAATACCCGAGAGATATATAAATTCACAATTAATATGATTATATTCTTCGACTCTGATTCAACAATCATCAACTATACTCACTACCTTCACAATAATATACATTCTTTCATAGAAATCAAAACAACCATTCTCATCCAAATTTGATTACGACAAAACGAAATCCAAGTCAAGACTTAACAGAAGACATCACTCTTAGGACTCTTACATCTTTCAAAACTATACTTTGACTTCAAAACTATGCTAGAACATCATTCGATTCTTGGAACCCAGAAAAATATTTGTATCATTCAAAGTCCTAAAACATCATATGTATATTAACAATTACAATCTATGATCAAACCCTTCGAAATTCCTGAAGACACTTCAAATAATGGACAATCGAGATGATGATCCAACCACACATTACCCGCAGTCTTGCACCTGAAAAGCTCTCGAAACCAAGGACATAATTTAACACGTATCCGCGTTAAATCTTTTAGCATTTATTAGCAAAAATAACTTTGCGATTCCTTTTCAAAATAGCAAATCTTGTCACAGTTTCAGCAAGTCAACCTCGACTTTCCATTCGAAGTAGCCTTATTATAACCTGTAATACATACGATTACCCTTTTGTTACCAGGGAACCTTTTATATTCCACGACATTATCAGCAGATGTACCAGCAACTCGTTACCCCTTTGGCGGAATCAACAATTGGTATTTTGAAATCTCGCAGCATTTCTATTTCGGCAGTTATATATATATACAACGTCTATCCCCAAGAATTACATATTTCAAATGTGAAGTTTCTGAAAAATGCTCCAGTCTACGAATTAGTGCTATTAAGTTTTGGAAAAGACTGATAAAGTGGTAAAGACAGTAAACAACAATTACGGTCAGAAGTTTGACAAATAATAGATTGGAAAAGCTCGAACGAAAAATTTGGTACTGGAAAACGGATTGAGCAAAGTATAAAGGAGGTCGTGGACAAATCACAATGACGAAATCTACCTTCAAAGGATTCAAATGATTCAGTGTCTGCTGAAACTGTTAGTAAGAACCTTACTCCTTATTCTAAACCTTCACAGACAGATTTTTCGCGTCATTCCCTGATCTTAGATATTCTAAGATATCATCGTATTTTTCATTATAAATATCTCCGATATTCCTGAAGATATATTCCCCAACTATCCTCATCAAAAATCATTTATCTCTTCACAATATTTGCATTACAACATAAAAGAAACTGTGTTAGTTTCTAAATTCTGAAAAATTCGAGTTTAAAATATGAATGTTTTGAAGTAGTGTTGGAAACTGAAGCATGAATTAGTATAATATAATGATACTTGATCAACGTGATTATATTACAGTAATTCATGCTGAGTTTCTAAATGGAACATAATGATTCACAGATCATAACGTCATCATGTGCCATGTTACACAACTCTTACATTCTACCCAATCTCCAAACATATTAAGAACATATCTCCTTGATAATTCTATCTTTTCGGACATTCTGGTAACTTACCAAATCAAGATCGTTCAATTACTATTTCCTTCTTAGAACATTAACTATGTTTATTTCAAAATCCATACCTACGAATTCCGGACCATTATTCGCTTGACTCGAAGTCGGGAAGAGGAAACAGAAGTATGGAACTGTTGAATATAAAAGAAAATATAAAGCTCGACAACAACAAATAAATTACAAACCGTGTATATCAATACGTATTGCAACGTAAAGGCACGGGAGAATTAACAATACTATAACCCCAAGGTAATAGTAGAAATAAATAAAATCCTCCGGAGGTAGATGAAAAAGAAGAATGACAGAGATGAAAGTTAAGAGTATATCCAGGATCAGTACTGGATGAAGCATACTGATAAATATTTTAAAGTATGAATTGAGGGAGGAAGAATATAAGGTATGAGTTGTAAGGAAATGAAGGGAGGTGGATTTATAGTAAAAGATCCGACAGAGCAATCAAAATAGATGATCGCATTTAAAGCGGATTCTAATTTCCTTGATTATCGAAGAATCAAATCTCATTATGAAGATTTTACTCCAAATCTCTTGAACTTGGAAATCAATCCTATCTACGTCAAAAGATATGACGAATCTATACCTACTCATTTCACCCTTTGGTGATAGCCTCACTCGTACTCTTCAAAAAAAGCAAATTGCTTTATCAATATTACTTGATGATAATAAAACTCTAATTTCCAACTCGTATACGTCATGAAAACATACTTATTGTCAGCCATGACCATCCCATTCAAATTTCGGGACATAATTTATTTAACGGGTAGGTACTGTAACAACCCGGATTTTTCCAATCGTTTTATACTTATGAGATTAATATTTACATAAATTAAACCTTACCAACATGATAAGCAATCCAAATTGTTGAGACTTGTGTTTTTGAAAAGAGTTTTACACAACGTTTGACAGTCCAATTTGACCGATGATATCACGAACTATATAACATACGATAATTATACGTTTGTGTATATATATGTATTTATATATATTTAACATGATCTAAGGATGGTTTAACATCTCATTGTGTACTAATGACAATGAGTTATAAGTATATTTTGAAACTACTAAGTTAAGTTTTCAAAACGATAACTATACGTAACATTCTTTGATATATATACTTATAACCTATAATGCTTATACATGTATCGTATATATAACGTATTTAATCACTTTTTAAGGACTTAAATACATAAAACAATATAAGTATGTTCACAAAAGATAGCTATATTTGAATTCTCATTCCGTTTCCTCAAGATTTCTATACGTATATCTAGGGTATATGTACCCGTATCATACCCAGCTTCTATATGTATTTACTATTGGTATATACACATCAAATCAACATCCTAATCAACATCCTAATTAACATTATTACTGCTCTAGATATGAGGTAACTAGGATTTGTCAAGTAGCATGAATTATTAGTAAGAAAACAAAATTAGGAATTCTTTTCTTTCTTTATAAACTAAAAACGTTTTTATGAATGAACACCATTTCTTCACTCCATTTTCTCATACCTACACCCTCATTTCTCTCTCAAAATACTCCTAACTTCATACTTGATCATCTCCAAGCATTTTCTCCATCATTTAGCTTCAATCACAAGCCTTAAACACCATAAGAAAACTCTTTCAAGAACATATCAAAATAACCACCCATTTGAAGAAGTATACTTCCAACCTTTTGATCTAACTCCACCACTCTTTGATTTCAAGATTTTTTCTTATCTCTTACAGTAACTTTGTCCAAGTAACTTGAGGTAGTAACCTTTTTCATAATCTTGTTCGATTCATAATTATATAGCTATCTTATTTTATGTTGTAAAATTTTAACAACAAGAACATAGTTTGAATGATTTCAAACTTGTTTGCAAACTAAATAGATCATTCTAACTTAACTTTTAAAACACTTCAAGACCTGTAATATATCATAATGATATGCTAACTTAACAAGATATAACTTGGTTTTACAAAGAACACCTTAAAAACTGAATATACGTCGTCGGAGTGCAACCGGGGGCTGTTTTGGGTTGGATAATTAAAAACCATCTTGAACTTTGAATTGGAAGTTCATGTTCTGCAAAAAATGATATTTCTTATGAATATGTTAACACATAAAAATTTCATGGTTTAACTCAAAGTGTAAGTATTTTTAGAAAAATGATCATTAAATGTTGTTTTTATGATGGAAAATGATCACTTTCATAAGTTTTACCAAAGTTTGACCTATAACTTGTGATTTCGAATACAAACAAAGGTATTTTCAGTTCATATTCTTAAAATTTGACTCGATCCAAGGAAGTGGCAAGTTGAACCAACAAAAACGGAGTTGTAATGAAGAAACTACGACTAAAACAAGATTGGGTATCCGAAGCTAGTTTAGCTACGAAAATATTTGGAGATAAAGTAAATTAATCATATCTTTTATAATTAATATGATATTTTATATATAATTACTTATGATTTGATTTTATATATTTCGGGACCACCCGTAAACAACACGAGAAGATTAATCATAAGACCTCATGATTGTACGCAACACGTCATTTGACAACACGGTACTTTATGTACGCAACACGTCATTTGACAACATGGTACCATGGGTCGAGATTAATTCTGATCAATATGAATACGATGGGGTCTTTATTTATTTTATTGAGCAACTAATTGTGGACCACTAACATCGGACTGCTAACTACGGACTAAGAAAATATTAAAAGTATTATAAGTATATATATATATATATATATATATATATATATATATATGTAACGATTACTTGAAAAGAAAATATGTTGATATATTATATATATATATATATGGTTAGGTTCGTGATATCTATCGGAGACCAAGTCGAGTTAAATACCTTCAAGGCAAAAGTGAGTATATAGTCCCACTTTTAAACTCTAAATATTTCGGGATGAGAATACATGCATTTTATGATTTACGTTATGGACACAAGTGATTAAAAATATATATTCTACGTTGAGTTGTACCACTGGCATACTTCCCTGTAGCTTGGTAACTACTATTTACATGTGGTATTGTAAACGCGAATCCTGTTGATAGATCTATCGGGCCTGACAACCCCAACCGGACTGGACGACCAGTATTCAACGATTGCACAGTACTTCGTTTTGGTGACTACACTTGGTACAGTGTAGTGAGATTTCATAATAAAGGGAATATGCGACGTTGATTAAATGTTAAGTATGGTTATCAAGTGCTCAACCACTTAGAATATTTTTATTAAAACGTTTATGTATATGAAATCTTGTGGTCTATATTTATAACGCTGCTATCATTAAACCTATATCTCACCAACTTTATGTTGACGTTTAAAGCATGTTTATTCTCAGGTTCCTAGAAGTCTTCCGCTGTTTGAATATATGTTAGAGAAACCATGTGCATGGAGTCATACATGTTTTATTCGAGGAAGCATTGCATTCACAAAATCATCACCGTGTATTTATTTTGACTGCATTGTCAACGAAAGTATTCTTGTAAACTGTTATTTACGGTGATTGTCTATATGTAGAAATCATCAGATGTCGAAAACATTGAATTTTAAATATTCATTTATGGTATATCTTTTCAAAAGAATGCAATGTTTATAAAACGTATCATATAGAGGTCAAATGCCTCGCGATGTAATCATATGTTATTGTATTCGTCCCTATGGATTGGGTCGGGTTGTTTCACATATCATAACACAGTTGTATAAACGAGAACGACTCTATATGAGACTTTTTAAATAAAACATTTGTTAATAAAACAGCGGAAGCAGTAATACATGTTTACATTATTATTAAAAAGTAAAATAAATGTTTATGAACTAAAATATAATATGCGATGTGGACTCCATGCAAGCATCAAATCTATCATCACAAAGTTACAAACAGCTAGCTCAATCATCACCTGAGACAAAACATGCTTAAAGTGTCAACCAAAAAGGTTGAGTGAAATTTACAGGTTTATAAATAATATCCAAAGTTTTAGACCACAAGATTTAGTTTAAAGTTGATTGATATAGAAATATCAATCTAAAAGTGTTGTTGCATTTTGTAATATCGCTACTAAACAAGTTTACCCTATGACACCTTGTACTGTCAGTGTCGTGGAATCATTATTATGTAACCAAAGACCAACGGTCGAATGGTTAGAGACGTTACTCTCAATAGGCCTACTCACAATAATTAAGTTTGCATTTAAACGTAGCAATTGACGATATTACGGTAGGGATTTAGCATGAATCAAAGCATGACATCATAGTTAACAATTTAGTACTTGTGTCTAAGTGTAAAACAGTTATAAAGCAAGCATGTGTCTCACCCCAAAAGTTATAAATAGTTAAGTAAACAGTAAAAGTGGGGCTATGAAAATCACATTAGTAGCACAAAAGAGTATTCCACGAAAGAATTGAACGGAAGGACGTGACCGAGATCTCAACCTAGAGATAGAACGTATGATCAGACATTGCCAAACAGACAATAGTATATAGTACTATATTGATAGTAATGGTTCACTAAAAAATTTCCATTTTTGGAAGGTTACTATTTATGGAAAGTTTCCACTTATAGTAATTTTTCAATTTTAGAAAGTTTGGGTTAATGTTTAGCAAGACGTTGTACAACTTTACTCAAACTTCGTTGCTATCAAATAAGTCAGGAATGACCAGATATAACCGGGGGCCCAGAACTCTTGACCAGAATCTAAGTCATGACATTCGAGATCCACAAGCTTACCCATAAATGGCAACCTAGACATCATTCACTTACGACTGTGAGTAGCGATGAAGTTCACATGAATTGTACATTATCTTTGATTAACCTTCACTTTAGGTTTATATGTTATTATATATGTTATATCATATTTATTAATGTATTAACAATTTGATTATCTTATATTATATACTATAAGTTGTTATTATTATTAAATTAGTATAGTTATAAAATAAGTGTTTATTAATAATGTATTGTTATTAACTTATATTATAAGCATTATACTTTATTATATAGTATACTTAGTTATTAACCGTAAGTTATAATAATAATATTAATTTAGTATATGTAATATACTTATGTTAATCGAAAATCATACTAATATATGTTAATTCGAATATTAATTTATTAAATATTATATTTATAATTTTTATAAACTAAGTTAATTATACAATTCAGTAGGATATTTTATAAAAATAATTTTATCAAGTTTTTGTATTTATTTCCCACTTTTCTTTATATATATACTCGGTTTATATTAATCAAATTTAATTAGGTAATAAATATTAAATCGACCTAAATAAATAATTTTATATTTTTTACAGGTTCTATATTATGTAAAAATGTTATAAAAATTATTAAATCAAATTTTATATCAAAATATTATTTATTTAATGTTTTCTAATTATTTAACCATTGTAATCGGCCTATAATTAAATAAATAGGAAAAATAATTTAAAATTAATTTTTATATTTTTTTAAAGTATCTAGTGATGCTACTAATCATATAAAAATTTTATAAAAATATTTAATATACGTTTGTATTTATTTTGTATTTTCTTTATTATTTCTCTCGGTTTAGAATAATACAAAAGTAAATTCTTTTTAAATACTAATCGTTCCATTTATTTAATTTTTATAATTTTTGCTTGTTTATAAAAGTATAATAATCTCAAAAAAAATTGTAATTATTTTTATTACTATTTAATATTTTATTACAAATTTTATATTGTTTTTATGTTTAAATACTACATAATTCGTATTTAATTATAAATAATATTCCATAAATTATCAAAATTATTTTTATAAATCATAATACTTATAATACTAATTATAACATGTAAAAATAATTTATATATATTAAATTTGAATTTTTAAAGAATATACAAAAAAATAAAAGCAATTCGAAAAAAAATATAGAAAATACCTCAAGTACTTTCCCAAGTTTGTGAGAGAGTTTTTTTCAAAGATTTGATACAAGTTTTTATGAAATGGAAGTGAGTATTTATAGGGAAAAAAATGGTTGGTGAAAAGAAAAAATATAAATAAAATAAAGGTGCCAATTTTGACAAAAAATAAAAACATGTTAAAAATGTTTTTAATAAGTTTTTATTTTTGAAAATATTTAGTCAAAATTGATGGGCTCATTATTTAATTTATAAAAAAAATCTCTTTTTTTATAAGCTAAAAATATATATATAATGATTAAAATAACTTATCATTTAATTAATAATTATGTTTCATATAGTTTTAAATATAATACGCATTAATATTAATATTAACTAAAGTTATTTTATATAATTAGTGTAAACTTTAGTTAACAAAAAGTGTCGACTAAAAATAAATATTTGATCAATGTCAAATTTAATTTTATATTACGTATGGATAACAACCATATAGTCAAATTAGTCAATTCAGGTATAGAAATATGAGGGTTGTTATACACTATCATTGGAATAAACTTAAATACGGAGTAAAATTGGGTCGTCGTATCATTGGGGCATCCAAACGTCCTCTACTCCTCTGTCTCCTCATCAATTCGACGATTCCCAAATCCCAAATCAAGTTAATCAATTTCTTTTTATCTATTCTATACAATACCATAAATAATCTCCATGACTCCACCATGATTTTATATATCTGATTCAATTTTCCCACAATTTGTCGTGGACGTCACTTGAGATTATGGAGTTTACAAAGAAGATGGATATTTTTCCATATGTTTTACTTGCATACAAGATTTTGCTAACCGTTCCGGTCACTATAGCATCTGCAGAACGGAGTTTTTCAAAATTGAAATTGTTGAAGAATTACTTACGAAGTGCAATGAGTCAAGAACGATTAAACGGGTTAGCAATTATAAGTATTGAAAATAGATTTCTATCGAATGTAGATTATGGTAAATTAATTGAAGTTTTTGCATCAAAAAATGCACGTAGAAATCATTTTAGGTGATTTGTAGTTCCGAATGTTAAATAAAAATCGGCGTGTGGATGGGCCGCCTAGTTTGACTAGGTTCTAAACCCCTAAACATTTGTGTTGCGCTATTAATATATTTTGCGGGGGAGACATATTTTTGAGATTCTCGCACTCGACATCCAAATTCTCAGGCATGTCTATTTATAAAAAGAAGTTTTAAGTTTATCTTATTAGTAACACATTTGAAATGAGTAAGAAAATGGTGGAAATGATCACATTACCACGTTAAAAGATTTATTTTTTTAATTCTAATTAAAAAATATAGAAATAGAAATGTAGGAATGGTGGAATGATGGGAATCAAATAAATCAGCAACCAAATCTAAGGCCTTTTGACAAAGATGGCTCACTTTTGCGTCACCGACCTTGTTTTCCTACTCGCTTTTTTGACCCATTTCCCTTATATTCTGCTACTCTTGTCTGTATCATTCTAATCTAGATCCAACACCGATTTGTTTATTATCTTAATTTTTTAATTGCAGAAGTGTAATTACTGATAATGCTGATCGACTCACACGTTTCAATGAGTGACTCAGTAACTCGTATGTGCGTTTATATTGAAGAGATGTGATCATCACACAAGATGATATGTGTCTTTTTTTCTTTTTTACTTACTTTTAGCTTTAGTTATTATGTTTTCATATATATATATATATATATATATATATATATATATATATATATATATATATATATATATATATATATATATATATATATATATATATATATATGTGTGTGTGTGTGTGTGTGTGTGTTCAAATGAAAATCACAAAAAAGCGAAAACTGCGAGAACTTTTAATTTACGAACATTTTCACATGTGAGTAAGTTGAATTATCCATAAATGTTGATGGAGAGTAAGATAAAATATAAAATAATTTGAAAAAACTTATATTTTACCTATATAATCAAATATATAGTTTTCCGTTAACATGTGCATATTTGTTTGTATAACATGTGAACACTTTATATAATTAACAAATTAACATATAATTTGTGGTAATGAACATATGTTTGTTAGTGATATGAGTATTAATTAACTTTTGCATGTAATTTGTTGCATTTAAATGCATAAAAACTAAGAAATTAAAAAGTTCTCGCAGTTCTCGCATTTTTTCTGGTTCTCATTTAAACCTGCCCCTATATATATATATATATATATATATATATATATATATATATATATATATATATATATATATATATAGGGAGGATCAGTGAGAACTCAGCATGTGTGAGAACCTGAGAACTCCAATTAGAAAATTTTTGGTGAAATTCGAGCAATTTTTGGTGAAATTCGAGCAATTTTAGTGAAATTCGAGCAATTTTGGTGAAATTCGAGTAAAAAAATTGGCAGACGAGCAAAAATCAAGAAATTCGAGAGAAAAAAATGGCGAGCGAGCAAAAATGGTGAAATTTGAGCAAAAATAGTGAAATTCGAGCAAAAATGGGAGCTGCTTAAAATGTATAACGAAAATTGTAGAACCGAATTTGTAGAACAGAAAAATGTAGAACATGTTCGAATTTCTCCAAATTTGTTCGAATTTCACTTGTTCTACATCAAAATCACTTGTTCTACAATTATATAGTTCTACAAAAAAAAGATGCAAGTAGATGCATCTATTATTCATCTTCAAAAAATAGAGTATCCATTTCCTGTAAATTACTCACTTGCTAAAAACTTCAAAATTCTATTAAAAGTTATATAAATCTACTATTATTTCTTCTCCAACTAGTATACTATTATTGATTGTCCAACTAAGAATCTTCGTGCCGATCAGTCACCTCGTGAGTCCGTGATTTTTGTTATTATTTGTACAGAAATTTAAGACATAGCTTTCATAGTAGATTAAACTTAGGGAGGTGATCCTCACACACTAGAAATTGATCCATACACACCAAATTATATGAAATTCCTTTATTACCCTTACATTAAATTAATCCTTTAGTCCCTGCTCTACCCAAAACTCCTAACCCACTGCAAAATACATTTCTTATTCTTCCACCAATTTTACAATGAAAAGGTGTAATGTAAACTACCTGCTAATTGCTATGTGGATTGCAAAATACGTCAGTTTCTTATTCTTCCACCAATTTTACAATGAACAAATTATAATCTAAACTACTTGCTATGTGGATTTAACTGATGAGAAATATCAATCTTTTTATTCTGTGGGTTTTGCAATATACTCATAGATTAGAGTCACTAGACCAAAATATTATACTGAGTATCATTCTCCACTGTTGTGACCAACTTCTTACCCTAGCCCCTTTCTCTTATTCAGAAAATAGGGTTTTAATCTCAATATTTTACGCTAATTAAAGTTTTTAAGGAGCCATGGATATGAATCAACAATAAGTGTATCCATTCAAAGCCTAATGGACTCACTTAAAAAACAACTCTAATTTCTTGAATATTACTTCAAGTATTTAAATTATTGTAAGATAAGCCTAACCCACTTCTTGAAACAATTTGGGTTTTCTCGAATTTAAACTCGGAATCTTAAAATTTTCCAAAACAAAATTCTTTGCAGTTATTTCATAATTAATTGATGATTAAATCATGGAAAATAGAAAATATAAACCATGAGAATTACGGAGTAATAATAAAAATAAAGCTAGAAAAAGCTTGGAATGAGAAAAAGAAAAAAGAAACAGTCGTTTGAAATCTGTAGAGGATATTGGGAAGAGCAAGTATCAAAAGGATGAATAGAAATAAGGGTAATATGGGTACTTCATATAATTTAGTGTGTATGAATCAATTTATAGTGTGTGAGGATCACCTCCCTTAAACGTAACAAGGGGTATGTGGGGTCGCATATGCACTAGACATCTACCCAATTGGTGGGTGATTCCAATTTTGAGTTACTTCTTTTTCCTCACCTGTCTTTGCAATATATATAGCAGAGCATCCTTCTTTTGACCAAGCATATTTTTAGCTTCATTTGGTTAGCAAATAGCAAAATTGTATTTGAATCTTCAACGACTTCTTCAAAAAACTTGAAACTTTGTTCAGTTACATTATTATACCTATCGAACAATTATAATTGACTTTTCAATTTCATATACTTGGAAGAATTGGGGAAATGCGATAAACTTGAAGGTGCCCTGATTGAGAAAATTAGGGATTTGATAAAAGTTAATTGACCGAATTTTACAAAACTGTTGGCATTCTCTTTTTCAATTGTTCGACGACATAGTATATTTGTTCGCCCTTGTCAATTAATTGTTCGAATGAGTAGTTCTCATTAGATCCCTTAACTATATATATATATATATATATATATATATATATATATATATATATATATATATATATATATATATATATATATATTGATTTCGTCTTAAAATAAGTGTTATACTTTACAATTTATATCTGTCTCAAAATAATTACTACAAGTCTACAATTAACACCTAATTATCAAAACCCTCCACTTGCCTCTAGTTATTACTTTCAAATTTTCTTACTTAGAGGGTAAAACTAACATTCATCCAACTTATCTATAATTCAACGAAAGTTCTAAGAGACATTTAAAATGAAACGGAGAGAATAATTTACAACAATTAATTATTACTTTGAAATGATACTTTAAAATAAATAATATAACACTATTAAGCATGTCATTGAGAGCATTTCTGTAACATTATTTACGTAAGCTCAATTCTGCCCGCTTAAGGGATGTTTTCTAGCTTCCATTGGCAGAGGTCACCCTGACAAAATGATAAATCAAAAAAGGGGAAAATTGACCAGAAGCATATGGCAAGGGTTTAACACATGTACACTAGCCAGCATATCTCGTAGTATAGAATCTACGAAATGTCGACGTTAAACAAAAAGCAAGAACTGTTCTTTCGACTTAACGTCGAGCAAATAAAGGTTTGGCAGAAACTCAAAGTACTAAATTATAAGCCGCAAAACTTTACGCGCATAAAGAACATATTTCATTCTCAGTCAAACTTATTGACTATTCATTAATTATGGCTAAACACGTGATTATGAAGACAATTATCTCTTACGTTGCACAACATTAAGAGAAAAACAAAAACAATAGTATTACGAGAAGTACATTCAAGCTTGGAGTATTCGAATGTTTATTTGAAGACAATTTAGTTTAATATGATACTATTAACATATATATCACATCAAACTGAGAGGATTAATGTGCACCCTATGGTTTGCACGTGCAAAAGAAGACAATTTAGTTTAATATGATACGTATTAACATACATATCACATTAAACTATGGGGACTTTTCCATGATCTAAGCCCAAATGGCTTCCTTACAAGCCCAAGTTTTGCCTATAAATAGTGAGAGTTCCCGTCTCATTTGGGTCACACTTAAAGATCAAACACTTTCTCTCTCACATACACTCTCTCCCTCTAGATTTTCTCCCTTTAACCTTCAGCCCTCACCATTCATCCTTTATCCTTCAAGACACGTGACTTCATGTCGTTGGCCATCTTGTCATGTCGTTGACCATCACATCGCATGACGTACTATTGCATGACTCAAGACATACTTTCTTGTGCATGACACGAGCAATACATACGTTAGCCCTACCTGGGATTGAATTAAGCCACTCCATGGTTATAGACCATTATCTGGGTCTGCAGGGACTCTGTCTCGAGAGTAAACGTCAATCGACATACTACCCCACAAGTAGTAAGTTCTACCCTGCACTGGTATGTGTGTGTGTGTATATATATATATATATATATATATATATATATATATATATATATATATATATATATATATATATATATATATATATATATATATATATATATATATTAGTTTGAAATACGTATCAACAAGTATCAATGGAGCAGAATACTGAAGCTGAATTTGTAGTATTAGGTTTATCGATATGTAAATATTACGAGGTATATAGATAGACGGAAAATAAAGCCCAAATAAGAAAACCCGCAGTGGCAATGATTTGGATCTAGTATTTGGTATTTGATTTAGTTTTGGTTGGATTTGATTTGGTTTAGTTTTAGATTTAAGTGTTATTAGTGTTTTGGACCTGGAAAAGAAATCTGAACAAACTGTGTTTAACATGAAGTTATTAGAGTTTTGGGATTGCTTAATGACTAAAATACCCTCATGTGCAAGGCACATGGCTGAATTTAACGATCTTTTTTAACGAACGTTGGTCCAGGGATCAGACACACAACTTTTTCTAAAGTAGAGTGACCAATCACGTCGAAATAAAAATTTTAGGCCAAAACACTCGATTTAGTGCAAACCATAGGAATCAACGGCGTATTTTATTTCTTTTTAAAGTAACAATTTTGTTAATAACAAAAAACTAGCAATTCTCCATAATTGGTTACTTCTTAACCACGATACTATATAATAAATTATCATTAAATATATATATTTTAAAAGCAACAACTTTATTAATAAAATGAATCTAGCTAGAAGCTACTAATTACAACAATTATACTAAAACTCGAACAGAGTGTGCTCTGAGTACTTGTGTTCGCATGTTGCGCACTGAACCTTTAAAAACAATTGAGTCAAGGGCGTTTTAGCGACTTTGTGACTGACCTGTATCCAGGCAAACTAAACATTTAAAGGTCATTTGATCCATAACTCCGATTTAGGCACAATTTTTTTTTTCTTTCAAAATCATGTATTTTTTTAGATGTATTCGTTGGCAAATGTTAAAGGCTGTTTTTCTCAACATGTTTTCAAAATTCGGCAATTGAAGACCTTCATTTTTACAGTTTTTCATTGATTTTAACTTTTAAACGTACTTTGACCATTCATAAATTACTATAGAATATTCTGATTTGTGATTCATTTAATTGTTCACCATTATTGACTAAAACTAAACGAATCCCCTCAATCAATTTAAAATACATTACACAACTCGAAAAATACACATTTGTACATAAATCGCAATTAGCAAGATACGATCGATTTTGAATAAAAATCGGGACTTCAGTTTTAAGAAAAACATACAGATCGATACGGAACAAAAAGATATCGCGATCTAAATTTTTTTCTATCATGCCCGATTTAGCCGGGTCACAAGAGCACCTTGCGACGATTTATTGGTCAGTTGACTACCGCTTTGATTCTACCATTTTCTTGGCGTCTCATTTTTTTTTATTCTTTAACTTTTTTCCTACTTAAAAGCCGGAGGTCCTCTTGGAAGAAATCTCTTTATCCGTCGAATATAGAGAGGGATGACTTTCTCTACTCTTGAGACTGTTTTACTCTGGCTGAAGAAATGACTTTGTAAGTACCTAGAGAGGGGGGGGGGGGGTTAATAGTTACTTAATACGTTTTTAACAATTTTTCGATTGATCACCAAATTCGATTAACTATGATCAACCAATTCAACTCAAACTTGATGTGTGTAGTGTATATATTCAAAATGATAAATATAGTAATGTAAAGAACATAGACACAAGGATTTATAGTGGTTCGAGTGGATGTTAACTAATCCACCTTAATCCACTCCCCGATTACACTAATCGGGATTTCTTGCTTCATTAAGCACTTTTCTCCAAACCCGGTGGAGATTCGATTTACAAATCTTCAACTTCTTTGGTAGACAAAAACCTAATCTTTCTATCCCTTTGAAAGATCAACTCCAACCTAGATCAACTTTTCTTCACCTTGGACAAGTATTAATCTCCAAATAAGATTAATCAACTTCCTAAGTCCCTTTAAGGAAGTAGATCACTAAGCTAGCCTATGCTTCTACTAATTGAAGTTACAAGACTTATATACTTTGCAATGATGATCCTAAGACAATACTAGGACATACATTACACTAAGTAAACTCACAAGATTAATGATTTTGATTAGTAAGTTTACAACAACCAAATTCTATATCTATAAGATCATAGAATCTTCTCTTGCTTGATCACATTTGAGTAGTAATTAGAGCACTTGTGAACTCTGGAAATAAGCTTTTGAAATATGCAAGAGGGTCCACTTCAAATGCTCTTCGATGCTTGCCTTTTATAGTAGGATTCAAAAAATAGCCGTTGACACACGGTTGCCAGCACGATCGACTGTGGTTCGACCGTGCGTGCTCCAGTCCAAAATGAATATCCATTGTATAGCCGTTTGACTCAAATTTGAACACCACATTTTGGCACCTTTACTCCATCTAGCACCTGCAAAAGAAACCCAACATCCTATACAAGTACTATATGCATTAAGTGTGTGAGATTTGGTCTTATTGAGTGAAAGTGACATAACACTTCAATAGTGGTAAACCCAATATTCTTGGAGAAGTGTCTTGATTGATATTTTGGGCAATCTCAGTTTGGTCAAGACTTAGTTAGTCACATTAATGCATTTGGTTCAATTCTAAAGACTATTCAATATGTCATTAACTTCCTAGTTGTAATTAATCATAAGTCATGTTCATTTTAAGATTAGGTATAGATTAATTGAATGATGTCTTTCTAAGATAATCATTAAGTGTGTAGAGACATCAAAGTTAATTCATACTTGAATAAGCAATCACAACTTGTTACCTAGACAAGACCAAATAAACAATTGACCATAATTCCATTGTGAACCATTTTACACTTAATTTATTGGAATAGGCTAGTTACTTGGAATCCTAGTATTCTAACTAGTAAGAACATAGCAAGCATATTAATTAACTTGACAAATTTATGAGTATTAAACATATTAGCAAGTAGCAAGTAATACTCACACATAGCAAGAGATAGTTACTCTAAGATCAATCATATAGATATTCGCACAACTTATAATTTAAGCTTTTAGCAAGCTTACTTGCAATATAACATATTGCATGATTAACGTGTAAGCACACATTAATGTCCAACACATGCACAAGGGAAGAGCAATCTCTAGTTCGGACTTGGTGACCATCCTAAATGTATCTAAGGGTATTTTAGGATTACAAGTCTTTACTAGTTACACTTGAAAGCATTGTTCTTCATTTAGCCTTAATTAATCACTAAGTCATTTTTAATAGCAATTATTGTTCTAGTGATATTGGCTTAAGTGTGTTGGTACTTGATGATCATACTAAGGATGTCTAGATAAGATTTAAGATCACAAGTTGTTGTTTAACACTTATGTGTTATGCCTAATCTTGGTTAATTTGTCATTAAGATGTCATTAGGCGTAATTAACCACGATTAGTGTTTTTATGATCAAAACTCAATTGAGTATGGAGAGGGCATCTATTCTATGCATGTTGAGAAAGGTTTCATGAATTATTGATGTCGGGAACTAGTCAAACTTAATTTGGTCAAAAGTGGTGACAGAGAAAATTGCGGTCGCACTGCGGTTGATAGTCGTGGCGAGCGTGCAACTTGTTTTCATAAAACTACGTTGCAATTCAGTTTGGGGTTCTACGGCTGGGTATGCGGTCTACCGTACCTTGACCGTGTATTTTGCTGATCTTTAATTCCATTCTTTAAGTTATGTTTGACTTGGTCATTTGCAAGATAAAGTATGGATTAGTGACCTTGTGTGTTTTATGTTAAGATGTCGGTCATATAACAACCCGGAAATTTCTGACAAAATTTAAACCTAACTTTTATGTAATTCCAACAATTCACGAATAATTATTTGAAAATAATTATGTATTAGTATTATTATTAATATTGTTGTAAACAAAATTATCATTTATTATTTTATATCATTTACAATCACTATTATTATCAGTATTATTAATAATATTATTAATATCATTAATATAATTACTAATATATTATTAACATCATCATTATTAATACAACTTATTATTAATATTATTATTATTATTAATACTATTATTGATATTATTATTGATACTCATCATTATCCTTATCACTATGAAACTAAGATAATTTATTATTATTATTATTATTATTATTATTATTATTATTATTATTATTATTATTATTATTATTATTATTATTATTATTATTATCATTTGCAATTATCATTTTCAGTATTGTCATTATTATTAATTAATATTAATATTATTATTAATAGAATTATTTACATTTTATAATGATTATTATCATTATTATTAGTTATAATTAAAATTATCATTTTTATTATTAATTTTGACATATTAATATTATTATCATTATTTTTTATTATTATTTACATAATTATCATTAATAATATTATTATGTTATTATTAATATAATAATAATTATTATTAGGATTATTATTATTAATATAATTATTATTAATATAATTTTTTTAATCAGTAATATTAAAGTGGAACACGATAGAAACCTAATTTAGGTCATGACATTATCAGTATTTTTAGCCATCGTGATACATATCTGATTTCCAATTTTTTTATATTTTTTTTCTTTCTGCTTTCTGATCGTGAATCCTTATCGAGCACTATCATTAGACAAATCCAACTTTACACGTTTGATTATCAATTATACATTTCTATTTAAACTGCTAATGCCCATCAAGAATGGAAACAGAAAAGAAAAAAAAATGAATTTAAATAAAAAAATGAGGTTCAGCTCTGTTCTTCTTCCATTTTTTAAAAACTACAAAAATGAATCCCATTTCAAAATATATAAAAGTAGAGTTATTAGGAATCCTCTAAACAATCTTTCTCCAAAACTTAAAGTTCCAATTCGTTGTATTAATCACGAATTTTTGAGTCAAAGTTTCAAAATTTAAAAGTCAACAATTGTTCTTTGATTAAATTCTAGTTCTCTGTTGTAATTCAAGTCCAGTTGATGATTGAGATAGTTTCTATGAGTGAATTACAAAGTATTTCGTGTTATGATCTTAGTCTAAAACGATCTCACAAATCAATATCAATAATTTTTTATTTTTTTTTATTTTTACTCGACACAGCGAGCATCAGTTTTTTTCTTCCTGTTATATTAATTCAAATACCCGAATTTAATTGTTTATGTTTCAAATACGTGTATTACATCAAACAAATAATCTAGCTGTTATGGTTTTGATTTACTCCAGTCGATTTATATTTTGAGAAGGAGAAGAAGAAAAAGAAACAGGCTGTAACAGTTAAGTAGAAATAGATTAAGAAGTAGAATAGAAAAGTAACAGTAGTGCAGTGGTTAGAGGAGTGTGTGGGTTAGCGAGAGGTCATGGGTTCGAGCCCGGTTTTAGGCTTTTTTTTAAAAGGGCTTATTTTGAGGTAGTTTTCATTTCCTAAATTTTTTAATATTATTATTATTATTATTATTATTATTATTATTATTATTATTATTATTATTATTATTATTATTATTATTACTATTTTTATAAGTTTATGAAAATGATTTAAATTAAAATTAATTTATGATTTAAATGAATTAGTATTATTAAAATTAGTATTATAGTTATTATTATTAATTAATATTATTAACATAAGTATTACTATTAATATTATTAATAAGATTATAATTATTAGTATTAAAATTACTATCATTATTACTAAAAGTAACCGTACTTTAAATTCTATCAAAATTTCTTGTAAAATTAGTATTATTATTGAAATTAATATTTTAACAAAATTATCATTTTTATAATTATCTTTATTAAAAAGTGTCATTATTAAAATTAACTTATTAACAATACTATTATTATTATTATTACATATCACTATATTCTTATTATTAAAAGGATATTAATTAAACTATATATAAAAGATATCAATTAATATATTTTATATATTATTTATCATAAATAAACTTTAATATATTAAAATGTCATAACGAATGATAAATATTAGTATATATAAAATATATAAATTAAATATATTAAATTTATCTAATATAACACATAAAAATAACAAATAAAGTCATTAATAATATATAAACTTGTTCGATTACCATTATACATGTTAATATATATACTTGATATTGGTTCGTGAATCCGAGGTCAACTCTACATTTGTTCAATGCCGTCATATGCATATTTACTACAAACTATCGTATCGTATCGTGAGTTCACCTGCTCCCTTTTTATATATTTTTGGACTGAGAATAAATGCAATATTTTTATAATGGACAGACACAAGTGTAAACTATTATGCGACCAACATGAGTACTTTTATTGTGTTGATATGTAACATGTTATTGTGTTCATATGAAACATGCAAAACCCTGCTTTGTAATATCATTAATTGCTAGATAATGAAGAGGCAAATGGATTTATTATAAATAGCGCTATTGAGAGTAACGTCCCGCACTGTTGACCTCAGGTCAATTGGTGGTATAATAATGATCTCGACAATTACATATGTATTGTCTCGGGGTAAAATCATTTAGTTTTGATATTATACGCTCATGGCATACTTTTGATATACATGATATATCGTCTTTTATTAAATCTTGTGATCTATTACTGAAATCATTATTTATGACAAACCAATGAACTCACTCAACCTCGTGTTGACTTTTTAAAGCATGTTTATTCTCAGGTACTTAAATATTGCTTTCGCTGTATATCTGCTGCTTTGATGATGATTGCTTGCTATGCTTGGAGTATTCATTACATATCATATCAATTAAAGACATTTAATGCTCTAAATACAATGTAATCTATTTATCTTCCGCTGCAAAACTCAATAAAACGTCTCATATAGAGTCGTTCTCGTTTATGCAACTGTGATTTGATATAATTAGTCACAAATACCCCAGGCCCTATTTGGGGGTGTGACAGAAATGGTATCAGAGCTGTTTGTTGTAGAGAACCAGGATTGCATCTTAAGTGTGCCTTATACAATTAGGTACCTTAGCAATGTAGGACTACTTCCTTGACTATAGTGCCTTTAATTTTTGCCTTTAATTGTTAAATGCTACACTATACCTTAGAAACTATGCTTATTAAATTCTTTAATCTTCCTTAGAATGCCAAGCCAATCTAAGAACTCTGCTCACTCTCCTAAGTACTATCCAATTCCGTCACCACATTTAAATGCGACACCGTTCTCGACATTCCTTTGTCATCTATCATGGTTTTATGTATTACATATGTATTATATGAAATGTTATACATGATTCTTGAAATCTCTACTATTCATATTCATTACTTTCAAAATCTTTGCTTTCTCGTTATTTTTGATCATTGAATTTTCTTGATGAGTGGCGTCTACGAAACTCTAGAATGGAAGGGTTTGGATTACCAATTTAAAGGATCCTATAGCTCAAGCCCCTAGACTTGAATAGGCCATCACGAATTGAAAGTCTTTAATAGAAAGTTTATCTGATTACATACTTATCATTTTAATCTCGACACGTCATACCGCCATTATTACATAAATGGAGTATAGACAAATCATATCTTATCATATCTATCCCAATAGACTTTGTCTAACACTTTTCCTAAATTCCCTCCGTAAATTATGGAAATCTTTTTGCTATATATATGTATTCGAGGAGACGAATATATCATTTAATATTCAACACCCATTTCATATCAAACCCTATTCCAAACACATAATATGGATTTCTCACCTGATTCCTCAAGTTCCTCTAGCTCCGAAGATAGCGTGACGGGAGCACACCCACCGATCAATTACCGTGATTTCTTCAGAAAATGGGGATGGGTTCGCAAAATACTCACCCTATGGAAAAATGAAGAAGGTACTCCTTATCACGAGCCAAACTTACCACCAAACGTCCGAGTACTCGATTCACTTACCGGCGAACCTGTTCGCAACACCGTTTTCACTCTTTTTGCAAGGATTTTCCGCCTCGAAGGTCGTCTCGCCATAGTCAAAGACAGTATTCGTCCTCTACTCCCAAATTCTAATCAGGTAGGATTATTAGAAGAAGTTAGAAGACTTCGAACTAAATATCAAGAATTGACAAACCTTACGAAAGAATGGGTAGAACTAATTCATTAACTTGAGCGTAAAGTAGAAACCCTGGAGGAAACAGTGCACAATTTGGAAGCTAGGCTGACATCTACTACCCAAGTACCACAAGCAATACCAACAGAAACCGCAACACCACCAGCAGTATCGTCAACATCACCAGCACTGACGACACTACCAGAATCAGCAACAACCTCAACAGTACCGCCAACATCATCAACACAGCAAGCATTATACGCACCAGCAGTTGCATCAGTATCAGCAACAGCATCAGCACCATCAGCTTCATCAATAACAACATCCGCATCACAAGCCTCAACATCACAATCTGTGCCATGAGCATCAACATCACACGCACCATAGACACCAAGGAATACCAGTAACAACAAACGATGAAGTATTGATTCATAACTACATTGAAGAAATACTCTGCAGAGAATATGTAGTTTCTAAAAGTTTTTGGAGATTATTTATTCTTGTTCCAACCTCAAATCAGATGAGACTAATATGATATTAACTCATTAAATCCATGATTTACATCCGAAGAAAATATATATGTGGGTATATATTCAAATTCTTTTGTACAAACTGTTGATGTTAAAAATATTTTAACGGGTAGGTAATAACCAAGAAATATTTAGAATTCACATTAATATGTTACACTGTACAATCTTCAATTCTGATTCAGCAGTCATTAACTATTCTACTTACATCCACAGATATATGTATCTGTTCACCGAAGAACAACCATTTTCATTCAAATTCAATTGGACATCCAAAGCTTTAGAAGGTGTTATCTTCCTAAGATCACTACATTCGTAAATTATATTCATTCACATTCTTATCGCATCAAACCACCGAAATTATCGTTCGTTACTTTTAAAATCAACAATGTCTATTCGTCAACTATTAGATCCATTGATACACCCTACGCATAAACACTTCAACTCTAAATTATTGAAAACACCTCGGATTGATAACCAATGATTCAGATTCATTAACCCTAATAATGCTGATGAAGCAGCAAAAACTGTAGATGGTCTTAATGACCAGAAGCTTGATAATAAAGAATTGTGTATTGGAAAAGCTCAAAAGAAAATCTGGTATTGAGATACGGATTGAGCAAAACATGAAGGAAGCTGTGGACAAATCCCAAGGACTAAACCTATAAGCAAAGAATCTAGATGATTCGATTTCTGAAGGAAATCACAGAAGATCTTTTTACGCATTCTAAATCTTTACAAAAGAATTCCCATCATTATCCTTCGATTTTAAATATTATCGTATCCTTCGTTATAAATATCCTCTATATCTCCGAAGATATCTTCATAACGATTCTTATCCGCAATTAATTATCTCTTTAAAATATCTTTATTACATCATAAAGGAAACTGTTTAAGTTTCTATATTTTGTAAAATTCGAGTTCAGATTATGAATGATTTCTGGAGAACTGTTGGGAATTGAAGCATGAGTTACTATAATATAATGACGTCAGGCCAACGTGATTATATTACAGTAAGTCATGCTAAATTTTTAATGGAAGATGATGATTCATAGACTTTATAATCATCATTTGCCATGTTACACGACTCTTACATTCTATTTAATCTCTAAACATATCAAGAAAATACTTTTCTTGATGATTCGGTCTTTTCTGTGATTTTCTGGTAATTTAACAAGTCAGATTGTGTTATTACCATTTCTTCCTTAGAACATTAGCTATGTTCATTCCAAAATTCATATCTACGAATTCTGGACCATTACTCGCTTTACTTAAAGTTGAGAAGAGAAAACAAGAGCATAGAGCTTCGACATATAAGGGAAAATATAAAGCCCGATAACAGCACAGAAATTACAAACCGTGTATATTAATGCGTATAGCGACATAAAGACACGGGAGAATTAAAAACGCTATAACCCCAAGGTAATAGTAGAAGAAAGCAAATTCATCTGGTGGTAAATGAAAAGGAAGAATGACTGAAACGATAGTAAGAAAAATATCCAGGATAAGAACTGGATGGATCATTTTCACAATCTTTAAAAGTATGAATCGAGAAAGAAAGTATAGAAGTGGTGAAGATAATGAAACGAAAGAAGCTAATTTATAGCAAAATTCCAGACACAGCAATCAAGGCAATTCACCGCATGTAATCAAAGAAAATCCTAATTTCCTTAATTACCGGAGAATCAAATCTTATAAAGATTTCGAAGGTTTCTTTAAATCCCTTGAATTCCGGAAATCAACTTTAACCATATCAAAAGTTAAAGCGAACATTTAATTTCCTCATTTCAATCTTTTACGATAGCTTCGTTTATACTCTTCCTGTAATCGAATCATTTCATCCATATTACTGTCATAACCCGTCCTTAACCATAAGAACGAGTTAGATAACGTATGATTTCATTGCGAGGTATTGACCTCTATATGCGACATTTTTAAAAGCACAACTGCATTTATTTTACATTACAAACCATAACTCTTATTTTAATACAAGCTTTAGACAATAAAAAGATTATTATCGTTTAGCGATAATCTTAGACTTACAAACTTTACATGTGATGATAACAATACGATTTCTAGCATATTTTACATTACAAATCCTCCGATATGCAGTTTTATTTTTGACACAAATATGCATACTCAAGATCTTGTTTAAATTCAACATGTTGCAGCGGAAGCTTCTAGTTATCACCTGAGAATAGACATGTTTAAAACGTCAACATAAAGTTGGTGAGATATAGGTTTAATGCCGGCAGCAATATATATATAGACCACAAGATTTCACATATAAACATTTTAATAAAAATATTCTAAGTGGTTGAGCACTTGGTAACCATACTTAACATTTTATCACGTCGCATATTCCCTTTATTATGAAATCTTACTACACCGTACCAAATGTAGTCACGAAACGAAGTACTGTGCAACCGTTGAATACTGGTCGTCCAGTCCGGTTGGGGTTGTCAGGCCCGATAGATCTATCAACAGGATTCGCGTTTACAATACCGCTGTAAATAATAGTTACCAAGCTACATGGAAGTATGCCAGTGGTACAACTCAACGTAGAATATATTTTTCAGTTACTTGTGTCCATAACGTAAAACATAAAATACATGTATTCTCATCCCGAAATACTTAGAGTTTAAAAGTGGGACTATATACTCACTTTCGTTTTGAAGATATGTAATTTTGACTTGGTCTCCGATTGATATCACGAACCTATCCATATATAATATATCAATACCTTTTCTTTTTAAACAAACGTCACATATATATACTTATAATACTTTTAATACTTTTAATAATTCCTTAGTCCGTAGTTAGCAGTCCGATGTTAGTAATTCAATTTTAATGGTTCATTTTTAGGTGTTTAATAAACCCCCAACGAAATAAATAAAACCCCCATCGTATATGTATTGGTCGAGATTAATCTTGACCCACGGTACCGGTGTTGTCAAATGACGTGTTGCGTACATAAAGTACCGGTGTTGTCAAATGACGTGTTGCGTACAATCATGGGATCTTATGATTAATCTTATCGTATTGTTTACGGGTGATCCTGAACCATATAAAATTAAATTATGAGTACATATATATAAAATATCATGTTATTTTAAAAAGATGTGATTTATTTAATTTTCTCCAATTATTTTCGTAGCTAAACTAGTCTTGGATATCCGATTTTGTTTTGGTCGTAGTTTCTTCGTTACAACTCCGTTTTCGTTGGTTCAACTTGCCACTTCCTTGGATCGAGTCCCTCTTTAAGACTATGAACTGTAAATACCTTAGTTTGTATTCGAAATCACAGGTCATAGGTCAAACTTTAGTGAAACTTAAGAAGTTAATCATTTTCCATCATGTAAACAACCTTAAATGATTATTTTTCTAAAAATACTTATACTTTGAGTTAAATCATGAAATTTTTATGCGTTATCATATTCATAGTAAAAATCATTTTTCCAGAAAATAAACCTCCAATTCAAAGTTTAAGATGGTTTTTAATTATCCAACCCAAAACAGCCCCCGGTTGCACCCCGACGTCGTAAAAACAGTTTTTAAGGTGTTCTTTGAAAAACCAAGTTATACCTTGTTAAATTAGCATATATTTAAGTTATATTACAGGTCTTGAAGTATTTTAAAAGTTAAGTTAGAAGGATCTATTTAGTTTGCAAACAAGTTTGAAAACATTCAAACTATGTTCTTGTTGTTAAAATTTTATACCATAAAATAAGATAGCTATATATATATGAATCGAATAAGGTTATGAACAAAGTTACTACCTCAAGTTACTTGGACAAGATTGCTGTAAAATAGGAGTAAGAACCTAGAACCAAAAGAGTGATGGAATTGGATGAAAGATTGGAAGTAAACTTGTGTTCTTGAAAGGATTCTTGAAGTGTTTTTGTAAGGTTTTTCTTATGGTGTTTAAGTGATGTTTTTATGGCTAGATCTTCATGGATACTAGCTGAATGGTTATGGAGTTTCTTAAGAGTGTGTTTTTGTTAAAGGAAATGTGTAGTAAAATGAAAATGGAATGGAGTATAAATGGTGGTGTAAAAGGTGTATAAGTTTGTAATTTTGTGAAAAAATCTTTTAATCATGTGAAATTGTCATACTAGATAACAAAAGTAGTTACCTTATACATAAGGCATTGAACAAGGGCTGGTTGGTGGTGATTTGATGTGTATATACCAATAGTAAATATGTATAGAGGTTAGGTATGATACGAGTACATGTACTCTAGATATACGTATAGAAATTTTGTGAAAAATGGAATGAGAATTCAAATATAGCTATCTTTTGTGAATACACTTATATTGTTTTATGTATTTAAGTCCTTAAAAAGTGATTAAATACATTACTTATACGATATATGTATAAACATTATAGGTCATAAGTATTTATGTCAAATAACGTTACGTATGGTTATCGTTTTAAAAACTTAAGTTAGTAGTTTCAAAATATACTTGTAACTTATTGTTATTGATACAAAATGAGGTATTAAAACATTCTTAGATCATGTTAAATATGTATATATACATATATATACACAAACGTATAATTATCATATATTGTATAGTTCGTGATATCATCGGTCAAACTAGACGGTCAAACGTTGTGTAAAACTCTTTTCGAAGACATAAGTCTCAACAATTTGGATTGCTTGTCATGTTGGTAAGGTTTAATTTATGTAAATATTAATCTTATAAGTATAGAATGATCGAAAAAGTGCGGGTCATTACAGTACCTACCCGTTAAATAAATTTCGTCCCGAAATTTTAAAATTGTACCTATTTTGCGTCATCGGGAAACAAGTGTGGATACTTTTGTTTCATTTGATCCTCTCGTTCCCAAGTAAACTCAGGACCACTTCGAGCATTCCAACGAACCTTAACGATCGGTATGTTGCTCTGCTTGAGCCGTTTAACTTCACGATCCATGATTTCGATTGGTTCTTCGATGAATTGTAGTTTCTCGTCGACATGGATTTCTTCAAGAGGAATGGTGAGGTCTTCCTTTACAAGACACTTCTTAAGGTTTGAGACGTGAAAAGTATTATGTACTCCGGCGAGTTGTTGCGGTAACTCGAGTCGATAAGCTACCGGTCCAATGCGTTCGATGATCTTGAACGGGCCTACATACCTTGGGTTTAGTTTACCCCTTTTTCCAAAACGTATTACACCTTTCCAAGGTGACACCTTTAACATAACCATGTCACCGATCTGAAACTCTAATGGTTTCCTTCGGACATCGGCGTAGCTCTTTTGGCGACTACGGGCTGTTTTCAATCTCTCCTTGATTTGTACTATCTTCTCAGTCGTTTCGTGTATGATCTCGGGACCAGTTAATTGTCGATCTCCTACTTCATTCCAACAAATAGGAGATCTACACTTCCTTCCGTACAATACTTCAAATGGCGCAGCTTTAATGCTCGCATGATAACTATTATTATACGAGAATTCTGCTAATGGTAAATATTTATCCCATCCGTTTCCAAAATTGATCACACATGCCCTGAGCATGTCTTCAAGAGTCTGAATTGTTCTTTCACTCTGCCCGTCGGTTTGCGGATGATATGCGGTGCTCATATCCAAACGAGTTCCTAGGGCCTCCTGTAGTGATTGCCAGAACTTTGAGGTAAATCTACTATCACAATCAGATATAATGGAAATAGGTATTCCATGCCTTGAAACAATTTCCTTTATATACAATCGTAATAGTTTCTCCATTCTATCCGTTTCCTTTATAGGCAAGAAATGTGCAGACTTGGTGAGACGATCAACAATCACCCAAATGGTGTCGTATCCCCAGGCAGTCTTTGGTAACTTCGTGATGAAATCCATGGTAATACCATCCCATTTCCATTCTGGGATTTCTGGTTGTTGAAGTAACCCTGACGGCTTTTGGTGTTCAGCTTTGACTTTGGAACAAGTTAAACATTCCCCAACATATGTTGCAACGTCTGTCTTTAAATTAGGCCAACAATAATGTGTCTTAAGATCTTGATACATCTTTCCGACTCCGGGATGTATCGAGTATCTTGTCTTATGTGCCTCGTTCAATATCAACTTCCTTAATCCACCCAACTTTGGTACCCAAATACGATTTGCAAAATATCGAATTCCATCTTCCCGCATAACGAGTTGCTTCTCATACTTCTTCATTATTTCATTTCCTATATTTTCTTTAGTAAGTGCTTCTCGTTGAACTTCTTTGATTTGTGAGTTGAGATTCATGCGAATTTTTATGTTCATCGCTCGTACTCGAATTGGTTCTCGTTCCTTTCTGCTTAGAGCGTCGGCCACCACGTTCGCTTTCCCGGGATGATAACGAATTTCACAATCATAGTCATTTATTAACTCAACCCACCTACGTTGCCTCATGTTCAGCTGTTTTTGATCGAAAATATGTTGAAGGCTTTTATGATCAGTAAACACAGTGCATTTAACCCCATACAAGTAGTGTCTCCATATCTTCAATGCAAACACGACTGCTCCCAGTTCTAGATCATGCGTCGTATAATTCCGCTCGTGAATCTTTAATTGTCGGGATGCGTATGCAATAACTTTCTTCCGTTGCATAAGAACGCAACCAAAACCTTGTCGCGAAGCATCACAATATATTTCAAAATCATCGTTCCCTTCTGGTAACGATAAAATAGGCGCCGTAGTCAACTTCTTTTTCAGTAATTGAAATGCACTCTCCTGCTCAGAAGTCCATTCATATTTCTTCCCTTTTTGCGTTAACGCTGTCAACGGCTTAGCTATTCGGGAAAAATCTTGAATAAACCTTCTATAATAACCGGCTAAACCCAAAAATTGGCGTATCTGCATTGGTGTCTTAGGAGTCTCCCATTTTTCAATGGCTTCAATTTTTGCTGGATCAACCTGAATTCCTTTGCTACTAACAATGTGGCCAAGAAATTGCACTTCTTTCAACCAAAAAGCACACTTAGAAAATTTAGCATATAGCTGTTCTTTTCTCAACAATTCTAATATCAACCTTAAATGCTGCTCATGCTCTTGCTCACTCTTGGAATAGATAAGAATATCATCAATGAAAACAATAACAAACTTATCTAAATACGGACTACAAACTCGATTCATGAGGTCCATGAATACAGCTGGCGCATTTGTCAACCCAAACGGCATGACCAAAAATTCGTAATGACCGTAACGTGTCCGAAAAGCAGTTTTCGGTATATCTTCTTCTTTGACACGTAATTGATGATAGCCCGATCTTAGGTCAATTTTCGAGTACACACATGATCCTTGGAGTTGATCAAATAAGTCGTCAATTCTCGGTAGTGGATACCGATTCTTGATAGTTAACTTATTTAATTCACGATAATCTATACACATTCGGAAAGATCCGTCTTTCTTCTTGACGAATAAAATTGGAGCTCCCCACGGTGAAGTACTTGGTCGTATGAATCCACGATCCAGTAATTCTTTTAACTGACTCTGAAGTTCTTTTAACTCGGACGGTGCAAGTCTATATGGAGCACGGGCAACTGGTGCAGCTCCTGGTACTAAATCTATTTGAAATTCTACAGATCTAAATGGAGGTAATCCCGGCAACTCTTCCGGAAAAACTTCAGGAAAATCTCTTGCCACAGGCACGTCGTTGATGCACTTCTCTTTTTCTTTCTTTTCGACTTTATTAACATGTGCTAAGATAGCATAGCACCCTTTCTTCAAGCACTTTTGAGCTTTCAAATAACTAATGAGTTTTAGCTTTGAGTTACCCTTCTCTCCATAAATCATCACCGGCATTTTATCCTTACAAGGAATGCGAATTGCCTTCTTGGCACACACAACTTCAGCTCCTACTTTGGACATCCAGTCCATGCCGACTATTACATCAAAACTTCCTAATTCTACGGGTATTAAGTCAATTTTAAATGTTTCTCCGGCTAAATTTATTTTACAATCACGGCAAATTTTATCGGCTTTAATTAGTTTACCATTAGCTAACTCAATCATGTACTTAGCATCTAGAGGTAATGATGAACAATTCAATTTAGTGTAAAAGCCTCTACTCACGTAACTTCTATCGGCACCAGTATCAAATATAATAGATGCGGATAAGTTATTAATGGTAAACGTACCCGTAACAAGCTCCGGGTCTTCACACGCCTCTCTAGCATTAATAACAAATGCTCTTCCACGTGCAGATCCATTATTCTTCTCTGGATTCGGACACTGGCTCTTATAGTGACCTTGTTTTCCACACCCATAACAAGTAATGGTAGCCAAAGCAGTTCTATTTGCATTGGTGGCAGGAGTCTTGGTACCATTTGTATTTGTAACGAGAGCCCTACAATCTTCAGCAAGATGACCCTTTCGATTACATTTGTTGCATACCACATTATAGTAGCCAGAGTGATGTTTGTGGCATCGGTTACATAAAGGATTTTGTCCTTTATAACCAAAGCTTAAACCACTACCCGCACCTTGCGTGATTTCTTGTTTCTTAAAAGATTGTTGTTGGTTACCTCGATCATAATTTCCATTCCACTTTCTTTTGTTACCTGATACCTTCACATCAGTATTGGATACTTTCTTATCCATGATGACCTGATCCATTAGCTCGTTTGTCATGGTTATAGCTTCATGAATTGTCTTAGGTTTCGATGCTGTAACATTTGCCTTGACCTTTTTGGGCAAACCATCTTTGTACATTTCAATCTTCCGTTCTTCGGTTGGAACCAATTCAGGACATAGCAAAACTAATTCCATGAATCGCTGATTGTAGTTGGTGATTTCAGTACCAATAACCTTCAGACTTCGTAATTCATCTTCCAACTTCCTAACCTCATTCCTTGGTCAATACTCGTTGATTAACATTGTTTTGAATTCTTCCCATGGAGTATCATAAGCTACATCTCCTCCTACCGCCTTCACATAATTTTTCCACCACGTGGGTGCACTATCTTGTAAAGTGCACGATGCGTATTTGGTCATGTCCTTTTCAACACAACCACTGATTTTGAACACAGTTTCCATCTTTTCTATCCACCGGGTTAAACCGATCGGTCCTTCTATTCCACTGAATGATGAGGGCTTGCAAGCTTGAAAAGTTTTGTAAGTGCACCCCACACGAGGATTTGGGTTAACTGCAGCACCTCTTGCAGCCTCGACCCATAACATTCTGTCGTTCACTCGCTGATTGATGAGTTCCTGGATTTCTTGTTTCGTCATTCGGTTCAATGGCGCCATATTCTTCTATAAGAATGAAAAGAAAATAATTATTCACATGGAATATTATAGATGTAGTGTATATTTACAGTACATTATAGCTTATTAATTATATGAACCAGATATTATTATAAAAGCCTTTTCTTCTTATTAGCGTTTTATAATTATATCTAGGGTAGTACCTACCCGTTAATGTCCATACTTAATAGCTTAGTACAGAATCAATTACTACCATCTAAATAATACTTAACCATGGAAAATTATTGCATTTCACACTTCACTATTTTACATATGCTTATCTTACATCGAACATTAAGCAAACCACACTAATAATATTATACAAAACATTATATGATCCCATGGTTTAATACGGCAGCGCATCGTTTGGTCTATTTTCTAGGACGTTTAGGTTCAAAGAATCGCTTAACGCTTATCCTGGCTGTCTGCCTATATTTTGGCTGTGGGACTGAAGAACTGGGTGCCGGGATAGAACGAATAGGAATAGCGGGAATAGGGGTGGTAGTGTCTAGTGGAGTTGGTGCCACATCATCCTCACTAAACTCGGGATTTGAATTTTCTAATTCATTAGCCTTTCGTTTCTTTCCTAGTTCGAACTCGTCTTTTGTAATTTCCTGTATTTCTTCCTCGGTTTCACTTTCCTCCTCGGGTTCACTTTCCTCCTCGGGTTCACTTTCCGGGTTCTTTATAGTTGGTTCATCCGGAATTTGTGAGTCTTCCCCAAAGATATTATTTTCGTCATCGGATAGGTTAATGACTGAAACACCATCTGAAGATTCTGATTCGGAGTCGCTGAATGTGATAATAAGTTTTGAGCCCGACATCTACAACAACTAACCCATTAGTACTACATAATATTTACATATAAATTTTAACCAACAATGATAAGCAATGGTTTTTAAAATCAGACCCGGTCAAAGTCCAGACTTACTAATGTATCCTAACGACTTTTCGGTTAGACACACTAATGCAAACCTGGTTCGCTAAGACCACCGCTCTGATACCACATGTCATAACCCGTCCTTAACCATAAGAACGAGTTAGATAACGTATGATTTCATTGCGAGGTATTGACCTCTATATGCGACATTTTTAAAAGCACAACTGCATTTATTTTACATTACAAACCATAACTCTTATTTTAATACAAGCTTTAGACAATAAAAAGATTATTATCGTTTAGCGATAATCTTAGACTTACAAACTTTACATGTGATGATAACAATACGATTTCTAGCATATTTTACATTACAAATCCTCCGATATGCAGTTTTATTTTTGACACAAATATGCATACTCAAGATCTTGTTTAAATTCAACATGTTGCAGCGGAAGCTTCTAGTTATCACCTGAGAATAGACATGTTTAAAACGTCAACATAAAGTTGGTGAGATATAGGTTTAATGCCGGCAGCAATATATATATAGACCACAAGATTTCACATATAAACATTTTAATAAAAATATTCTAAGTGGTTGAGCACTTGGTAACCATACTTAACATTTTATCACGTCGCATATTCCCTTTATTATGAAATCTTACTACACCGTACCAAATGTAGTCACGAAACGAAGTACTGTGCAACCGTTGAATACTGGTCGTCCAGTCCGGTTGGGGTTGTCAGGCCCGATAGATCTATCAACAGGATTCGCGTTTACAATACCGCTGTAAATAATAGTTACCAAGCTACATGGAAGTATGCCAGTGGTACAACTCAACGTAGAATATATTTTTCAGTTACTTGTGTCCATAACGTAAAACATAAAATACATGTATTCTCATCCCGAAATACTTAGAGTTTAAAAGTGGGACTATATACTCACTTTCGTTTTGAAGATATGTAATTTTGACTTGGTCTCCGATTGATATCACGAACCTATCCATATATAATATATCAATACCTTTTCTTTTTAAACAAACGTCACATATATATACTTATAATACTTTTAATACTTTTAATAATTCCTTAGTCCGTAGTTAGCAGTCCGATGTTAGTAATTCAATTTTAATGGTTCATTTTTAGGTGTTTAATAAACCCCCAACGAAATAAATAAAACCCCCATCGTATATGTATTGGTCGAGATTAATCTTGACCCACGGTACCGGTGTTGTCAAATGACGTGTTGCGTACATAAAGTACCGGTGTTGTCAAATGACGTGTTGCGTACAATCATGGGATCTTATGATTAATCTTCTCGTATTGTTTACGGGTGATCCTGAACCATATAAAATTAAATTATGAGTACATATATATAAAATATCATGTTATTTTAAAAAGATGTGATTTATTTAATTTTCTCCAATTATTTTCGTAGCTAAACTAGTCTTGGATATCCGATTTTGTTTTGGTCGTAGTTTCTTCGTTACAACTCCGTTTTCGTTGGTTCAACTTGCCACTTCCTTGGATCGAGTCCCTCTTTAAGACTATGAACTGTAAATACCTTAGTTTGTATTCGAAATCACAGGTCATAGGTCAAACTTTAGTGAAACTTAAGAAGTTAATCATTTTCCATCATGTAAACAACCTTAAATGATTATTTTTCTAAAAATACTTATACTTTGAGTTAAATCATGAAATTTTTATGTGTTATCATATTCATAGTAAAAATCATTTTTCCAGAAAATAAACCTCCAATTCAAAGTTTAAGATGGTTTTTAATTATCCAACCCAAAACAGCCCCCGGTTGCACCCCGACGTCGTAAAAACAGTTTTTAAGGTGTTCTTTGAAAAACCAAGTTATACCTTGTTAAATTAGCATATATTTAAGTTATATTACAGGTCTTGAAGTATTTTAAAAGTTAAGTTAGAAGGATCTATTTAGTTTGCAAACAAGTTTGAAAACATTCAAACTATGTTCTTGTTGTTAAAATTTTATACCATAAAATAAGATAGCTATATATATATGAATCGAATAAGGTTATGAACAAAGTTACTACCTCAAGTTACTTGGACAAGATTGCTGTAAAATAGGAGTAAGAACCTAGAACCAAAAGAGTGATGGAATTGGATGAAAGATTGGAAGTAAACTTGTGTTCTTGAAAGGATTCTTGAAGTGTTTTTGTAAGGTTTTTCTTATGGTGTTTAAGTGATGTTTTTATGGCTAGATCTTCATGGATACTAGCTGAATGGTTATGGAGTTTCTTAAGAGTGTGTTTTTGTTAAAGGAAATGTGTAGTAAAATGAAAATGGAATGGAGTATAAATGGTGGTGTAAAAGGTGTATAAGTTTGTAATTTTGTGAAAAAATCTTTTAATCATGTGAAATTGTCATACTAGATAACAAAAGTAGTTACCTTATACATAAGGCATTGAACAAGGGCTGGTTGGTGGTGATTTGATGTGTATATACCAATAGTAAATATGTATAGAGGTTAGGTATGATACGAGTACATGTACTCTAGATATACGTATAGAAATTTTGTGAAAAATGGAATGAGAATTCAAATATAGCTATCTTTTGTGAATACACTTATATTGTTTTATGTATTTAAGTCCTTAAAAAGTGATTAAATACATTACTTATACGATATATGTATAAACATTATAGGTCATAAGTATTTATGTCAAATAACGTTACGTATGGTTATCGTTTTAAAAACTTAAGTTAGTAGTTTCAAAATATACTTGTAACTTATTGTTATTGATACAAAATGAGGTATTAAAACATTCTTAGATCATGTTAAATATGTATATATACATATATATACACAAACGTATAATTATCATATATTGTATAGTTCGTGATATCATCGGTCAAACTAGACGGTCAAACGTTGTGTAAAACTCTTTTCGAAGACATAAGTCTCAACAATTTGGATTGCTTGTCATGTTGGTAAGGTTTAATTTATGTAAATATTAATCTTATAAGTATAGAATGATCGAAAAAGTGCGGGTCATTACAATTACCCAATGTTGATAGAACTCTATTTTTCAACTCATATTCATCATTCTTGTTGTAAACAATGGCGATCTCCATCAAATTTCATGACCGTAATTTTTACGAACTACTCTCTATTTTGTCTACCCTAATATTGTGGCATAAACGCTCAAGATTTAAATGAGCTCAATATTATTCATAACACATTTCATATGTACTGAAATGCTTGTATAGCGTCATCATCTCTTCTAAAAAAACCTAATCAATGACAATCGTGTTATTCCTTTAGATAACCTCCGCATTAATAATAAAATGCACTTCGTAGAATTTATGGATCGTAAGATTTAAACTCCTGAAACAAAACAATATTCTATCTGTTGGAATTCACGACGTGGTCCCGAGTATACCTGAGAACGTGAAGACCAAATAAAAATATCCTCACATGTTTACAAACAACGCCGACGAATGGCAACAACTAAAATTTCGGGACGAAATTTCTTTTAACGGGTAGGTACTATAACAACCCGAAAATTTCCGACAAAATTTAAACCTAACTTTTATGTAATTCCAACCATTCACGAACAATTATTTGAAAATAATTATGTATTAGTATTATTATTAATATTGTTGTAAACAAAATTATCATTTATTATTTTATATCGTTTACAATCACTATTATTATCAGTATTATTAATATTATTATTAATATCATTAATATAATTACTAATATATTATTAACATCATCATTATTAATACAACTTATTATTAATACTATTATTATTATTAATACTATTATTGATATTATTATTGATACTCATCATTATCCTTATTACTATGAAACTAAGACAATTTATTATTAAATTATTATTATTATCATTTGCAATTATCATTTTCAGTATTGTCATTATTATTAATATTATTATTATTATTATTGATAATGCAAAAAACGAACATATATTTCATAGCATTATCCCTCAAAAAAGACAAGCTTTTAGTTGCAATTGTTCTATTTACAAGTAATATTCGTTTAAATAAATAAGTGCGAAGACAAAAGGCGAAAACGAAGATTTGAAGACGCAAATGACCAAAAAGCTCAAATGTACAAGATACAATCCAAGTGGTTCAATTTATTGATGAGAAACGTCTAAAAATGACAAGAGTACAAGTTGTGAAACGCAAAGTACAAGATATTAAATCGTACGAAAAGGCGTTCGAAAATCCGAAATCGAGACATGAAACAACTTTCAGCACGCGATGCAACGGACCAAAAATTACAAGTCAACTATGCACAAGAATATAATATAATATATAAATAATTATATAAAATTATATATATATTATATTATATAATATAACGTCGACAAGCAAATGGCCAAAAGTTGTTGAGCTAGAAGGCGTGCCTTCGCGATCTCGGAGCTGGAAGCACAATGGCTTCACAATAGCGGAGCAGTCATTTCAGAATCTGCCTATAAAAGGCCACGAAATCTGCCGAGTTTTTTGCACAGAATTCAATCCTCTCTATCTCAAGATATATATATATATATATATATATATATATATATATATATATATATATATATATATATATATATATATATATATGCAATTGTTCTATTTACAAGTAATATTAGTTTAAATAAATAAGTGCGAAGACAAAAGGCGAAAACGAAGATTTGAAGACGCAAATGACCAAAAAGCTCAAATGTACAAGATACAATCCAAGTGGTTCAATTTATTGATGAGAAACGTCTAAAAATGACAAGAGTACAAGTTGTGAAACGCAAAGTACAAGATATTAAATCGTACGAAAAGGCGTTCGAAAATCCGAAACCGAGACATGAAACAACTTTCAGCACGCGACGCAACGGACCAAAAATTACAAGTCAACTATGCATAAGAATATAATATAATATATAAATAATTATATAAAATTATATATATATATTATATTATATAATATAACGTCGACAAGCAAATGGCCAAAAGTTGTTGAGCTGGAAGGCGTGCCTTCGCGATCTCGGAGCTGGAAGCACAATTGCTTCACGATAGCGGAGCAGTCATTTCAGAATCTGCCTATAAAAGGCCACGAAATCTGCCGAGTTTTTTGCACAGAATTCAATCCTCTCTATCTCAAGAGGTATATATATATATATATATATATATATATATATATATATATATATATATATATATATATATATATATATATATATATAATTTTAATTTTAATTTTAATTTTAATAATAAGGGTATGTTAGCGAATGTTGTAAGGGTGTAAGTCGAAATTCTGTCCGTGTAATGCTACGCTATTTTTAATCATTGAAAGTTATGTTCAACCTTTTTAAATTAATGTCTCATAGCTAAGTTATTATTATGCTTATTTAATGCCGAAGTAATCGTGATGTTGGGCTAAATATTAAATTTGGGTAATTGGGCTTTGGACCATAATTGGGGTTTGGATAAAAGAACGACACTTGTGGAAATTAGACTATGGGCTATTAATGGGTTTTATATTAACTTAATGATACCTCGTTAATTTAATATAAAGGTTATAATTTGACGTATCTATAAATAACCACATACGCTTAATCGGGTACGGTGGGCGGGATATCTATAAATACCAATAATTGTTCATTTTACCGGACACGGAACTGGATTAATAGTTAATAGACTTGTTGAAACAGGGGTGGATTACATTCAAGGGTAATTGGTGTAATTGTTAACAAAGTAGTAAAACCTTGGACTACACGCAGTCAATAACCTGGTGTATTCATTAAACAAAGTATTAAAACCTTATTACAATTCGAATCCCCAATTAGTTGGAATATTTAACTTCGGGTATAAGGATAATTTGACAAAGACTCTCGCACTTTATATTTATGACTGATGAACTATTATGGACAAAACCGTATGGACATATCAAATAATCCAGGACAAAGGACAATTAACCCATGATATTAAATTAAAAACAACACGTCGAACATCATAATTACGGAAGTTTAAATAAGCATAATTCCTTTATTTCATATTTAATTGCACTTTTAATTATCGCACTTTTATTTACTGTCATTATATTTAATTGCACTTTTAATTATCGTACTTTTTAATTATCGCAATTTTATTTATTGTCATTTTATTTATCGCACTTTTATTTATCGCAATCGTTATTTACTTTACGCTTAAAATTAAGTTATATTTATTTTTAATATTTTACATTAGGTTTTAACTGCGACTTAAGTTTTAAAATCGACAAACCGGTCATTAAACGGTAAAAACCCCCTCTTTATAATAATAATACTACTTATTTATATATTGATATTTTTACAAATATAGTTTTCAAAAATATAGTGTTAAGCTTGGCTAAGTTCCCTGTGGACGAACCGAACTTACTAAAAACTACACTACTGTACAATTAGGTACACTGCCTATAAGTGTCGTAGCAAGGTTTAGGTATTTCCACTCTATAAATAATAAATAACTTGTGTAAAATTGTATCGTATTTAATAGTATTTTGTAGTAAAAATATAACTATTTTGTACCCCTTCGCTTTAACATCAAGTATTTTTGGCGCCGCTGCCGGAGAAACTAAAACGCCGAAAGCGCAACGCTATAAAAAAAAAGATTCTTAGTTTACTTTTGTAAAAATACGCTTTTGTAAAAATACATTTTAATTATTAAAGATACAAAAAAATATAAAAAGAAAATATAAAAAATCTATATTTTTGTTTTTAAGAGTTGTTAAATATATATAAAGTTAAAAAGTATTTTTATTTTAGTTTTTAAAATTAAATTTTTTATTTAAGTTATATATATATTTTATAAAATAATAATAATAATAATAATAATAATAGAAATCGAACTGGGCCAGATTAATATGAAGCCCAAAACTGTTTTTAATTAAATTTCGAATTGGGCCGAACTGTTTTAGCCCAATACTGAGTCAGGTACTATTGAGCTCCGCGATCTCGGAGGAGACAAGGCAAAAATCTATGAGATCTCTTAGCCTATTCTGACACGTCTGGTTTGACCTAATTTCGCATTAATTACGGAGTATTTTTATTTATTATTATTTTTAAACCCAAATTAGGTTAATTATTATAATAATCTAGTTTAAGTTTTTAATTAATTTTGTATTTTAAGTTTTAATTAGATTTATTAATTTATAAAATTAATACTTTTATAAAATAATAAATCTAAAAATAATATTTTTATAAAAATAAGTAATTTTATCACTTTTTATATCTTTTTATATTTTGTACCTTTTTAATCGTTTATTCGTAATATTTATATTTTTTTTCGTTCGTAATAGGTTTAAACTTAATATTTTGCCCTAGTATTTCTAGATCTTTAAGTTTTGCCGTAAAATTCCTTAAGTACTTTTTCTTTAGATTAAGATTTAGACGCTTTAGAATTTTACGACGATGTTTATCGCTTTAGTTTTTAATATATTTTAGTACCTTTCTAAGTTATTGCCGTTTTGGATATAGAATTTCTCTAAGCTTTAATACTTTTAGACGCAACTTTTAATTCTTAATTTTTAGACTTTTAAGTTTCGACGCGCTACTTTCTTATTTTTATTTTTCGACCTTTTATTTTTCGACGTTTTCTGACGCACTCTTTTTCTTTCTTATTTTTTTCCGCTCTAGTTTTTAGGACATAGAATTTTCTATTTCTTCTCTAAAATTTCTTTAAATTTCAACTAAAAATTATTTTAAGTGGTTAAATTGATAGACATCCAAATTTTCTGCTTCGTAGTAATAGTTGGATTTGTTAGTGGCTGAGTTGTGAGCTTCCGATTTAAAGGGTTCTGGCTCCCTGCTACATCTTTTGGCTATTCAAAACGTGGGCAAAAGCAGAAAAGTCTATTAATTTGATAACTTATATAATTTTTATATTTTTTAACTAATAGGATATTCAGTGAATGCACCGAGCAAAACGTTCACCACCTTTCGTACGTTCACTACCTGTAACTCGATCATGACATCTAGCCAATATTGTCGCCGTTGATTTTTCTTTAGAATCGTCATCCAGTCGACCAAGTACTCCAATTCAAATTTCCGATAATCCATTTTTTGAACCCGACCTCACAATTGAGAATCCGGAGGATATTCAGGGACAATTCAGAGATCCTGAACCACTAATCTTTCCTTCGGAACCACCAATCATTCAAACAGAGATTGTCGAGAAATAAACCATTAAATCAGAATCATCTAGTGATTCAGATTCAACAAAATCAATCATGGAAAATCTGGAACCTCTAAGTATAGAAGACCGAATGCGAGCTAAACGCACTGGCCAAGGTCACGCAATTACTCAATCTGACATTAATACGCCAGATTATGAAATCAAAGGACAAATCTTACACATGGTGACTAATCAATGCCAATTTAGTGGTGCGTCGAAGGAAGATCCAAATGAACATCTTCGTACTTTTAATATGATCTGTACTCTATTTAAAATCCGAGAAGTGGAGGATGAACAGATATATCTCATATTATTTCCCTGGACTTTAAAGGGAGAAGCCAAAGATTGGTTAGAATCATTACCTGAAGGGGCGATTGATACATGGGATGTTTTAGTTGAAAATTTTCTTAAACAATTCTTTCCGGCATCTAAAGCAGTGAGACTTCAAGGAGAAATTGTTACGTTCACACAAAAGCCAAATGAAACTCTATATGAAGCGTGGACAAGATTTGGAAAGTTATTGAGAGGATGTCCGCAACATGGTTTAGACACTTGTCAAATAGTACAAATATTCTACCAAGGATGTGACATTTTTACAAGAAAAGACATCGATATAGCAGCCGGTGGTTCCATTATGAAGAAAACCGCAACTGACGCTTACAAAATTATTGATAGCACTGCTTCCCATTCACATGAGTGGCATCAAGAAAAAGATATCGTTAGATCATCTAAAACAGCTAGAGCCGATTCTAGCCATGACTTTGATTCTATTTCCGCAAAGATAGATGCTGTCGAGAGACGAATGAAAAAGATGACTAAAGATATTCACTCAATACGAATTAGTTGTGAGCAGTGTGGAGGACCACATTTGACAAAAGATTGTCTCAGTATTGAACCAACAATGGAATAAAGAGAGAATGTTTCATACATGAACCAAAGGCCTGGAAATAATTATCAGAATAATTATCAACCGCCATGACCGATCTACAATCAAAACCAGAATTATAACCGAAATATTCCATACAACAACCAACAAGGTCCTAGCAATCAACAAGTATCTAATAATACTTACAATCAGCAAAGACCTATTTTTCAAAATAAACCACCACAAACCGATGATAAAAAGCCAAATTTAGAAGATATGATGTTGAAGCTAGTTGAATCTCAAACTCAATTTTTTACATCTCAGAAACAAACTAATGAACAAAATGCTCAAGCATTTAGAAATCAACAAGCTTCAATTCAAAATCTGGAACAAGAAGTAAGCAACCTAGCAAGGTTGATAGGTGAAAGAAAACCGGGAAGTCTACCTAGTGATACAAATGCTAACCCCCAGAATGAAACAGCTAAAGCCATTACTACAAGAAGTGGTATTACACTTAAACCACCTGAAATGCCTGTAATTTCTGATGAAGCTATTTCTACTCCACAAGAACCACAACCTGAGCAAGATAAGGAAACAGAACCGGTAGTTGAAAAGGTTAATGAAGATAACACAGTTAAAGTTAAACCTTATGTTAAACCATACCAACCACCACTTCCTTACCCGAGTAAAATGAGAAAAGAAAGACTTGAAGCCGAGCAATCCAAATTCTTGGATATGTTTAAACAGATAAATGTAAATCTTCCTTTCATTGATGTGATTTCAGAAATGCCAAGATATGCCAAATTCTTGAAAGATCTGATCACAAATAGAAAGAAAATGGAAGAACTCTCGGCTGTTACTATGAATGTAAACTGTTCCGCAGTACTGTTGAATAAGATACCAGAAAAATTATCTGATCCAGGAAGTTTAACAATTCCATGTTTTTTGGGTAGTCTTAGTTCAATAGAAGCATTGGCAGATTTAGGTGCTAGTATAAATTTAATGCCGTATTCAATATACGCGAAACTAGACCTTGGAGAATTGAAACCAACAAGAATAAGTATACAACTAGCCGATCGATCAGGAAAATATCCTAGAGGGATAATGGAAAAATGCTAGTTAAAGTTGGTACTTTAGTATATCCAGTAGATTTTGTTATTCTGGACATGGAAGAAGATTCTCGAGTTCCTCTCATATTAGGAAGACCATTCTTAAACACGGCTAAAGCAATAATAGACGTGTTCGGTAAGAAACTGACCCTAAGTATAGAGGACGAGAGTGTTACCTTTTCTGTTGATAGAGCCATGCAACAACCACAATCTGCAGATGATACATGTTATTATATTCAAACTATAGATTCACATGCAAAATTGTTAGAAGAATTTCCAGAATTACAAGGAACAGGAGAATGTTCTTTAGGAGAAGGAAGTGAACCAATTGATGAAGCTGAAATGTTAGCTACACTTATGGCTAATGGATATGAACCAACAACAGAAGAAATTCAAATGCTAAAAGAAGAAGACAGATATCGATACAAATCATCGATAGAAGAACCACCGACATTAGAGTTAAAGCCACTTCCAAACCATTTGGAATACGCTTATTTACATGGTGAATCTGAATTACCTGTAATAATATCGTCTTCTCTTACTGAAAATGAAAAATCTCAACTTATTTCTGTGCTAAAAGCTCATAAACCATCTATTGCATGGAATATTCATGACATTAAAGGAATAAATCCTTCGTATTGCACACATAAAATCCTTATGGAAGAAGGTCATAAAACGTATGTGCAACACCAACGAAGACTAAATCTTAATATGCAAGATGTTGTTAAGAAAGAAATTATTAAACTGCTTGATGCAGGTTTAATTTATCCAGTCTCTGATAGTCCATGGGTAAGCCCAGTTCAATGCATACCTAAGAAGGGTGGCATGACTGTCATCACAAATGAAAAAAATGAGCTTATTCCTACTAGGACTGTAACAGGATGGCGTGTTTGTATAGATTATATAAAATTAAATGACGCCACCAGAAAAGATCACTTTCCCTTACCTTTCATTGATCAGATGTTGGAAAGATTAGCCGAAAATAGTTACTATTATTTTCTTGATGGTTTTTCCGGATATTTTCAAATTCCAATAGCACCCGAGGACCAAGAGAAAACCACGTTCACGTGCCCTTATGGTACTTTTGCTTATAAACGCATGCCATTTGGACTTTACAACGCCCCTACAATCTTTCAAAGGTGCATGATGGCGATTTTTCACGACATGATAGAAGAATGCATGGAAGTCTTCATGGATGACTTTTAAGCCTTCGGTGATACTTTTGAATCATGTCTAGTTAATTTTGAACGAATGCTTATTAGATGCGAACAATCAAATCTAGTTCTTAATTGGAAGAAATGTCATTTCATGATTAAAGAAGGCATCGTTCTTGGACATAAAATTTCAAAGGAAGGAATTGAAGTGGATAGAGCTAAAGTAGATGTAATTGCTAAACTTCCACATCCCACCAATGTTAGAGGAGTTAGGAGTTTTCTAGGGCATGCCGGTTTTTATCGACGTTTCATAAAATATTTTTCTAAAATTGCCACTCCTATGAATAAACTCCTAGAAAAGGATGCTCCATTCATCTTTTCAGATGAATGCATCAAATCTTTTAATATTCTTAAAGTAAAACTCACTAATGCGCCAATCATGATAACTCCAAATTGGAATCTACCATTTGAACTTATGTGTGATGCAAGTGATTTTGCAATGAGAGCCGTTTTAGGACAAAGGATTGAAAAACGATTTCAACCTATATATTATGCTAGTAAGACGTTACAAGGAGCACAAACGAACTACACAACTACTAAAAAAGAACTCCTTGCTATTGTCTTTGCTTTTGATAAATTTCATTCATATCTCGTTCTAGCTAAAACGGTGGTCTATACCGACCATTATGCTCTTAGATACTTATTTTCGAAACAAGATGCTAAACCAAGATTAATCCGTTGGATCTTACTCTTACAAGAGTTCGATATTGAAATCCGAGACAAAAAGGGAGCAGAAAATCTCGCCGCTGATCATCTTTCTCGTCTTGAAATTCCTGAAATAGAAGTTCTAAATGAATCGGCCATACAAGATAACTTTCCTGATGAATATCTATTGAAGATAGATTATAGTGAAATTCCATGGTTTGCAGACTATGCAAACTACCTAGTATGTGGATTCCTTGAAAAAGGATTGTCATACCAAAAACGAAAGAAATTCTTTAGTGATATAAAACACTATTTCTGGGAAGATCCACATTTGTTTAAAAGTTGTCCCGATGGAATAATACGCCGATGTGTATTCGGGGATAAAGCTAGTCAAATCTTAAACCATTGTTACACAGGACCAACAGGAGGGCATTATGGGCCTCAACTCACAGCAAGAAAAGTTTACGATGCTGGATTCTATAGGCCTACAATTTTCAAAGACGCACACCTTCTTTGCAAATCCTGTGATGCTTGTCAAAGGGCCGGAAAAATAAGTCAACGTGATGAAATGCCACAAAATGTCATTCAAGTATGTGAAGTATTTGACGTTTAGGGTATTGACTTTATGGGTCCATTTCCAAAATCTCATAATAATCTCTACATTCTCGTTGCCATTGATTATGTATCTAAATGGGTGGAAGCACAAGCTCTCCCAATTAACGATGCACGAGTTGTAGTCAATTTTTTAAAACGTCTTTTTACAAGGTTCGGAATACCGAAAGCTTTAATAAGTGATCGGGGTACTCATTTTTGTAATAATCAACTTGAGAAAGTTCTCAAAAGATATGGAGTAACTCATAAAATCTCAACCGCTTATCATCCACAAACAAGTGGACAAGTTGAAAATACCAACCGAGCTTTAAAACGTATTCTAGAGAAAACCGTAGGATCAAATCCGATGGAATGGTCCATGAAATTGGAGGATGCACTCTGGGCTTTTAGAACAGCCTACAAAACTCCAATTGGAACCACACCTTTTAAACTCGTTTACGGAAAAGCATGTCATCTTCCAGTAGAAATTGAACACAAAGCATTTTGGGCTTTGAAGACATGTAATCTTGATTTACATGAAGCCGGACGTTTATGATTAAGTCAACTAAACGAATTAGAAGAATTAAGACATGAAGCATATGAAAATTCGTTAATCTATAAAGAAAGAACGAAGAAATGGCATGATAAAAGAATCAGAAGTTCAAAAGAATTTAAGGAAGGAGATAAAGTTCTTCTTTTTAATTCACGATTCAAGCTATTTCCTGAAAAATTGAAATCAAGATGGTCTGGACCATTTATAGTCAAAAGAGTTTTCCCATATGGAACAATAGAGTTAATAAATTCAAATGGGATTGAATTTAAAGTTAATGGTCACAGAGTTAAACATTACATACATGGTCCGATGGAAGTTGACAATGAAGTCAATCATAATTTCACCACCCAAGAAAACCCTCGGAATGAAAACATAAATATGTTATATGTTATCAACAACATATGAAAAACCAAAATTAGAAGACGGGGAAGTTTCAAATTGGAGTGATGAAGAAGAATTCTTATACAAACCTCCCATTCCAAGAAATAAAGAAAAACAAGTTCAAATAGAAGTGAAAGAACCAAGAAAAGAACACCCGAAAAAGGTTAACAAACCAACTCGACTTACTAAAGTAGGAGACCCGGGTGAATTTATCATTTCTTGCTTGCTTAATGATGGTGCTATATATAATGGACTCGCAGATTTAGGAGCAAGTGCAAATATTATGCCTCTTTCCTTATATAAAAGATTAGGTGTGGGTAAATTAAAACCATCCAAAATAGGTGTTCAATCATTTGACCTAACCATTAAACACCCGGTTGGAATAGCAAATAATATACTTGTTAACGTGGGAAGTTTGACCTTTGTTGCAAACTTCATAGTTATTAATATGGAGGAAAACCTTGATATTCCTCTAATTTTAGGTCACCCATTTTTAGCAACCATCGAGGCGTTCATTGATGTAATAGAAGGTAGAATGACACTTAGGAATGGTGATAAATCGATCACCTTTGTGAACCGAAAGTTTAGATCTCCACCAACCAAAACTGTTAAACCAATAAAAACGCATAAGTGGGGGGAAGATGAAGAAACACTTAATGATGATCCGATCACAAAGAACCCCGTTGATGATACGAAATTAGATGAACCCATTTTTAACAGTTCAACGAAGAAACTTTATAAACGGATTCACGATGCTAGGATTAAAGGAAACTTTAAGTTATGTAATCGATTAGTATCCAATTTATTGCCAAAAGAAAAAGCAATGTTAGTTGAATTTGTGAAAGTTACAGAGGAAATCAACAATTGGCTTGAAGTAAAAATCAGAAATATACAAGTTATTGATGATCCAATTGAAAATAACGTTAATCACAATTTCAACACCACATCTAACTAAGTATGGGGAGTTCGAATCTTTTTAAGGTAATATGTATTTCTGTTAGAGTCAGATATTCTGTTTTCGTGTAGTTTCCGAGAATGGAATTCGAATGGTCTTTCCCTAGCAGACCCTAAAGAACTAGTCTTCTTCCCCCATTCTGAATTTTTATTTTTTTAGGTTTTACGAGATGAAGAATTCCTTTGATCTGAACCATGGTCTAATGCTACACGCTATGATTACTAAACGTAATAATGACACACTTCCGAGTGAACTGATATCATTCATAAGAGGCAAAATGGACGGAGTAAGAAAAGAACTCAGAAAAGATCATCATAAGATACATTTTGGTAAAGGCAAATCAAAATCCGCAACAAAAAGAAGAGCACGACACCTTGAAAGATGTTATAAATGCGGAAAATGGTCACACGAAGGTAAATGTTCAAATAATCAAACATATTCAAATACCGAATTTGTTACTCTATGCAGAGAAGGACCGTTCATATGTTTAGAAGAAAAGATATTGAAGAATCGAGGTTATGCTTACGTAGCTATGGAGAACCAAATCACACGACTCTCCTATGAGTCAGCTAAAGCAAGTCTCTGAGAATTCTATCTCATAGGTAAGTATGTACAGTTTTTATTTTTATTTTTATTTTATTGTTTTTAACCTTTTGATAATAAACGCTGAATCGTTCGCTATAAAGTATTAAATTGGTATTCAATAAAATTAGGTATGCGTAACTGAAATTATTGATATCATACAAAAATTTATTACATCACTGCGAAATTTACCGTTTATTCTTAAGGTATAAATATCTTTAATCAATCAACCCAAAATATTTCAAAAATTCGTCAGGAGTAAAACTAGGTAATATAACCGAAATTACTTTACCGAAAAGAGGGGCGTATATTTTTGATAATATTTGATTGATTAAAGTGGGATAAAAGACCAAAAAGATTTTTAATTTTAATTTTTACCTTGTTTTTAAAATTAATATATAAATATTAAATTAATATTTTAAACCTTTTAAAATCAATATATTTAAGTTTTTAAGTATTTTAAAAAAAAATTAATATTTTTAATATAAGTTTGTAAAATTAATGTACAAAAATATTAATAATATTAATATGAAATTTTATGCATTTTAAATTTAAGTTTGGTGTGAATTTAAAAACAAAAATTTACTTTATTTCATTAAGTTAAAAATTTGATATTTAAAATTCGTCGTGAGTTGAAAACTAGGTCGTTGAACCGAAATTGCTTTACCCGAGGGAGGGACGAGAAATTTTATTATCATTATTTTGAATCTTATTGAATTAAAGTATGCCAAAAATAATAATAAAAAAAAACCAAAAATCTTTGCTTTTAAAACAAACGCCAATATGTTTGGAAACTATGGTAAAATTTAATCAATTTTCTATGCTAATCACTCTCAATAATTTAAATTGTTACTGATTTCTTGCAAATGAGGGCATTGCAAGATCTTAAGTGTGGGAAGGGGTTAAATTCTTTCGGATTTTTACAATTTTAAACTTAAACACTTGGTTACCATTAAAAAATATTGGTAACGCAGTAGTTATATTAGAATCTAGTGCTCTCTTATAATAAAGAACAACCCTAGTCTTATATACTGACTACCCAATTCTAGTAAAAAAATTTAAAATTTTCAAATAAATGAATTCAAAATCATGTTTATACAAATTTATGAAACTAGGTGTTAACACCGAAATTATTGTTACCTCGGAAAGGACATAAATTGAAAAACAACCCAAAATGTTAGAATTCATTTAAAATAAAATAGAGGACAATAAAAAGGCAAAGAAAGGAAAATAAAAGCCAAGTGTGGGAAAAATTTACCAAGTTATTTAGAACATATGTCACATATTTTTGTACAAATAATTGAAGATACTTTTGTTTTGGACAATTTTATCAGTTTTACCCAATCTCTTATAATATATTTGAAAGAAAAGATGGATCTACACGATGAATCAATTCCATCATTAAAAGGAAGTAAAGTCTTCCGAAAAAGAAACGCGCTTCTTGATTTAGGTCAGGAAGTTGTCGTCCAGACCAGTTGTAGAGTCTATGAAAAACCTTGAAAAGTTTCTCGAAAATCAGCTGGAAATCCACGGACCTCAGCATCAAACAGGGTCGCCAAGTGGTCAGACTTATCCTAACCTTGAGAGGATCTGTCTCGTACAATGGGGACACCGTGCAAATTAGCTTATAAGACTAATGAATCAGATCCCCAGAAAGGATAATCTCCTTAAAGATTAAAAAATCAGCTTTTAAGACTGATATTACTCAATCCTTGAGATTGACTTTAAAGATTGAGAATTACAAACTCATGGAATTCGATGATATCTAAACTCGAGCTTGAACGAGAAAATATTTTGATCAAATTAAAACCGATTTGTTTTCTGAAAAACCATTTTTAATGCGTTTATTACCATTGAACGTAAAATCCTAAGAATTCACCGAAATTCATTAGGTCACCTGAACCAAATCGGGTGTCAATCATAAGAACGGTGGTTGCATAGCATGGTCAAAGACAGGACCTTGTGCCAGACCGAAAAACTATAGGGTGATCTTTACTATTGCTCCTACAAAGGATAGTAATTGCATCCGATATGATATAGACCATAATCAAAAGCATGTCACGGGACATTGCCTTAACAGTTGCTTGTTCAACGCTTTCCTTTACAACCGGACGGTAGTTTACTGAAAGGTAATATACGGAGCAAGTAAACTGGACGTGTTGCTTTCCTAATACAAGGTTAGCAAATGGGTGACACAAAAATGCAAGTTTTGAGCTAAAATTTTCAAATCTGAAACCCACCAAACCCACAAAAACAATTTTCAAATACTGGTAAAAGGTTATTCTGGAAAACTTATCTAGGGTAAAAGCTAGATTTAATTTTCAAAAGATCAAATGTTTTCATAAAGATCCAATTTCCTTAAGGATCTAAATTTTCATAGTCATGTGGGACTGTAAACCACATCGTTACTACCATTGTTCATACCGCCGTATAGAAATCACTGATGTACAAAGTATGAAGAATAAAGAAGTGATTCTAGTGTTTTTATTTCAAGACTATATTGCTTGAGGACAAGCAACGCTCAAGTGTGGGAATATTTGATAATGCTAAAAACGAACATATATTTCATAGCATTATCCCTCAAGAAAGACAAGCTTTTAGTTACAATTGTTCTATTTACAAGTAATATTCGTTTAAATAAATAAGTGCGAAGACAAAAGGCGAAAATGAAGATTTGAAGACGCAAATGATCAAAAAGCTCAAATGTACAAGATACAATCCAAGTGGTTCAATTTATTGATGAGAAACGTCTAAAAATGACAAGAGTACAAGTTACGAAACGCAAAGTACAAGATATTAAATCGTACGAAAAGGCGTTCGAAAATCCGGAACTGAGACATGAACCAACTTTCAGCACGCGATGCAACGGACCAAAAATTACAAGTCAACTATGCACAAGAATATAATATAATATATAAATAATTATATAAAATTATATATATATTCTATTATATAATATAACGTCGACAAGCAAATGGCCAAAAGGTGTTGAGCTGGAAGGCGTGCCTTCGCAATCTCGGAGCTGGAAGCACAATTGCTTCGCGATAGCGGAGCAGTCATTTCAAAATCTGCCTATAAAAGGCCACGAAATCTATCGAGTTCTTTACACAGAATTCAATCCTCTCTATCTCAAGATATATATATATATATATATATATATATATATATATATATATATATATATATATATATATATATATATATATATATATATATATATATATATATATATATATATATTTATAATTTTAATTTTAATTTTAATTTTAATAATAAGGGTATGTTAGCGAATGTTGTAAGGGTGTAAGTCGAAATTCTGTCCGTGTAACGCTACGCTATTTTTAATCGTTGTAAGTTATGTTCAACCTTTTTAAATTAATGTCTCGTAGCTAAGTTATTATTATGCTTATTTAATGCCGAAGTAATCGTGATGTTGGGCTAAATATTAAATTTGGGTAATTGGGGTTTGGATAAAAGAACGACACTTGTGGAAATTAGACTATGGGCTATTAATGGGTTTTATATTAACTTAATGATACCTCGTTAATTTAATATAAAGGTTATAATTTGACGTATCTATAAATAACCACATACGCTTAATCGGGTATGGTGGGCGGGATATCTATAAATACCAATAATTGTTCATTTTACTGGACACGGAACTGGATTAATAGTTAATAGACTTGTTGAAACAGGGGTGGATTACATTCAAGGGTAATTGGTGCAATTGTTAACAAAGTAGTAAAACCTTGGACTACACGCAGTCGATAACCTGGTGTATTCATTAAACAAAGTATTAAAACCTTATTACAATTCGAATCCCCAATTAGTTGGAATATTTGACTTCGGGTATAAGGATAATTTGATGAAGACTCTCGCACTTTATATTTATGACTGATGGACTATTATGGACAAAACCGTATGGACATATCAAATAATCCAGGACAAAGGACAATTAACCCATGATACTAAACTAAAAACAACACGTCGAACATCATGATTATGGAAGTTTAAATAAGCATAATTCCTTTATTTCATATTTAATTGCACTTTTAATTATCGCACTTTTATTTACTGTCATTGTATTTAATTGCACTTTTAATTATCGTACTTTTCAATTATCGCAATTTTATTTATTGTCATTTTATTTATCGCACTTTTATTTATCGCAATCGTTATTTACTTTACGCTTAAAATTAAGTTATATTTATTTTTAATATTTTACATTAGGTTTTAACTGCGACTTAAGTTTTAAAATCGACAAACCGGTCATTAAACGGTAAAAACCCCCTCTTTATAATAATAATGCTACTTATATATATATACTGATATTTTTATAAATATAGTTTTCAAAAATATAGTGTTAAGCTTGGCTAAGTTCCCTGTGGACGAACTGGACTTACTATAAACTACACTACTGTACGATTAGGTACACTGCCTATAAGTGTTGTAGCAAGGTTTAGGTATTTCCACTCTATAAATAAATAAATAACTTGTGTAAAATTGTATCGTATTTAATAGTATTTTGTAATAAAAATATAACTATTTTGTACCCCTTCGCTTTAACATCAATTATTATTATTATTATTAATAGAATTATTTACATTTTATAATGATTATTATCATTATTATTAGTTATAATTAAAATTATCATTTTTATTATTAATTTTGACATATTAATATTATTATCATTATTTTTTATTATTATTTACATAATTATCATTAATAATATTATTACTAGTTATTATTAATATAATAATTATTATTATTAGGATTATTATTATTAATATAATTATTATTAATATAATTTTTTTTAATCAGTAATATTAAAATGGAACACGATAGAAACCTAATTTAGGTCATGACATTATCAGTATTTTTAGCCATCGTAATACATATCTGATTTCCAATTTTTTATATTTTTTTTTATTTCTGCTTTCTGATCGTGAATCCTTATCGAGCACTATCATTAGACAAATCCAACTTTACACATTCGATTATCAATTATACATTTCTATTTAAACTGCTAATGCCCATCAAAGAATGGAAACAGAAAAGAAAAAAAAACGAATTTAAATAAAAAAAGGGGTTCAGCTCTGTTCTTCTTCCATTTTTTAAAAACTACAAAAACGAATCCCATTTCAAAATCTATAAATGTAGAGTTGTTAGGAATCCTCTAAACGATCTTTCTCCAAAATTTAAAGTTCCAATTCGTTGTATTAATCACGAATTTTTGAGTCAAAGTTTCAAAATTTAAAAGTCAACAATTGTTCTTCGATTAAATTCGAGTTCTCTGTTGTAATTCAAGTCCAATTGATGATTGAGATAGTTTCTATGAGTGAATTACAAAGTATTTTGTGTTATGATCTTAGTCTAAAACGATCTCAAAAATAAATATCAATAATTTTTTTTTCTTTTTACTCGACACAGCGAGCCGCAGTTTTTTTTATTTTTTTTTAATTTTTTTTCTTTTATAATACTTCAAGCACCCGAATTTAATTTTTTATGTTTCAAATACGTGTATTACATCAAACAAATAATGTAGCTCTTATGGTTTTGATTTACTTCGGTCGATTTATATTTTGAGAAGGAGAAGAAGAAAAGGAAACAGGCTGTAACAGTTAAGTAGAAATAGATTAAGAAGTAGAAAAGAAAAGTAACAGCAGTGCAGTGGTTAGAGGAGTGTGTGGGTTAGCGAGAGGTCACGTGTTCGAGCCCGACTTTAGGCATTTTTTTTTAAAAGGGCTTATTTTGAGGTAGTTTTCATTTCTTAAAATTTTTAATATTATTAGTATTATTAGTATTATTGTTACTATTATTACTATTATTATAAGTTTATGAAAATGATTTAAATTATAATTAATTTATGATTTAAATGAATTAGTATTATTAAAATTAGTATTATAGTTATTAGTATTAATTAGTATTATTAACATAAGTAGTACTATTAATATTATTAATAAGATTATAATTATTAGTATTAAAATTACTATCATTATTACCATTATTACTAAAAGTAACCGTACTTTAATTTCTTTCAAAATTTCTTGTAAAATTAGTATTATTATTGAAATTAATATTTTAATAAAATTATCATTTTTATAATTATCTTTATTAAAAAGTGTCATTATTAAAATTAACTTATTGACAATATTATTATTATTATTATTATTACATATCACTATATTCTTATTATTAAAAGGATATTAATTAAACTATATATAAAAGATATCAATTAATATATTTTATATATTCTTTATCATAAATAAACTTTAATATATTAAAATGTCATAACGAATGATAAATATTAGTATATATAAAATATATAAATTAAATATATTAAATTTATCTAATATAACACATAAAAATAACAAATAAAGTCATTAATAATATATAAACTTGTTCAATTACCATTATACATGTTAATAAATATACTTGATGTAGGTTCGTGAATCCGAGGTCAAATCTACATTTGTTCAATGCCGTCATATGCATATTTACTACAAACTATCGTATCGTATCGTGAGTTCATCTGCTCCCTTTTTATATATTTTTGGACTGAGAATAAATGCAATATTTTTATAACAGACATACACAAGTGCAAACTATTATGCGACCAACATGAGTACTTTTATTGTGTTGATATGTAACATGTTATTGTGTTCATATGAAACATGCAAAACCCTGCTTTGTAATATCATTAATTGCTAGATAATGAAGAGGCAAACAGAATTATTATAAATAGCGCTATTGGGAGTAACGTCCCGCACTGTTGACCTCAGGTCAATTGGTGGTATAATAATGATCTCGACAATTACATATGTATTGTCTCAGGGTAAAATCATTTAGTTTTGATATTATACGCTCATGGCATACTTTTGATATACATGATATATCATCTTTTATTAAATCTTGTGATCTATTACTGAAATCATTATTTATGACAAACCTATGAACTCACTCAATCTCGTGTTGACTTTTTAAAGCATGTTTATTCTCAGGTACTTAAATATTGCTTCCGCTGTATATCTGTTGCTTTGATGATGACTGCTTGCTATGCTTGGAGTCTTCATTACATTTCATATCAATTAAAGACATTTAATGCTCTAAATACAATGTAATCTATTTATCTTCCGCTGCAAAACTCAATAAAACGTCTCATATAGAGTCGTTCTCGTTTATACAACTGTGATTTGATATAATTAGTCACAAATACCTCAGGCCCTATTTGGAGGTGTGACAGGTCATCACTTATGCATATGTATGTGTCATCATCAAAACATATTCTTTGGTTAATCATCATACTTGACTTTATCGTTTAGTTCATTAACCAACGTTCAACCAACATTCTCCCCTTTTTGATGATGACAAACATACAAGTGATGAGGGATATTTTGCTATAAATATGCAAGTGTTAACAATCACTTGTATCCATATTTCTCCCCCTTTTGTTGAATCAAAAAGCTTAGCTCCCCCTAGAATTATGCTCACCCTTATAGCAAAGCTCCCCCTTAAATTGTGCACGTTGGAAAATATTTATTAAAGCACACATTTTATTCAAACAAAACACGAAACATAGATAATTCATGTAGTACATTTATCAAGTGAGATTTTTACATGAAAGTTAGATAAGTTCAATTTTCATGATGAGAAGATTGACCCTTGTCCTTGTCTTCAAGTCGGGACAATCTTCGACCAAGTTTTAGAATGTTTCCATGAATCACACTGTTTTGTCCTTGCGTCGGAAGGGAACAAAAGTTGGGTGGATTTTTAAGAGGAGGTTCTTGAATCTGTTTGGTCGAGGCTCTGCATATTGGATATGAAGAGACTTGAGTGGAATGGTGAAAGGGAGATGTCATACCAACATATGCGAATAGTTTGGTCAAATGGAGACCATACGAAAGTGACATATGGGAATGTTGAGCTGCATATTGCATTCTTGATGCCATGAAGTATGAAACATTTACTTTGGATGAGTTCAGAAGACACCATAAGAAGGTAATTTCATTTACATAGAGTCGATCCAGTAGTTCCCCCTTTCCGTAAACATTTGTAGTAATGATCTGTTGCCAGAGATCATACGTTGATGCAAGATGTTGACAAAGGAATCCATCCTTTTTGATGTATTCGGGTTTAAGTTTTCCATTGCACAGAATGTCTAGTGCACTGTCTCTCTTAACCCATTCAGGAAATTCATTAAATGAATTTGGTTTTAGAAAGAATGTTCGTCCTTCATTCGGAACATCCATAATATTTCCAAATTCTTTAAGAGTTAATGAATAATTTCTTCCATAAAGAGAAAATGAGATTTTCTCATTATTTTGTGAGAATTGAAAATTCTCATAGAGTTCATTGATGTGAAGTGGATAAAGTGGCCCTTTTAAATTTAGAAAAGCATCCCACTTGATGTTTGAGAAGCTTTCAAGAGAGTAGTAGTTAGGTGATGTGTGAGAACCTCTCTCCCTTCAGTAATAGACCTCATGTGATGAATTTTTGGTTTGCAAAGAGATTTTTGGAATAAGTGATGTGGGTGTGAATTGGTTGAATGTATTTGTTTTTATAGAAAAATGATGAATGTTATCTAGCAAACTTGATGGGGTAGTTAGATGAATTGAAATCTCTTTGACAGAAATATCAATTTGTACTTTTGTAATCTATTGATCATTGAATTTGTGTAAGAGAGTTAGGACAAATCAATTTTGTCAGATGTTCTGCGATCGAATCACGGTCGACCGTGGGAGTAGCCGTACAAAAACAAATTTATCCTTTTACATGGGCATGCAAGCAAGATTAATTTAAACACACAATAAACATAACATCTCAAATTGTCTTACACATAATTATTTAGTACCAACATTCAAGCACTTCACAATGCACATAAGAATTCAATAAGGTTCATTACCCTAAACACACAAATTATGTCCTACTGCATGAGATTGTTTTCACAAAACCTTTCAATGCCTTCTTGAACTTGGAGTGATTCTCACTAATCTCCTCTTCCCACTTAAGAATTCTGTCAATTTTGGTTTCAAAATTTGAGTTCACTAATTCTTGATGTTACTGTAGATTGGCCTCCTCATCTTCCATTTCTTCTTCATCCAATTCCTCCTCTGGTTAATAGTTCTCAATTTCATCTAGATCTTCTTGAAGACTTGAACTTCTTCCACGAGAGGTTTCTGGTAGATGACCACTTCGAATGATGGTCAACTTGTCGAGTGGTTCAAACGAAGGTTGTTGAACGATAGGGTGAGAGACTTTGAGATAGTTAAACAAGCTGTTCAGATGCATACCATAAGGAAGAGACCTAGTTGATTCAGTAATCAAGTTGTTCATTCGAGATGCCATTAGAAAAGCCACATTGATCTCTTCATTTAGTTCAATTGCCCACATAACATAGATTTGAGTAACATGGATGTGGGAGTGGTTTCCTAGCCTGCAGTAGATATTGTGATCAATGATTTTGTTCAGAATATCAAGATCTGAACGAAGATCCTTTCCGGTTAGTCCCTTGGATAAAATTTTGGAGTGATTGGCTTCAGTTTTACAGAGCAGGGTTAATGCATCAGTGGCTTGAATGAATTCAGGAAGATGTTCCAGCTTGTGTCTTCTGCTGTAGAACTCCCTTCCCCCGGTAGGTACACCCAGAATTTCACCGAAGGTTTCGAGGGGGTATTCCCACCATTTTTTGTTAAGATGAAACCTTATAACCTTTGTTTCGGAGTTAAAACTGAAGTTGGCATAGAATTCTCATATTAGCTCAGGAACATAGGTCCATTGATTAGCACAAAAGATGCTAGATTTCTTTGGAATAGCATGTCGATTATTTTAGGAAATGTTTCAAGGTTTATAATCCTTCCTTCTGCGATTGTTCTCGTTTTGAGCCACTTCTTGTTGTATAGTGTGTGTTGTCTTGCATCAGCTGGAGGATTATATCTTTCCTCACCATCTCTTGATTGAGCATTCCTGGTTCTTGCCATTTTCTACACAATGATTCTTCAAATTAATTCAAAGTGTATAATTCAATTGTAGGTGATGTGCAAAAGTGTGCAGTGCTTAATTTGCCTTTTCAAACTTTTAAATTTATAAAACCTTTATTAATACACTTCTAACACTCTAACGAGCAACAAAACCCGACCAGAGGTAGTATTTTAAGTTATCGTCCCAAGAGAGCGTAGATGCGGTATAAGTTGTTTTATTAAATAGTTTAATTCTTATTAAAGAATTAAAGATATATTTTTATGTCTTTTATGAGATAGATTCTTATCTCTTAGGAAAGAGATGATTTAAGATAAACAAAATAAAGCAATAAAGTAAAAGATTTAAATTAAACAATTATAAAAGAGAAATGACTACAAGGACGTGTGAATTGTAAGGGAATTGTATTAATTATTTCATAACTTATATTAACAAATAGCAAGATAACAATCATAGACCAATCATTATCCCTAAAAGGTTAAGCTAAATGTCGCATATCATTTATAAGGTAGGACCTAAAGCATACTTTAACTAAGTGATGTTCATAGCCAATGTCTTCATTCATGACATTCAAATAATCACATGATAAATATTACCTAAACCTGATTTGGATCGAAGGCAACATTTAATTAGACTGACAAATTATATAAGCTAATAAACTTAATCAGATCAACTCAAGTTACTAGCTGAAAGTTAATCTTAATCAGGTTCTCATGCAATTGACAATTAAACACACATAAACAAAGGTTCTTCGATAAGCCTAACAATAATGAATTCTATTATATAAGTGTGATCCAAGTTCAACTAGTTAAATAACTACCAGTGATGTTTGTCATACCCCATCCTAATCCATCTGGACGAAGTCACCAACATCTGGTTCCATTGCGATGATCGACTCCAAATGATGTCTTTTAAAATGAGCAAATGCACAGCGGATGATTTCTTTCATACCTGAGAATAAACATGCTTTCAAGTGTCAACCAAAAGGTTGGTGAGTTCATAGGTTTATCATAAAAATAATAAAATTCATTATTTTGATAGACCACAAGATTTAAATGCAGTACACCTATCTCGTGTACAAAACCATTTTCATAATGCTTAGCAGAGTAGGTTCGTATCCTTTTCTCCCCCGTAGGTTGCCTCGCGATTTTTAAATAACCGTACACATATCTCGTGCACAAAAATAACATACACATAACCTGTGTATAAAATCATTCTCTTGATGCATAACATTCACTTTGCTTTCATAGCTTGGCTTGGTAACCGACCTTAACATATAATGCGCATCAATAATATCTCCAAAATAGAACATCTCGTCTGTATAATATATAAACCTCGAAGTACTAAACACCACGCCCACTAGCTCTTCCGTCTAGTGAACATTCTGGGTGGGGGTGTTAAACCCGATAGCTACCTTTAGGATTCGCATGAATTAGGTCCATACCCGATTCTAATTCTTAGGTTACCAAGCAATAATAATCAGGGGAAAAATATTCACAACAATTAGTGGCAATTATCACGTCCAACTAATTCAATAATAATCCACATAACTTCTGTCTGCATAATAATTCATTCGAGGAATGTTTTGCTTGTGTCTATCTCGTCAAACATTTATAAAAGCATTTCATGTATTCGCAGTTCCAAATATATTTCAAAAGCATTTAATAAAGCAGTTGTAAAATAGCGCATGCATTCTCAGTCCTAAAATATAAAGAGTAAAAGGGAATCAAATGAACTCACGCATATAAATATTGTAAAACAGTTAATAAAGCATTTGCATATATTCTCAGCTCAAAAATCTAATGAGTAAAAAGGGAGTAAATGAACTCACGCATATAAATATTGTAAAATAGTCTTTAAAACAGTGCATGTATTCTCAGCCCAAAAATATAAAGGGTAAAAGGGAGCAAATGAACTCACCTTAGTAGCACAGCAAAATACACAAATAACAGTGTAAACGAGTGGTGCGAAGTACTCAACCTAGAGCAAGAGGGGCGATCCGAAATGAGTATGCCCTAAATTATTTTTGATAGATTAATAATAAAACAATAAAAATAATTCATTTACATATAATAATTTTTAAATTATAACCTTGATTTATGTGTACTAATTTTTGTTCTTTTATTAAAAACAGTTTTAACTAAGAGTTGGGACATGTTTTGAATAATTACGTATTTTATATCTGTTTAGTTAAAAATTGTGAAAATGATCCTACTTCGAGAACTGAAAGGGTAAATCACAAAATCATATTATATTATACACAAAATATAAATATTCTGATTATATGTTCGAATACAAAGATTGAATTAATTTAACTTTTCATCCTACCACTAGTAGGTTACAAATTTTAATTATGACTATTTAACAAAAAAAATTAAAATCTATTTTGAATTGGATTGTAACAATATACGTACTATAGGGAGTAAAAAGTATCAAGTTTAGTTTGCTTAACAAGTTTGTAGGTTTATTGAAAACTTAAGGACCGGAAGTGTAACTTGAAATGTGAATTCATGTCTCCAACTTCCCCATTTACGTAAACAAATCGAAAGCAATTATTTACGGTGCTTATAATTCTTTTTAATTATTAATTTGTCATTTGATTTAATTAAAGACATTAAATAAAAACTGATCATGGCATAATATTGTGGTATTGTATAGTATAAATGTGTAGATGACAATCTATATGTTTCCCGGCCCAAATATTTTTTGCCGTCATCGACAATTTAACAGGTGTTTCGATTAACTCGAACATGAATAAAAATAACAAAAGTTTACAATAGTTATAGATAAGAGACTGTACCTTTGAAACCAACTGCCTTTGCACATTTAATTTATATAAAACCTCTCATTCTCGATCCATCGTAATCGTCTAATTTTGGGTTTATCTTTTGAACGTGATTGGAAGTATAATCATTGCCGATGTGAGTATATTTTGTGATGTTTTCTTTCGAGGTAAAATAATATATATGTTCATTTATAAATTGAAAGGCCAATGATGGGTATGTGGGTACCAAAAATCTCGGTGCATTAGTTGGGTAAATTTGTCCGATTCCCATTTGGATTACACTTTATCAAATATTGATAGTGATATTTTGAATATTTTATTTTGTTAAATTTTGCTATTGATTTTGGTGATCGAATTAGTTTTGGTGTACATAATGGAAAATATTAATATGGATATGAGTTGTTGTGAATAAATAATTTCCAAATTAACAAAAGATTATTTAGTACGAATATATATATATATATATATATATATATATATATATATATATATATATATATATATATATATATATATATATATATATATTTAGCTGTAGTATGTAGCTATTTATGTATTATAACTATTAGTTAATTGTTAATTATGATTGTGTTACTAATATAAATTAACAATTAATAATTAATATTAGTATAACTCACATATTTACTATACATCATTTATCAATCGATGTATTTAATTTAATTCAAATCATTATAACACCGGAACTTGACTTAAGAGTAACTTTATGTTTATCTCTAAATTGTATAGATTGTGAATTTGATGACAATTAAATAATATTGTTGTCAAGTTGATGTATATAATATTGAGTAATTAGAAATCATGCGGCGTAATTTGTGGAAGTGATTTCCATGTTTTTCCAATTATTTGACTTTCATGCTTGCACGTTTTTTTTTTTTTTTTTTAACTCAAATGATTGATATCTTTTATTGAACTGGACTATTTATTTGGGCATGCGAAAAAAAATGTAGACTATTAATATAGGGCGGAAAAAAAATGTAGACTATTAATATGGGACGGATGAAAAAAAAAATGTTAAATAGTTTTGTTAATTATATGTTGTACATGTTATTAAAGGGATGCAAAGTTGCAAACCACAAACTTTATAGTTAGGATAGTAGAAAATAGGACAATTCGTTGGGTGTAGGATGCAAAAGACTATGTGTGTAATGCCTTTTTAACATATATATGTATATGTATCCATTTTTGTTATGGTTAATTGATGCATTTTATGGATGGTAAAAAAAAATCAACTAGTATTATAGATGCAACATATGTTTGAATTTAACAATTACGATTAGATGTTTGTGTAAAAGGTTTGAGAAAATAAGTGATGAAGTTAAATAGAAGAGAGAAAAGAGTTGTAAGAAAATTACGGAATACTATTTTCATTTTGCCTATTAGTTGTTGGTAAAATAAATTTGTGTGACCTAAATTTGTTCTCATTGTTTATATTAAATGAGAATGTTCTCATGAGATTACTACCCTATATATATTAATACGTTTTAATTATCATAACTTATTTTACAATAAAACTAAATCATATAATATTATATCAAGTTATTATACTACAACACGATTATCCATAGTCAAACGAAGTGTACATGAACTGGTAGCTAGCAAGTGTCATAAACCTTTAACCCTCCATAGTTGACCATATATTATAATTGCTCAAAATTTCAATCGTACATACAAGACATGGGACTCGAACACAATCACAACATCATTGCACCAAAACCTTCACGGGTGCACTTTATGCAACTTAGTCAATTTGTCTATAAGCCAACCCTTATTTTTATTTTATTATATATATATATTTTTTTATCGTGTTTACTCTACACGTTTAATCCAAAACTATTTTTTTTTAACGATTCTAGATTCGAGTTTTACTTCAATTATTATACCACTCCCACTCACAAAAATAGAACTTTTCTTAACAATAAGTGTGCTTCCTAAAGTCTTCTTTTCATACACAAACATATATTTATATATATACGTATCTATTTAAAAACAGTTGTTCGTGAATCGTCGAGAATAGTCAAAGGGTAAATGAATATATATGAAAACAGTTCATAATTTTTGAGATTCAACTTTACAGACTTTGCTTATCGTGTCAAAAATATTAAATCGTATCGAGAGTTTGGTTTAAAATTAGTCGAAATTTTTCGGGTCACTGCAGTACCTACCCGTTAAAGAAATTTCGTCCCGAAATTTGAGTGAGGTCGTCATGGCTAACAATAAAAATGTTTTCATAACGAATGTGAGTTGATAAAATAGAATTTTATTACCATAGAGTAATGTGGATAATATGATTCGATTACTCGAAGCGGGTGAGTGAAGTTATTACAAAAGAGTGAAATGAGAAAGACAAGTTTCATCATAACTTTTGACTAGTCATTGTTGAATTCCTGAATTCAAGGGATTTAAACAAAATTTTCGAAATCTAAAAGATTTGATTCTTCGGCGAATAAAGAAATTAAGATCACTATAATTAAATACGGTAATCTCCCTCGATTACTCTGTCTGTTATTTTTATTATAAATTAAACTCTTCCGTTCCATTATTCTCACCATTCCTATACTTTATTTCTTAGTTCATACATCCAAAAGATTGTGAAAATGCTTAATTCAGTTCTAATTCCCGATATTTTCCTAATTATCATTTTTTTTTCACCCTTCTTTTCAATCTTCCACCAGAAAAATCTGTTTACTTTTACTATTACCTTGAGGTGATACTATTCTTAATTCCACCGTGTTTTTATATTGCTATTCGTATTAATAGCCACGGTTTGTAACCTCCGTGTTGTTATTGGGATTTATATTTTTTTCCTTATATTTTGGAGCTCTTTGCCTTTTTATTCTCTTCTCTACCTCTCGTAAGACGAGTAACGGTCCAGAATTCGTAAGTATGGAGTTTCGAATGAACTTAATGTTCTAAACAAGAAAGAACGTAATCGCACGATTTGATTTGTCAAATTACCTGAATCACTGAGAATAGAGCTATCAAGAATATACTTTCTTGATATGTTCAGAAGTTAAGCAGAATGAAAGAGTTATGTAACATGGTACATGATGACGTTATGATCTATGAATCATCACGTTCCATTTAGAAACTCAGCATGACTTACTGTAATATAATCACGTTGATCAAGTGTCATTATATTATACTAACTCATGCATCAGTTCCTAACATTACTTCAATAACATTCATATTTTAAGCTCAAAAGTTTACAGAATATAGAAACTAACAGTTTCTATATGATGTAACACTGATAGCACGAAGAGATAAATAATTTGGACAAGAATATTTATGAAAATATCCTCAGAAATATCAAAGATATTTATGATGATATTTTGGGATTTCTAAGTTCAATGGTTGATGAAGAAAGATTTTCCGCAAGATTTTAACATGACTTTAGAGCAGGATATTCTCTAAAGATTTCATCTGATCCCGAATTACCTGGATTCTTTGAATATAGGATTTGGTCCTTGTATTTGTCCTTGGTCTCCTTCATAGTTCGCTCAATTTGTTTTTCAGTACCAAATTTTCTATCGAGTGTCCCCAACACTCCTTTCTTTATCATCAAACTTTTGGCCGCCAAGGCCATCTATTATTTTTCTGTTTCCTCTGCATTTAATGCTACGAGATCTGAATCATCGGTTATCAATCTGAGGTGATTTCAGGGGAATTGTGTTTTGAGATGATTAAACGCTGATGATAATATCGTGGAATATGAAAGGTTCCCCGGTAACAATAAAAGAGCACGCATATATATCAAAGTTATAATACGGTTGTTTTGAACGAAAAGTCGAAGTTGATTTACTGGAGCTGTGACAAAATTTGCTACTTTGAAAGGAATTACCAAGTTATTTTGGGTAATAATAACACTAAAGGAATTAACACAGATATGTGTTAAACGTTTACGCAGGTTCTGAGAGTTTTCAAGTGCATAACTATATGCATCAATCTCTTCTTACGTAGATGAAGTGCGATTGGTTTATCCTCTCGATTGAGGTGTTTTCAAGAATTACGAAAGGTTTGAACGCAGATTGTAATCGTCAAGATACAAACGAGGTTTAAGATGAAATCAAGTGACAAACTTGAAGAAATGTTTAGTTTCATATGTTATAATCAATATTTTAATTCATTTTAAATTGTCCAATGTTACTAGTCCACAGTCGATAGTCCACAGTTAACAGTCCAAAAATTCATATATAGTTTAATATATAATATTTGAATTAATTAATACGTATCGTGACCCGTGTACATGTCTCAGACTCGGTCACAACTCAAAGTATATATATTATTATAGAATCAACCTCAACCCTGTATAGCTAACTCCAGCATTACTGCGTATAGAGTGTCTATGGTTATTCCAAATAATATATATAGATGCGTCAATATGATATGTCAAAACCTTGTATACGGGTCTCGATTAAAGTGCGTAAAATAAATAACAGAAATTAATGACGATAAATAAAATTGCAAGAATTAAAATTGCGATAATTAAATTGCAATAAATAAAATATAATACGGAATTAACAGTTAACTAGGAACAGTTAGCTAGGATTTCGTTAGCGTGGTTTCTTAACAAATTTTCTCATAGTCAATTTGTTTGTTTCTAACAAATTTTATTTTGTCAAATATTTTCTTCATTATGCCACTCGTTAGATTCTGATAGGTCAAAATCCAAATATGAAATTGAAGGAAAATGGTTATTCTGAGGTAAACGGATACGTATATCTGTAGATGTAAGTAGGATAGTAAATGACTGTTGAATCAGATTCGAAGAATGTACAGTATAACATGTTAATATGAAAGTTAAATATTTCCTCGGGTATTACCTACCCGTTAAAATATTTTCACCATTAACAGTTTATACAAAAGAATTTTTAATTACAATCTTTATGAAAACATATATACATATATATTTTCTTCAGATGTAATCATGGATTTAATGAGTTAATATGATATTAAACTCATTTGCTTTTTTTTTTTTTTGAGCTAGAGTAAGTAATCTCTAAACCTATTAGGAACCACATATTCTTCGCAGAATATTAATGAAGTTATGGATCAATACTTCATCGTTCATTGTTATTGGTACTCCTTGGTATCTATGGTGCGTACGATGTTGATGCTCGAGGTACAGATTGTGATGTCGAGGTGTGGGATGCAGATGTTGCTGTTGGTGGTACTACCGATGCTGGTGATGTTGCTCAAGCTGGTATGTTTCGCACCATATTTTCCACATTGATTACTCGAGCACGAAGCTCGTTGACTTATTCCATTATTCCGGGATGATTGTCGGTCGGAATGAGTGAATGAATAAGGTTTAGAATTTTAGATAGAATATAATCGTGACGAGATATCCTGGAAATAAGGGTGAAAATGGTGTTTCAGACTGATTCGCTGGTAAGTGTTTCAGGTTCTTCACCAAGAGGCGAATTCGGTTGGCGGAAGGGATCGCCTTCTTCGCGTCTCCATTGATTAAGTAGACTACGAACCCATCTCCCATACATCTAGAATAAATGATGGCTAATTGGTTGGTTCATTCCGGTCACACTGTTTTCGGAGCTCGAGTGAAATTCAATATCGGAATCAGAGGGACTTGAACTAGTGCGAATTCCATTTCGTACGATCAGATGAAGTATTTTTGATAAGAAATAGATTATAGGATGTAGATTAGTACCCTGCAATACATAATTTACATATGCATATATAATACTAAAATCCCATAAGTTACGGAGGAATCTACGGAAGCTGTCAGGTAAAGGTAACAATAACAGATACGCTAAGATATGAATTTATCTATACACTGTCTATGCAATAGAGGTAGTAAGACGTGTCTAGACTTTAAGGATGATAAGCAAATAATTTTTCGACACTAAATGATAAGCAAAACTTTTGACATGCAGACACGGTCGAAGTCCAGACTCACTAATGCATCTAAACAACTATCAGTTAGACACACTAATGCAAGACCTGGTTCGCTAAGACCACTGCTCTGATACCACATGTCATACCCCATCCTAATCCATCTGGACGAAGTCACCAACATCTGGTTCCATTGCGATGATCGACTCCAAATGATGTCTTTTAAAATGAGCAAATGCACAGCGGATGATTTCTTTCATACCTGAGAATAAACATGCTTTCAAGTGTCAACCAAAAGGTTGGTGAGTTCATAGGTTTATCATAAAAATAATAAAATTCATTATTTTGATAGACCACAAGATTTAAATGCAGTACACCTATTTCGTGTACAAAACCATTTTCATAATGCTTAGCAGAGTAGGTTCGTATCCTTTTCTCCCCCGTAGGTTGCCTCGCGATTTTTAAATAACCGTACACATATCTCGTGCACAAAAATAACATACACATAACCTGTGTATAAAATCATTCTCTTGATGCATAACATTCACTTTGCTTTCATAGCTTGGCTTGGTAACCGACCTTAACATATAATGCGCATCAATAATATCTCCAAAATAGAACATCTCGTCTGTATAATATATAAACCTCGAAGTACTAAACACCACGCCCACTAACTCTTTCGTCTAGTGAACATTCTGGGTGGGGGTGTTAAACCCGATAGCTACCTTTAGGATTCGCGTGAATTAGGTCCATACCCGATTCTAATTCTTAGGTTACCAAGCAATAATAATCAGGGAAAAAATATTCACAACAATTAGTGGCAATTATCAAGTCCAACTAATTCAATAATAATCCACAGAACTTCTGTCTGCATAATAATTCATTCGAGGAATGTTTTGCTTGTGCCTATCTCGTCAAACATTTATAAAAGCATTTCATGTATTCGCAGTTCCAAATATATTTCAAAAGCATTTAATAAAGCAGTTGTAAAATAGCGCATGCATTCTCAGTCCCAAAATATAAAGAGTAAAAGGGAATCAAATGAACTCACGCATATAAATATTGTAAAACAGTTAATAAAGCATTTGCATATATTCTCAGCTCAAAAATCTAATGAGTAAAAAGGGAGTAAATGAACTCACGCATATAAATATTGTAAAATAGTCTTTAAAACAGTGCATGTATTCTCAGCCCAAAAATATAAAGGGTAAAAGGGAGCAAATGAACTCACCTTAGTAGCACAGCAAAATACACAAATAACAGTGTAAACGAGTGACGCGAAGTACTCAACCTAGAGCAAGAGGGGCGATCCGAAATGAGTATGCCCTAAATTATTTTTGATAGATTAATAATAAAACAATAAAAATAATTCGTTTACATATAATAATTTTTAAATTATAACCTTGATTTATGTGTACTAATTTTTGTTCTTTTATTAAAAACAGTTTTAACTAAGAGTTGGGACATGTTTTGAATAATTACGTATTTTATATCTGTTTAGTTAAAAATTGTGAAAATGATCCTACTTCGAGAACTGAAAGGGTAAATCACAAAATCATATTATATTATACACAAAATATAAATATTCTGATTATATGTTCGAATACAAAGATTGAATTAATTTAACGTTTCATCCTACCACTAGTAGGTTACAAATTTTAATTATGACTATTTAACAAAAAAAATTAAAATCTATTTTGAATTGGATTGTAACAATATACGTACTATAGGGAGTAAAAAGTATCAAGTTTAGTTTGCTTAACAAGTTTGTAGGTTTATTGAAAACTTAAGGACCGGAAGTGTAACTTGAAATGTGAATTCATGTCTCCAACTTCCCCATTTACGTAAACAAATCGAAAGCAATTATTTACGGTGCTTATAATTCTTTTTAATTATTAATTTGTCATTTGATTTAATTAAAGACATTAAATAAAAACTGATCATGGCATAATATTGTGGTATTGTATAGTATAAATGTGTAGATGACAATCTATATGTTTCCCGGCCCCAATATTTTTTGCCGTCATCGACAATTTAACAGATGTTTCGATTAACTCGAACATGCATAAAAATAACAAAAGTTTACAATAGTTATAGATAAGAGACTGTACCTTTGAAACCAACTGCCTTTGCACATTTAATTTATATAAAACCTCTCATTCCCGATCCATCGTAATCGTCTAATTTTGGGTTTATCTTTTGAACGTGATTGGAAGTATAATCATTGCCGATGTGAGTATATTTTGTGATGTTTTCTTTCGAGGTAAAATAATATATATGTTCATTTATAAATTGAAAGGCCAATGATGGGTATGTGGGTACCAAAAATCTCGGTGCATTAGTTGGGTAAATTTGTCCGATTCCCATTTGGATTACACTTTATCAAATATTGATAGTGATATTTTGAATATTTTATTTTGTTAAATTTTGCTATTGATTTTGGTGATCGAATTAGTTTTGGTGTACATAATGGAAAATATTAATATGGATATGAGTTGTTGTGAATAAATAATTTCCAAATTAACAAAAGATTATTTAGTACGAAATATATATATATATATATATATATATATATATATATATATATATATATATATATATATAGCTGTAGTATGTAGCTATTTATGTATTATAACTATTAGTTAATTGTTAATTATGATTGTGTTACTAATATAAATTAACAATTAACAATTAATATTAGTATAACTCACATATTTACTATACATCATTTATCAATCGATGTATTTAATTTAATTCGAATCATTATAACACATGAACTTGACTTAAGAGTAACTTTATGTTTATCTCTAAATTGTATAGATTGTGAATTTGATGACAATTAAATAATATTGTTGTCAAGTTGATGTATATAATATTGAGTAATTAGAAATCATGCGACGTAATTTGTGGAAGTGATTTCCATGTTTTTCCAATTATTTGACTTTCATGCTTACACGTTTTTTTTTTTTTTTTAACTCAAATGATTGATATCTTTTATTGAACTGGACTATTTATTTGGGCATGCGAAAAAAAATGTAGACTATTAATATAGGGCGGAAAAAAAATGTAGACTATTAATATGGGATGGATGAAAAAAAAAATGTTAAATAGTTTTGTTAATTATATGTTGTACATGTTATTAAAGGGATGCAAAGTTGCAAACCACAAACTTTATAGTTAGGATAGTAGAAAATAGGACAATTCGTTGGGTGTAGGATGCAAAAGACTATGTGTGTAATGCCTTTTTAACATATATATGTATATGTATCCATTTTTGTTATGGTTAATTGATGCATTTTATGGATGGTAAAAAAAAATCAACTAGTATTATAGATGCAACATATGTTTGAATTTAACAATTACGATCGGATGTTTGTGTAAAAGGTTTGAGAAAATAAGTGATGAAGTTAAATAGAAGAGAGAAAAGAGTTGTAAGAAAATTACGGAATACTATTTTCATTTTGCCTATTAGTTGTTGGTAAAATAAATTTGTGTGACCTAAATTTGTTCTCATTGTTTATATTAAATGAGAATGTTCTCATGAGATTACTACCCTATATATATTAATACGTTTTAATTATCATAACTTATTTTACAATAAAACTAAATCATATAATATTATATCAAGTTATTATACTACAACACGATTATCCATAGTCAAACGAAGTGTACATGAACTGGTAGCTAGCAAGTGTCATAAACCTTTAACCCTCCATAGTTGACCATATATTATAATTGCTCAAAATTTCAATCGTACATACAAGACATGGGACTCGAACACAATCACAACATCATTGCACCAAAACCTTCACGGGTGCACTTTATGCAACTTAGTCAATTTGTCTATAAGCCAACCCTTATTTTTATTTTATTATATATATATTTTTTTATCGTGTTTACTCTACACGTTTAATCCAAAACTATTTTTTTTTTAACGATTCTAGATTCGAGTTTTACTTCAATTATTATACCACTCCCACTCACAAAAACAGAACTTTTCTTAACAATAAGTGTGCTTCCTAAAGTCTTCTTTTCATACACATACATATATTTATATATATATACGTATCTATTTAAAAACAGTTGTTCGTGAATCATCGAGAATAGTCAAAGGGTAAATGAATATATATGAAAACAGTTCATAATTTTTGAGATTCAACTTTACAGACTTTGCTTATCGTGCCAAAAATATTAAATCGTATCGAGAGTTTGGTTTAAAATTAGTCAAAATTTTTCGGGTCACTACAATGTTTACCTAAGTTGCATGCAATCCAAACACTTTATTTGATGGACTAGATCTAAACAAGTTATATGAATCGAATATAAGATCATAGAATCAATGACTAGTTAATCCTAGATTCATAATATTTAATCATTAAGCATGGCAAATAAGTTATTGAATCATGGCAGACATAAACAGTTTAAATAATCATCACAGAAACATGAACATACATATCTGAAAAAGAACCAAAAACTATACGAACTAAAGCACGAAGCCGGCGGTTTGGCTTAGCCAAACCGGCGGCTTGGACAGAGGAAGCCGGCGGCTTCATCTGTTTTCCCAGATGTTCACAGTTTTTGTCCAAATAACCACTATGAACATTTAGTTCATAGTTGGAGATGAACAGAAACAAATAACAGTAAATAAAGACATAATTAAAAAGATGCGATAAAGTAAATAAGATTATAACTTACAAAGTAATAAAGAGGAATAAGAAAAACTGCATTAATCTTGAATTTAAACTTGAATCCAATGCAAGATTACAATGTTACTTTGAAAGTAAAACCTAAACTAACCCTAAAACTAAAGAAATTCGTAACTAGAGAGAGATATATTGAAAAGGTACATTAAAAATTGTAGGATTATGCCAGTATTTATAGACCTCGAAAACCGTGCCAAGCTGGCGGCTTCGTACGAAGCCCCCGGCTTCCTTAGGCGGTGACTTTTTCTCCACTCAATACTTGATCGTTACGCTCAAGAAAACGCATTTTAGGTCCAATCCGGCGGCTTCACTTCAGATCTGAGCTTGGAGGCCAAGAAAAATGTGCACGACAAAATGTTGATTTTTGACCGAAGCTGGCGGCTTCCCCTTAACAAGGCCGGCGGCTTCCTCTATTTTGTTGTAGAATTTTCTATTACGGTCATTTTGACAGGTGGCTCGTCAAAAACGGAGTCCGGATGCTCAAGATATGGACAAAACCGTGATAGCGCGCAGAATTTCAGCATCTCTTCAGAATTTCTTCAATATTTAGCTCCAACTTCTTGCATATTCTTTTTTTAACTCTGTTTTATCACATTTCTCAACAAAACGTTAAAAATACATTTTTCCCATTTTTACCCATTTTTGTGTGTTTTAGTATCAAAATGACTTTAAAATACCAAAATAACTCCTCAAAATGTATTCAAAAACATGTATAATTTAGGAGTTATCAGTAGGCAACAAATTTTGTAAATTTTAATTATCATCAATACTTAGATGTTTTGATGTTAATGTTCTTCACATTTTCACTCTTCATTAGTGTTAATGAGTTTGCAACTAGATTATGATTTTCACAAAGTTCATATGTGTTCTAGACTTTTGAGATCATTATCAACACATGTTTAGACATTAACATTATTACACTCAATTTGCAACAATGTCATTTATATCATATGAACAACGATTCTATAAAAATTTAACCTAGATGTATAATGAACCCTAGAATTGTTCAAGTTTAAATCAATGCATAGATAAACATTACTACAATCATTTCTAAGTTTTTCTTCAAGAACAATTTTGATTGTTTGCATCAATTTGAGTTTTGATTCATTCTAGTTAGGGTTTCTTCATAACCCTAGTTCATCATACAAACACAATTGAACAATTTTTGAACTAATGTTATATATATTTAGTTAATCTTTGACTATTGACCGACGATTCACGAACATCTATATATATATATATATATATATATATATATATATATATATATATATATATACAATAAGTTGGAATATTAATTATTAAAATTAATTATAAATAACTTGCAATGTGTATCAAAAAATTGATTTATGTATATTAAATAAAGATATACATACATATATATATATATATATATATATATATATATATATATATATATATATATATATATATATATATATATAATTTCAAGTTATTTAGTAAACGATAGTAACATCCGTTTATTGATTCGATTGATATTTAGATAAGTTAACTAAAACGTTTAAGATGAACAAGTAAAATACTAATTTGCTACAGTATTTTCGATTTGCTACAGTACCCGAAAAGCTACAGTGTTTACGAAAATCGCTATTTGCTACAATAAAAATCATTTTGCTACAGTAAAATACTATTTCAAAATGAAAATGTATGTATATTTTACAAATGTTATAAAATATAATATTAACTTAGATATAAAATGTTTTGATTTAAAATAATATTATTATATATTAAGACGTTAATTTATAGACGCAAATGACTAAAACACTCGAACGTACAAGATACACTTCGGGTAATATAGTTATTGGTAATGTAAGTCTATATTTTGACAAAGGTACACGTCGCAAAACGTAAAGTACAAGTTATTAAAACATACGAAGTAACGTTCGAAAATCCAGAACTGGGACATAAGTCAAGTGACAACGTACAAGTAATCGGAACTAAAATTACAAGTCACCTATACATGAGAATATAATATAATATATATAATTAATATAAATTATATATATTATATATATAATTATAAAATTATGTCGACGAGCTAGATAATAAAACAATGTGAGCTATAATTTAGTCCCATGCAATCGCATGGGAAAAGGCCTTGGAAGCCATGCGATCGCATGGCAGTCAGGTCCAGGCCACATCTATAAAGATCGATCATTTTCCCGCGAATCCATTCATCCCTCTCTCAAATCTCTCTGCTCTATATACATATATATTTATATTATTATTATTATTTTTATTATTATTATTATTATTATTATTATTATTATTATTATCATTATTATTATTATTATCATTATTATTATTATTATTATTATTATTAAGATTAATATTATTATTAATCTTATTATTATTATCAGTAGTATAATAATTATTAGTATTATACATAAAATACTACGACGAAGTTATGTCCAAATGATTTCAAAATGATTTTTCGAGCGGGAAAGAGCTAAGGAAATTATAAGTTATAGCTAAGGAGGTGATGGGTATTTTTCGGGGATATTGCTCGTGAGATCAAACTAGTGTTTATCATTTCCGTTGCATCTACGTACTTTTCTGCAATATTGAATCACAATATTGATACGTGAGCATTTGTATCTTATCTTTTATATATTAATAGTGTATCCATGTCTAGTGCTCGAGTATATATGTTTATGCATGCTTGTATGCTTTAATTTTGTCGTTAGATAGTTTATGATGAATCACGAATTTGATACATATGCTACTGATATAAAGTATATGATATGCATGTCGTTGGAAAGCTATCGAAAAATTAATAACTTTTCATTTAGAAATCGCATGATTTCGATGAACGGATTAAAAGATATGGTCAACTGAATTATGGTTAACGTTAATTGAAATTGTGTTTGAAAATGTAAATTAATATTTAAACAGCTTGTCTACGAGATTGATAAATTGGATTTTTAGATATTACTAATCGAGTAAATGAATTTCTATATAAGGCACGTTTTGTTTTGTGGATTAATTGTCAAAGTTGACTGTCTTATCATGCTTTAAAGCTTTATAAACACTATAATCTGATTTTACAAGTATTGGAAAACTATGTGAAATAATAAAATATGTTCGATTGCCATGATAATTCAAATATAATATAGCTCCTGAAATAAATAATATTTTGAGTTTGATAAACTATAAATTCGTTCAATTATCAAGACTTATATTATGTTAATAAACATGTATAGATTTAAAGATCATATTAGGTCAGGTTGACTTTTGAGATGACTTTTGTTAACTTTTACATGTCGGACTCGAGCATTAGGATGGTGATACACTATGACCCGACCTAGCTTATTAGACATGTATTGACCAACATATATTCTTTAGGTTGAAATCTACGGTTATTTTGCATTCCGAGTTTCGGTCACATTTCGGTGAATGAATTTATGTGCTGCTAAGGTGAGTTTATAGATCCCTTTTTAATTGCTTTTGCAATTTATATTTTTGGGCTGAGAATACATGCACTTTATTTTAAACTCAATGGATACAAGTACATACTAAATTCTACACCGGGTTTGAACGAAAATCCCTTAGCTTTGGTAACTAGTAGCTGCCGGTTATAAGAACTGGTGGGCGCGAATAGTTGTATATGGATCCATAGGGCTTGACATCCCCGTCTGTTCCAGGTATAGAAACCCTAGCATGAACTATAAAACAGACGTATGCTATTTGAGTTTAGTACACGTTGGATTGCGTGTATTGTACATATTGGTTGCATGTATGTTAAAACAGGGGTACTTATTATAATGTTAAAGTTTAGTTACCAGGGTGCTCAATCTTGTAGAATATTTTGATAAACATTTCTGGATGAAACAACTGAAATCTTGTGATCCACCTTTATATACAGATTATGCAAAACATTAAAACTATGAACTCACCAACCTTTGTGTTGACACTTTCAAGCGTGTTTATTTTCAGGTTCCTAGAAGTCGTCCTCTGTTTATTTATACATTATACAAGCTATGTGCATGGAGTCATACATGCTTTATTCGAGAAAACGTTGCATTCACAAAATCATCACCATGTATCTATTTTGACTGCATTGTCAACAGAAGTATTATTGTAAACTATTATTTACGGTGATTGTCTATATGTAGAAATCATCAGATGTCGAAAACCTTGGATTTAAATATTCATTTATGGTGTGCCTTTTCAAAAGAATGCAATGTTTACAAAATGTATCATATAGAGGTCAAATACCTCGCAAAGAAATCGATGAATGATGTATTCGTCTATATGGATTTGGACGAGTCATCACATTTATAGAGCACTGATTTGAGCAACCGTTCTGATACCAATTGTAAGTAACTAGAGGGGGGGTTAATAGTTACTTAATACGTTTTTAACAATTTTTCGATTGATCACCAAATTCGATTAACTATGATCAACCAATTCAATTCAAACTTGATGTGTGTAGTGTATATGTTCAAAATGATGAATGAAGTAATGTAAAGAATATAGACACAAGGATTTATAGTGGTTCGGGTGGATGTTAACTAATCCACCTTAATCCACTCCCCGATTACACTAATCGGGATTTGTTGCTTCACTAAGCACTTTTCTCTAAATCCGGTGAAGATCCGATTTACAAGTCTTCAACTTCTTTGGTAGACAACAATCCTAATCTTTCTATCCCTTTGAAAGATCAACTCCAACCTAGTTTAACTTTTCTTCACATTGGACAAGTATTAATCTCCAAATAAGATTAATCAACTTCCTAAGTCCCTTTAAGGAACTAGATCACTAAGCTAGCCTATGCTTCTACTAATTGAAGTTACAAGACTTATACACTTTGTAATGATAATCCTAAGACAATACTAGGACATACATTACACTAAGTAAACTCACAAGATTAATGATTTTGATTAGTAAGTTTACAACAACCAAATTCTATATCTATAAGATCATAGAATCCTCTCTTGCTTGATCACATTTGAGTAGTAATTAGAGCCTTGTGATCTTTGAAAATAAGCTTTTGAAATATGAAAGAGGGTCCACTTCAAATGCTCTTCAATGTTTGCCTTTTATAGTAGGATTCAAAAAATAGCCGTTGACACACGGTTGCTAGCACGGTCGATCGTGGTTTGACCGTGCGTGCTTCAGTCCAAAATTGGTATCTGTTGTATAGCCGTTTAACTCAAATTTGAACACCACAATTTGGCACCTTTACTCCTTCTAGCACCTGCAAAAGAAACCAAACATCCTATACAAGTACTATATGCATTAAGTGTGTGAGATTTGGTCTTATTGTGTGAAAGTGACAAAACACTCCATTAGTGGTAAACCCAACATTCTTGGAGAAGTGTCTTGATTGATATTTTAGGAAATATCATATTGGTCAAGACTTAGTTGGTCACTTTAATGCATTTGGTTCAATTCTAAAGACTAGTCAATATGTCATTAACTTCCTAGTTTCAATTAATCACAAGTCATATTTATTTTAAGCTTAGGTAGATTAATTGAATGAGGTCTTTCTAAGATAATCATTAAGTATATAGAGACATCAAAGTTAAGTCATACTTGAACAAGCAATCACAATTTGTTACTTAGACAAGAACAAGTAAACAATTGATCATAATTTCATTGTGAACCAATTTACACTTAATTTGTTGGAGTAGACTAGTTACTTGAATCTTAACTAGTAAGCACATAGCAAGCATGTTAATCAAGATGACAAATTTATGAGTATTAGACATATTAGCAAGTAGCAAGTAATACTCACACATAGCAAGAGATAGTTACTCTAAGATCAATCATATAGATATTTGCACAACTTGTAATTTAAGCTTTTAGCAAGCTTTCTTGCAATATAACATGCATGATTAATGTGTAAGGCACACATTAATGTCCAACACATGCACAAGGGAAGAGCAATCTCTAGTTGGGACTTGGTGACCATCCTAAATGTATCTAAGTGTATTTTAGGATTACAAGTCTTTACTAGTTACACTTGAAAGCATTTCCCTTAATTAATCACTAAGTCATCTTTAATAGTAATTGTTGTTCTAGTGACATTGGCTTAAGTGTGTTGGTACTTGATGATTATACTAAGGATGTCTAGATAAGAATTAAGATCACAAGTTATTTATTAACACTTATGTGTTATGCCTAATCTTGGTTAATTTGTCATTAAGATGTCATTAGGCGTAATTAACCACGATTAGTGTTTTTATGACCAAAACTCAATTGAGTATGGAGAAGGCATATAATATAAGCGTGTTGAAAAGGGTTTCATGAATTATAGATGTGAGGAACTAGTCAAACTTTATTTGGTCAAAATTGGTAACAGAGAAAACTGCGGTCGCACTGCGGTTGACCGTGGTCGACCGCGCAACTTGTTTTCACAAAACTGCGTTGCAATTCAGTTTGGGGTTCTACGACTGACTATGCGGTCGACCGTGCATTTGACCGTGTATGTTGCTGAACTTTTAATTCCATTCTTTAAGCTATGTTTGACTTAGTCATTTGCAAGATAAAGTATGGATTAGTGACCTTGTGTGTTTTATGTTAAGATGTCGGTCATCACTTATGCATATGTATGTGTCATCATCAAAACATATTCTTTGGTTAATCATCATACTTAACTTTGTCGTTTAGTTCATTAACCAATATTCAACCAACATTCTCCCCCTTTTTGATGATGACAAACATACAAGTGATGATGGACATTTTGCTATAAATACGCAAGCGTTAACAATCACTTGTATCTATCTTTCTCCCCCCTTTTATCGAAGCAAAAAGGTTAGCTCCCCCTAGAACTATGCTCGCCCTTAGAGCAAAGCTCCCTCTTAAATTGTGCACGTTGGAAAATATTTATTATAACATAACAAGCACACATTTTATTTAAAGCAAGCAAAAAACATGCATATATGAAAATATGCATGGAAGGCACAACAAATCATTCCTAGTCTAAAATGCTTTTAAGCCACACTCAATGGAGTCATGCATGAGTGATAATACAATTGTTCCCAGAAGACGATGTAGGAGTCAATGCGTTGAGGTGTTTGAACAGGAGCGTCAAACGGCGACCGTAGGGAAAAGGTTGCATTGGATCTTGTTTAAGATCTTGCATCCTGGAAGCCATTATGTAGGCAAGATTTACTTGTATGGACTTGTTTAAGCACCACATGAGTCCAAGTTAAGTCATGGATACTTTATCATCATCTTCTTTCCTGAAGAAGATGTTGTGACTTATGATCATTTTGCATGTCCCATACTCTAGTCGAATGTCATTGTCAAAAACTCCTTCTTGACAGAGAGTACTTAGTTTTAGTTCTGGATCAATGAAGAGTGAGGTTAGTGCTCTTCTTGGAATGAACTTGGGAAGAAGTTGTATATGATTCTTCGTATCATAGAACTCAGCTCCTTTTATTGGCACTCTAAGGATGTAGCCAAATCGCTTAAGTGTCATCACATGGTCTTGATCAAGCAGAGTGAATTTTACCCTTCGGTCAGAGGTAAATTCAAACTTTGAATAGAATTGCTTGACAAGCGAAGGAAATGTGTAGGTTTTGAGTGAAAGAAATGATCCCCATCCAATTTTGTCAAACTCATTTTGAAGAGTAGGATAGTCATAGAACACTTCATGTTCTTCTTGGGTGTGTCTATAGTCATCTTGAGGGTTCTTCTTTTCATCACATGGAATATGATTGAGAACTTTTGACATTTTGTGATTTGAGTGATGTTTGGAGTTTGAGGAGAGAAAGAGTTTTGAAGAACTCATTGCTTTGAGGTGCAAGATGTTCTTTGAGATTTCTCAATTTAAAGAATCTTGAGTAAAGGGTTTCCATCCATTTTGAGTAATTGTTTTGTTCAAGAATTTTAAAGTTGGAGTTAAATTTGATTGCTTTTGAATATTGTTTGTAAGATAGTGATATTGATTTGCTATTGGTGTGCATTTAATGAAACTTGAATGAATTGCAGTCAATCTGCGGTCACGGTCACGGTCAGCCGTGCCTACGACCGCATGTTATCTTCAACACATTTTCAGTTATTTAACCTTTCATATTTTTGAATAAGATTAAGGCATTACAATATTCAAATGCATTATGTCTACATTCAACCATAGATTCATAGCATAATCGTCTTACACATTCCACAACATAATTATTCTACTTCAGGAATTTCTTAGATTGACGCACTTGAAATTTCGTCATCCGTATCACTTGTCTTGCAACTTAACTTCTTCATTACCCCCTTCATCATCTTCACAATTTTTGACTCCTTCTTGAGATTCTTGATTTGTTCTTTGTAGATTTTGTCCATCTTCTCCATCATTTTTAATTCTTGAATTTGTTCCTCAGTCTCTTCGTCTTCGCTGTTAGGTATCTCAGTATTTTCTCTACTGGTTCCTGCTTCACTATTAGTTCTTTTTGATTTGCGAGTGGTTACTTCTGAAGTTTTTAATCCTTTGAATATGGATAAAGTGGGTTGACGAAGATTATCACTTGTGACACTCAAATAGTTGAACACTTTATTAAGATGCAGTCCGTAGGGTAATGCACGAGTGGTTTTCGTGACAATTCCAATTATCCTTGATGCCATGAGATAGGCCATGTTTACTTTGATGTCGTTCTCTAAACACCACATCAGAGCAAATTGAGTGGCATGGACATTAGAGTGATTACCGGATTCGCAATAGATGTTGTAGATGATGATTTTATTCCAAATGTCATACTCATGACGAAGGTGTTTTCCTTGTACACCATATTTCTTAATTTCAGCTCTAGGAACATCATTTTTGCAAAGTGTATCAATCAGAGGAGTATCGACTGAAATGAAGTCAGGAAGATTTGAGAGGTCATGTTACCTATTGTAGAATTTTTCACCATCGGTGGGAACATCCAGCATAATCCCGAAATCCTTAAGTGGATAGCGATAATTAATGCCCAGAAGGTTGAAGAATACTTCTTCATTTACAAAGTTGAAGTTGGCGTAGAATTCTCGAATGAGTGACGGATAAATATGATCGTTTAGAGTAAGAAAGGATTTCCATTTGAGTTTTTCAAATTGCCTTACAAGTTCAGGCATTTAAGTGTGAGCAACTCTTCTTCCTTCAGTGATTTTTCTGCCTGACAGGAATTCAATGTTGTAATCAATTCTCTCTTCAGGATCCGATGGTGGATCGTATGCGTCTTTTCTTTTTATGACAATCGTCTAGCCTTTTCCTTTTGCCATTTTCTGCACATTGACACTTCAAATTAATCTAAAATGTATGATTCAATTGTAGACAACAAGTTTTGCAAACTTTAATTATCATCAATACTTAGATGTTTTGATGTTAATGTTCTTCACATCTTCACTCTTCATTAGTGTTAATGAGTTTGAACAGGTAGGACAAAATGCTGCTTACGCACTACCGTGGTCGGCATTCAAGCAATTGATGAGCGAGCAGTACCGTCCTAGAAACGAAGTCAATAAACTCAAGGCAGAACTTAGAGAGCTACGAACACAAGGGTTCGACGTTACCACATATGAACGACGATTCACAGAGTTGTGCCTATTGTGTCCGGGAGCATTCAAAGATGAAGAAGAGAAGATCGACACATTTGTAAAAGGGTTACCAGTAAGGATTCAAGAAGATGTGAGTTCACACGAGCCCGGTTCTATACAGAAGGCAAGTCGAATGGCTCATAAACTCATAAATCAGATTGAGGGAAGAATTAAAGAGCATGCGGCCGAAGAAGCCAGCACGAAACAACTCAAGAGGAAGTGGGAGGAAAACGGTGACAAGAGTCACCAGTAAAACAACAACAACAATTACAACCACAATCGCAACAACTATCCCAACAACCGCAACAACAATCGCAACAATAACCGCAATCCTAACAATAACTACAACAAACATCCCAACAACAACAACAACAACTACAACAACTATTTCAACAACAATAACAACCCCAACAACAACCTCAATAACAACAATGGCAACAAAAACCAAAAACAGACATGTCATAGGTGTGAAGAAAATCATCAGGGGTTTTGCACGACATTTTGCAACAGGTGTAAAAGAAATGGTCATAGCGCGACAAAGTGTGAGGTCTACGGACCAAAGTTTAACAGAACTAAAGGAACAAATAATGTCGGAACAAGTAATGCCGAAATGAATAGTGTCGGAGCAAGTAATACCAACGCTGTTTGTTATAAATGTGGAAAACCAGGCCGCATTATTAGAAATTGCCCGAATCAGGGGAATACTAATGGGCAGGGCCATGGAAGAGTTTTCAATATTAATGCGGCAGAAGCACAGGAAGACCCGGAGCTTGTTACGGCTACGTTTCTTATTGACGATAAATTTGCTTATGTTTTTTTTTATTCGGGTGCGGATAGAAGCTATATGAGTAGAGAATTTTGTGCTAAAATTAAGTTGCCCATTGACGCATTTGAATAATAAATTTTTACTCAAATTAGCAAATGGTAAATTAATTTCAGCAGATAATATATGTCGGGATAGAGAAATTAAACTGGGTGATGAAACGTTTAAGATTGATTTAATACCAGTCGAGTTAGGGAGTTTTGATGTAATAATTGGCATGGACTGGTTGAAGAAGGTAAGAGCGGAGGTCGTTTGTTACAAAAATGCGATTCGCATTATGCGTGAAAAAGGAAAACCTTTAATGGTGTACGGAGAAAAGAACAACGTGAAATTAAATCTTATTAGTAGTTTGAAGGCGCAAAAACTAATAAGAAAAGGTTGTTACATCATTCTAGCACACATCGAGGAAGTTAAACCTGAAGAAAAGAACATCAGTAATGTTCCCATCACAAAAGAATTTCCCGATGTATTTCCGAAAGAATTACCGGGATTACCCCCACATCGATTCGTTGAATTTCAAATAGACCTTGTACCAGGAGCTGCACCAATAGCTCGAGCTCCATACAGACTCGCACCCACCAAAATGAAAGAATTACAAAGTCAGTTACATGAACTTTTAGAGCGTGGTTTCATTCGACCAAGCACATCACCATGGGGAGCTCCTGTTTTGTTTGTCAAGAAGAAAGATGGTACATTCAGGTTGTGTATCGACTACCGAGAGTTGAACAAACTTACCACCAAGAACCGCTACCCACTACCGAGAATCGACGACTTATTTGATCAACTATAAGGCTCGTCTGTTTATTTGAAGATCGATTTACGTTCTGGATATCATCAAATGCGGGTGAAGGAGGATGATATTCCAAAGACTGCTTTTAGGACGCGTTACGGTCATTACGAGTTTATGGTTATGCCGTTTGGATTGACTAACGCACCAGCTGTGTTCATGGACCTCATGAACCGAGTGTGTGGGCCATATCTTGACAAGTTTGTCATTGTTTTTATCGATGACATACTTGTTTAGTCGAAGAATGATCAAGAGCACGAAGAACCTTTGAGAAAAGTGCTAGAGTTGCTGAAAAAAGAAAAATTGTACGCTAAGTTTTCAAAGTGTGCATTTTGGTTGGAAGAAGTTCAATTCCTCGGTCACATAGTGAACAAAGAAGGTATTCAGGTGGATCCAGCAAAGATTGAAACCGTTGAAAAGTGGGAAACCCCGAAAACTCCGAAACACATACGTCAGTTTTTAGGACTAGCTGGTTACTACAGAAGGTTCATCCAAGACTTTTCCAGAATAGCAAAACCCTTGACTGCATTAACGCATAAAGGGAAGAAATTTGAATGGAAAGATGAATAAGAGAAAGCGTTTCCATTATTAAAGAAAAGTTAACTACGACACCTATATTGTCATTACCAGAAGGGAATGATGATTTTGTGATATATTGTGACGCCTCAAAGCAAGGTCTCCGTTGTGTATTAATGCAACGAACGAAGGTAATTGCTTATGCGTCTAGACAATTGAAGATTCACGAGCAGAATTATACGACGCATGATTTGGAATTAGGCGCAGTTGTTTTTGCATTAAAGACTTGGAGGCACTACTTATATGGGGTCAAAAGTATTATATATACCGACCACAGAAGTCTTCAACACATATTTAATCAGAAACAACTGAACATGAGGCAGCGCAGATGGATTGAATTATTGAATGATTACGACTTTGAGATTCGTTATCACCCGGGGAAGGCAAATGTGGTAGCTGACGCCTTGAGCAGAAAGGACAGAGAACCCATTCGAGTAAAAGCTATGAATATAATGATTCACACTAACCTTACTACTCAAATAAAGGAGGCGCAACAAGGAGTTTTAAAAGAGGGAAATTTAAAGGATGAAATACCCAAATGATAGGAGAAGCATCTTAATATTCGGGAAGACGGAACCCGGTATAGGGCTGAAAGAATTTGGGTACCAAAATTTGGAGATATGAGAGAAATGGTACTTAGAGAAGCTCATAAAACCAGATACTCAATACATCCTGGAACGGGGAAGATGTACAAGGATCTCAAGAAATATTTTGGGTGGCCAGGTATGAAAGTCGATGTTGCTAAATATGTAGGGGAATGTTTGACGTGTTCTAAGGTCAAAGCGGAGCATCAGAAACCATCAGGTCTACTTCAACAACCCGAAATCCCGAAATGGAAATGGGAAGACATTACCATGGATTTCATCACTAAATTGCCAAGGACCGCAAGTGGTTTTGATACTATTTGGGTAATAGTTGATCGTCTCACCAAATCAGCACACTTCCTGCCAATAAGAGAAGATGACAAGATGGAGAAGTTAGCACGACTGTATTTGAAGGAAGTCATCTCCAGACATGGAATACCAATCTCTATTATCTCTGATAGGGATGTCAGATTTATTTCAAGATTCTGGCAGACATTACAGCAAGCATTAGGAACTCGTCTAGACATGAGTACTGCCTATCATCCACAAACTGATGGGCAGAGCGAAAGGACAATACAAACGCTTGAAGATATGCTACGAGCATGTGTTATTGATTTCGGAAAAAGTTGGGATCGACATCTACCGTTAGTAGAATTTTCCTACAATAACAGCTACCATTCAAGCATTGAGATGGCGCCGTTTGAAGTACTTTATGGTAGAAAGTGCAGGTCTCCAATTTGTTGGAGTGAAGTGGGGGATAGACAGATTACGGGTCCAGAGATAATACAAGAAACTACAGAGAAGATCATCCAAATTCAACAACGGTTGAAAACCGCCCAAAGTCGACAAAAGAGCTACGCCGACATTAAAAGAAAAGATATAGAATTTGAAATTGGAGAGATGGTCATGCTTAAGGTTGCACCTTGGAAAGGCGTTGTTCGATTTGGTAAACGAGGGAAATTAAATCCAAGGTATATTGGACCATTCAAGATTATTGATCGTGTCGGACCAGTAGCTTACCGACTTGAGTTACCTCAACAACTCGCGGCTGTACATAACACTTTCCACGTCTCGAATTTGAAGAAATGTTTTGCTAAAGAAGATCTCACTATTCCGTTAGACGAAATCCAAATCAACGAAAAACTTCAATTCATCGAAGAACCCGTCGAAATAATGGATCGTGAGGTAAAAAGACTTAAACAAAACAAGATACCAATTGTTAAGGTTCGATGGAATGCTCGTAGAGGACCCGAGTTCACCTGGGAACGAGAAGATCAGATGAAGAAGAAATACCCGCACTTATTTCCAGAAGATACGTCAACACCTCCAACTGCTTAAAATTTCGGGACGAAATTTATTTAACGGGTAGGTACTGTAGTGACCCGAACTTTTCCATGTTTATATATATTAAATGAAATTGTTATTTACATGATTAAGTATTTCCAACATGTTAAGCAATCAAACTTGTTAAGACTTGATTAATTGAAATAGGTTTCATATAGACAATTGACCACCCAAGTTGACCGGTGATTCACGAACGCTAAAACTTGTAAAAACTATATGATGACATATATATGATTATATATATTATTAAAATGATATTATGATAAGTAAGTATCTCATTAGGTATTTTAACAATGAGTTATATACATAAAATTGTGTTTATTGAATTAAAAACTCGAAACGATATATATAACGATTATCGTTATAACAACGTCTTACTAATTACATATGAATCATATTAAGATATTGTTACACTATGTTTAATCATGATAAATGATAAGTAAACATGTCATTATGTATATTAACAATGAACTACATATGTAAAAACAAGACTACTAACTTAAGGATTTCGAAACGAGACATATATGTAACGATTATCGTTGTAACGACATTTAAATGTATATATATCATATTAAGATATATTAATATATCATAATATCATGATAATATAATAATTTAACATCTCATTAGATATAATAAACATTGGGTTAACAACATTTAACAAGATCATTAACTTAAAGGTTTCAAATCAACATTTACATGTAACGACTAACGATGACTTAACGACTCAGTTAAAATGTATATACATGTAGTATTTTAATATGTATTCATACACTTTTGAAAGACTTCAAGAAACTTATCAAAATACTTCCACTTAACAAAAATGCTTACAATTACATCCTCGTTCAGTTTCATCAACAATTCTACTCGTATGCACCCGTATTCGTACTCGTACAATACACAGCTTTTAGATGTATGCACTATTGGTATATACACTCCAATGATCAGCTCTTAGCAGCCCATGTGAGTCACTTAACACATGTGGGAACCATCATTTGGCAACTAGCATGAAATATCTCATAAATTTACAAAAATACTAGTAATCATTCATGACTTATTTACATGAAAACAAAATTACATATCCTTTATATATAATCCATATACCAACGACCAAAAACACCTACAAACACTTTCATTCTTCAATTTTCTTCATCTAATTGATCTCTCTCAAGTTCCATCTTCAAGTTCTAAGTGTTCTTCATATATTCTACAAGTTCTAGTTTCATAAAATCAAGAATACTTCCAAGTTTACTAGCTCAGTTCCAATCTTGTAAAGTGATCATCCAACCTCAAGAAATCTTTGTTGTTTATAGTAAGATATCATTCCAAATCAAGGTAATACTCATATACAAACTTTGATTCAATTCCTATAACTATAACTATCTTAATTCGATTGATAATCTTACTTGAACTTGTTTTCGTGTCATGATTCTACTTCAAGAACTTTCAAGCCATCTAAGATCCTTTGAAGCTAGATCATTTCTTGTCACTTCCAGTAGGTTTACCTACTAAACTTGAGGTAGTAATGATGTTCATAACATCATTCGATTCATACATATAAAACTATGTTATTTGAAGATTTGAACATGTAATCACTAGAACATAGTTTAATTAATTCTAAACTTGTTCGCAAACAAAAGTTAATCCTTCTAAATTGACTTTTAAAATCAACTAAACACATGTTCTATATCTATATGATATGCTAAATTAATGATTTAAAACTGGAAAACACGAAAAAACACCGTAAAACCGGATATACGCCGTCGTAGCAACACCGCGGGCTGTTTTGGGTTAGTTAATTAAAAACTAAGATAAACTTTGAATTAAAAGTTGTTCTTCTGAGAAAATGATTTTTCTTATGAACATGAAACTATATCCAAAAATCATGGTTAAACTCAAAGTGGAAGTATGTTTTCCAAAATGGTCATCTAGACGTCGTTCTTTCGACTGAAATGACTACCTTTACAAAAACGACTTGTAACTTATTTTTCTGACTATAAACCTATACTTTTTATGTTTAGATTCATAAAATAGAGTTCAATATGAAATCATAGCAATTTGATTCACTCAAATCGGATTTAAAACGAAGAAGTTATGGGTAAAACAAGATTGGATATTTTTTGATTGTTGTAGCTACGGGAAATATTGTAACAATTCTATACAAATCATAAACTAGCTAACTTATATTGTATTATACATGTATTCTAATGTAATCTTGGGATACCATAGACACGTATGCAAATGTTTTGACATATCATATCGACCCATGTATATATATTATTTAAAACAACCATAGACACTCTATATGCAGTAATGTTGGAGTTAGCTATACAGGGTTGAGGTTGATTCCAAATATATATATACTTTGAGTCGTGATCTAGCCTGAGACGTGTATACACTGGGTCTTGGATTGATTCTAGATAATATATATCGATTTATTTCTGTACATCTAATTGTGGACAACTAGTTGTAGGTTACTAACGAGGACAGCTAACTTAATAAACTTAAAACATTAAAACGTATTAAAAATGGTGTAAATATATTTTGAACATACTTTGATATATATGTACATATTTGTTATAGGTTCGTGAATCGACCAGTGGCCAAGTCTTACTTCCCGACAAAGTAAAAATCTGTGAAAGTGAGTTATAGTCCCTCTTTTAAAATCTAATATTTTGGGATGAGAATACATGCAGTTTTATAAATGTTTTACGAAATAGACACAAGTAATTGAAACTACATTATATGGGTGAATGATCGAAGCCGAATATACCCCTTTTGCTTGGTAACCTAAGAATTAGTAAACCGATCTACTAATTGACGCAAATCCTAAAGATAGATCTATTGGGCCTAACGAACCCCATCCAAAGTACCGGATGCTTTAGTACTTCGAATTCGTTTTTATCATGTCCGAAGGATTTCCCGGAATGATAGGGGATATTCTTATATGCATCTTGTTAATGTCGGTTACCAGGTGTTCACCATATGAATGATTTTTATCTCTATGTATGGGATGTATGATGAAATATGAAATCTTGTGGTCTATTATTATGATTTGATAATATATAGGTTAAACATATAACTCACCAACATTTTTGTTGACGTTTTAAGCATGTTTATTCTCAGGTGATTATTAAGAGCTTCCGCTGTTGCATACTAAAATAAGGATAAGATTTGGAGTCCATGCTTGTATGATATTATGTAAAAACTGCATTCAAGAAACTTATTTTTGATGTAATATATTCTTATTGTAAACCATTATGTAATGGTCATGTGTAAACGGTATATTTTAGATTATCATTATTTGATAATCTACGTAATGCTTTTTAAACCTTTATCGATAAAAATAAAGGTTATGGTTGTTTTAAAAATGAATGCAGTCTTTGAAAAACGTCTCATATAGAGGTCAAAACCTCGCGACGAAATCAATTAATATGGAACGTTTATAATCAATATGAATGGGACATTTCAATAATCGGCATGGACTGGTTGAAAGAGGTGAAAGCAGAGGTCGTCTGTTACAAAAATGCAATTCACATTGTACGAGAAAAAGGAAAACCCTTAATGGTGTACGGAGAAAAGAGCAACGCGAAGCTAAATCTTATTAGTAATTTGAAGGCGCAAAAACTAATAAGAAAAGGTTGCTATGCCGTTCTAGCACACGTCGAGAAAGTATAAACTGAAGAAAAGAACATCAATGATGTTCCCATCACAAAAGAATTTCCCGATGTATTTCCGAAAGAATTACCGGGACTACCTCCACACCGATCTGTTGAATTTCAAATAGATCTTGTACCAGGAGCTGCACCAATAGCTCGTGCTTTATACAGACTCGCACCCAGTGATATGAAGGAACTCTAAAGTCAATTACAAGAACTTTTAGAATGTGGTTTCATTCGACCAAGCACATCACCATGGGGAGCTCCTGTTTTGTTTGTCAAAAAGAAGGATGGTACATTCAGGTTATGTATCGACTACCGAGAGATGAACAAACTTACCATCAAGAACCGTTATCCACTACCTAGAATTAATGATTTATTTGATCAACTACAGGGTTTGTCGGTTTATTCGAAGATTGATTTACGTTCCGGGTATCATCAAGTGCGGGTAAAGGAGGATGATATTTCGAAGACTGCTTTTAGAACTCGTTACGGTCATTATGAGTTTATGGCTATGCCGTTTGGATTGACTAACGCACCAGCTGTGTTCATGGACCTCATTAACCGAGTGTGTGGACCATATCTTGACAAATTTGTCATTGTTTTCATTGATGACATACTTATTTACTCAAAGAATGATCAAGAGCACGAAGAACATTTGAGAAAAATGCTAGAATTGTTGAGGAAGGAAAAATTGTATTCTAAATTTTCAAAGTGTGCATTTTGGTTGAAAGAAGTTCAATTCCTCGATCATATAGTGAGCACAGAGGGTATTCAAGTGGATCCGGCAAAGATTGAAGCCGTTGAGAAGTGGGAAACACCGAAAACTGCTACGCAGATACGCCAATTTTTAGGATTGGCTGGTTACTACAAAAGATTCATCCAAGATTTTTCCAAAATAGCAAAACCCTTGACTACATTAATGCATAAAGGGGAGAAATTTGAATGGAAGGATGAGCAGGAGAAAGCGTTTCAATTGCTAAAGAAAAAGTAAACTACGACACCTATATTGTCACTGCCTGAAGGGAATGATGATTTTGTGATATATTGTGACGCCTCAAAGCAAGGCCTCAGTTGTGTATTAATGCAACGAACGAAGGTAATTGCTTATGCGTCTAGACAATTGAAGATTCACGAGCAAAATTATACGACACACGATTTGGAATTAGGCGCTGTTGTTTTTGCATTAAATACTTGGAGGCACTACTTATATGGGGTCAAAAGTATTATATATACCGACCACAAAAGCATTCAACACATATTTAATCAGAAACAACTGAACATGAGGCAGCGTAGGTGGATTGAGTTATTGAATGATTATGATTTCGAGATTCGTTACCACCCGGTGAAGGCGAATGTGGTAGCTGACACTTTGAGTAGAAAGGACAGAGAACCTATACTGGTAAAAGCTATGAATATAATTATTCGTACTAATCTTACTACTCAAATAAAAGAGGCGCAACAGGGAGTGGCAAAGGAAGGGAATTTGAAGAATGAAATACCCAAAGGATCGGAGAAACACCTTATTATTCGAGAAGACGGAACCCGGTATAGAGATGAAAGAATTTGGGTACCAAAGCTTGGAGATGTGAGAGAAATGGTACTTGGGGAAGCACATAAAACCAGATACTCAATATATCCCGGAGCGGGAAAGATGTACAAGGACCTCAAGAAACATTTTTGGTGGCCGGGTATGAAAGCCGATATTGCGAGATATGTAGGAGAATGTTTGACGTGTTCTAAGGTCAAAGCTGAACATCATAAACCATCAGGTCTACTTCAACAACCTGAAATCCCGGAATGGAAATGGGAAAACATTACCATGGATTTCATTACCAAATTGTCAAGGACTGTAAGTGGTTATGATACTATTTGGGTAATAGTCGATCGTCTCACCAAATCAGCACACTTTTTGCCAATGAGAGAAGACGATAAGATGGAAAAGTTGGCACGTTTGTACTTGAAGGAGGTCGTCTCCAGACATGGGATACCAGTCTCTACTATCTCTGATAGGGATGGCAGGTTTGTTTCAAGATTCTGGCAGACGTTGCAACAAGCATTGGGGACTCGTCTAGACATGAGTATAGCCTATCATCCACAAACTGATGGGCAAAGTGAAAGAACGATACAGACACTTGAAGACATGCTACGAGCATGTGTTATTGATTTTGGAAACATTTGGGATCGACATCTACCGTTAGCAGAGTTTTTCTACAACAACAGTTACCATTCGAGTATTGAGATGGCGTCATTTGAAGCACTTTATGGTAGAAAGTGCAGGTCTCTGATTTGTTTGAATAAAGTGGGGGATAGACAGATTACGGGTCCAGAGATAATCCAAGAAACTACCGAGAAAATCATTCAAATTCAACAACGGTTGAAAACCGCTCAAAGTCGACAAAAGAGCTACGCGGACATTAAAAGAAAAGATATAGAATTTGAAATTGGAGAGATGGTCATGCTTAAGGTTTCACCTTGGAAAGGTGTTGTTCGATTTGGTAAACGGGAAAAACTAAATCCAAGGTACATTGGACCATTCAAGATAATAGATCGTGTCGGATCAGTAGCCTACCGACTCGAATTACCTCAACAACTCACCAACGTACATAACACTTTCTACGTTTCGAATCTGAAGAAATATTTTGCTAAAGAAGATCTCACTATTCTGTTAGACGAAATCTAAATCAATAAAAAACTTCAATTCATCGAATAACCTGTCGAAATAATGGATCGTGAGGTTAAAAGACTTAAGCAAAACAAAATACTAATTGTTAAGGTTCGATGGAATGCTCGTAGAGGACCCGAGTTCACCTGGGAACGTGAAGATCAGATGAAGAAGAAATACCCGCACCTATTTCCAGAAGATACGTCAACACCTTCACCAGCTTAAAATTTTGGGACGAAATTTATTTAACGGGTAGGTACTGTAGTGACCCGAACTTTTCCATGATTATCCCATGATTATATATTAAATGAAATTGATATTTACATGATTAAATGTTTCTAACATGTTAAGCAATCAAACTTGTTAAGACTTGTTTATTTGAAATGAGTTTCATGTAGACAATTGACCACCCAAGTTTACCGGCAATTCACGAACGTTAAAACTTGTAAAAACTATATATATATATATATATATAGCTAACATGATATTATGAAAAGTAAGTATCTCACAAGATATATTAACAATGAGTTATATACATAAAATGAGACTATTGAATTATGAAACTCGAAACGATATATATAACAATTATCGTTATAGCAACGCCTTACTAAATACATATGTATCATATTAAGATATATTCATTGTTGGTGATTTGTGTCACCAATATGATTTAAGTGTAATGGGATAAATTTGTTAACCAAAATAACCTTGATAAATATCGAACAAGTTTGGGAAAGTGTGGATTGCACACTTGTTTGAACTTATCGTAATCATGACGGGGGTTCGGGGGCAGCGCTCCCGATAGCGGGGTCAAAGGGGTGGCAACCCCTGTCGGGGTTCAAGGGGCAGAGCCCCTGGCTGGGGTCGAGCTGCCAGGTCAGCTTAAACTTTTTTTGTTTGGGTTAATATCGCTTTATTAAAAATGTGTTAAAATTTGATTTAAAGCTTTCAACAACATTAAATGAGATCGTTAACTTAAAGCTTTCAAAAACAACACTTACATGTAACGACTAACGTTGACTTAACGAATCAGTTAAAATGAATATACATGTAGTGTATTAAGATGTATTAGTACACTCTTGAAAGACTTGAAGACACATATCAAAGTACTTCTACTTAGCAAAAATGCTTACAATTACATTTCCATTCATTTTCATCAGCAATTCTACTCGTAGTCATTCCGTATTCGTACTCATATTATACACAGCTTCTATACGTACTTACTATGGGTATATACCAATAGGAACTAGCATGAGATTCCACTCTTGATTATGTCATGCATGACTAATCAAATTTAACTCTTACCATAAACTAGTCAACTAACTAGAACTCCTTTTAACCCCACTCACCACTCACCATTCACCACTCACCAATCAATCCATTTCACTTCCAATTCTCTTTCTAATTCTCTCTAAACACACACGCACTCTTAGGAACAAAATTTCCAGTAAACTAATCATCATCTTCATCAAAAATTACTTCAAGAATCAAGCTATAATCATCATAGGAAGAACACTTCAAGAACACTTCGAAAATCCTTTCAAGTTTGCTAGTTTACTTTCAATCTTGCAAATCCATTCCAAGTAATCATCTAAGATCAATAAACCTTTGTTAATTACAGTAGGTTATCTTTCTTATTCAAGGTAATATTCATATCCAAGCTTTGATTCGATTTCTATAACTATAAACTATCTTTATTCGAATGATAATATTACTTGAACTTGTTTTCGTGTCATGATTCTACTTCAAGAACTTTCAAGCCATCCAAGAAACCTGGAAACACGAACACCGTAAAATCGGACATACGCCGTCGCAGTAACATCGTGGGCTGTTTTGGGTTAGATAATTAAAAACTATGATAAACTTTGATTTAAAAGTTGTCCTTCTGGGAAAATGATTTTTCTTATGAACATGAAACTATATCCAACAATCATGGTTAAACTCAAAGTGGAAGTATGCTTTTCAAAATGGTCATCAAGACGTCGTTCTTTCGACTGAAATGACTACCTCTTACAAAAATGAATTGTAACCTGTATTTTTGACTATAAACTCATACTTTTTCTGTTTAGTTTCATGAATTTCAGTTCATTATGAAACCATAACAACTTGAATCACTCAAAACGGATTTAAAACGAAGAAGTTATGGGTAAAACAAAATTGGATATTTTTGCTTGTTGTAGCTACGTGAAATTTGTAACAACTCTATTCTAATCATAACTCAACTAACTTATATTGTATTATACATGTATTCTAACATATATTATGTAATCTTGGGATACCATAGACACGTATACAATGTTTTGACATATAATATCGACCCATCTATATATATTATTTGGGAACAACCATAGAAACTCTATATGCAGTAATGCTTGAGTTAACTATACAGGGCTGAGGTTGATTCCAAAATAATATATATACTTTAAGTTGTGATCTAGCATGAGACTTGTATACACTGGGTCGTGGATTGATTCGAGATAATATATATTGATTTATTTCTGTACATCTAACTGTGGACAACTAGTTGTAGATTACTAACGTTGGACTGCTAACTTAACAAACTTAAATCGTTAAAACATAATAAAACATATTGTAAATATATTTCGATCATACTTTAATATATATGTATATAATTGTTATAGGTTCGTGAATCGACCCGTGGCCAAGTCTTATTTCCGACGAAGGAAAAATCTGTGAAAGTGAGTTATAGTCCCAATTTTAAAATCTAATATTTTGGGGATGAGAATACATGCAGTTTTATAAATGTTTTACAAAATAGACACAAGTACTTGAAACTATATTCTATGATTGAATCATTATACCAGATATCACCCTTTCAGCTTGGTAGCCTAAGAATTTGGGAACAGACCCCCAAATTGACGCGAATCTTGAAGATAGATCTATGGGCCTAACGAACCCCATCCATGTTATGGATGCTTTAGTACTTCGATTTTATATACAGATGAGTGTACCTGTATATTGGGGATATTCTAGATGCATTTGTTAATGTCGGTTACCAGGTGTTCATCATATGAATAATTTTTATGCAGATTGCATGTTGTTTATGAGAAATGGAAATATGAAATCTTATGGTGTATTATTACGAATTGATAAATATATAGGTTAAACCTATAACTCACCAACATTTTTGTTGACGTTTAAAGCATGTTTATTCTCAGGTGATTATTAAGAGCTTCCGTTGTTGCATGCTAATTTATGGACAAGAGTTGGAGTCAGCATGCTTGTATAATATTGTTTTAAAACTGCATTCAAAGACATATATTGTTGTGTAATATTATTGTAAACCATTATGTAATGGTCGTGTGAAAATGCTATATTTTAGATTATCATTATTTGATAATCGTCGTAATATTTTAAAGGTTATGGTTTGTTTTAAAATCGAATGCAGTCTTTGAAAAACGTCTCATATAGAGGTCAAAACCTCACAACGAAATCAATTAATATAGAACGTTTATAATCTATATGAACGGGACATTTCAGTCAAGACTTAGTTGGTCACTTTAATGCATTTGGTTCAATTCTAAAGACTAGTCAATATGTCATTAACTTCCTAGTTTCAATTAATCACAAGTTATATTTATTTTAAGCTTAGGTAGATTAATTGAATGATGTCTTTCTAAGATAATCATTAAGTATGTAGAGACATCAAAGTTAAGTCATACTTGAACAAGCAATCACAATTTGTTACTTAGACAAGACCAAGTAAACAATTGATCATAATTTCGATTACAAACGATTCACCATAGTTGATTATATCGCGAGGTACTTGACCTCTATATGATACATTTTACAAACGTTGCATTCGTCTTTAAAAGACAAACTTGCTTTATATCGAAAATTGATGACATGCAAATTATTTCATAATATATCTAATTATAATTGACTTAATAATAATCTTGATGAACTCAATGACTCAAATGCAACGTCTTTTGAAATATGTCATGAAGGACTCCAATTAATATCTTTTAAATGAGCAATTGCACAGCAGAAGACTTCTTTCATACCTGAGAATAAACATGCTTTCAAGTGTCAACCTAAAGGTTGGTGAGTTCATTAGTTTAACATAAATAATCATTTGATAATTTTAATAGACCACAAGATTTCATATTTCCATTTCTCATAAACATACGTCCCATACATAGAGACAAAAATATCATTCAGATGGATTGAACACCTGGTAACCGACATTCACAATATGTATATAAGAATATCCCCATCATTCCGGGATCCTCCTTCGGACATGATATAAATTTCGAAGTACTAAAGCATCCGGTACTTTGGATGGGGCTTGTTAGGCCCGATAGATCTATCTTTAGAATTCGCGTCAATTAGGGTGTCTGTTCCCTAATTCTTAGATTACCAGACTTAATAAAAAGGGGCATATTCGATTTCGATCATTCAACCATATAATGTAGTTCAATTACTTGTATCTATTTCGTAAAACAGTTATAAAAACATCGCATGTATTCTCAGTCCCAAAAATATATATTGCAAAAGCATTTAAAAAAAGGATTAATGAAACTCACACATATAAATATTGTAAAACAGTTAATAAAGCATTTGCATGTATTCTCAGCCCAAAAATGTAAAGAGTAAAAAGGGAGCAAATGAAACTCACGCATATAAATATTGCAAAAACAGTTATTTAAACATTGCATGTATTCTCAGCCCAAAAATGTAATGAGTAAAAAGGGAATCAAATGAAACTCACCATACTGTATTTTGTAGTAAAAATACATATGACGTCATTTAACAAGTGTATGGTTGACCTCGGATTCACGAACCTATATCATTTGTATATTCATTAACACATATAATTGAAATCGAACGATTTTATGTCTAATTAGTGATATAATTATTATCTTAATAAGTTATGTGTTTCATTAATAACTTAATATTTATTTTATATACTTTAAAAAAAATTTATATAGTTATATTAAGTATGTTTTTTTTATATGACTAACTCTTATTATAATTATATTAATATTATTAATAGTAATATTGATAATAATAATAATATAGTTATAATAATAATAATAATAATAATAATAATAATAATAATAATAATGATACTAGTAGTATTGTTAATAAAGGAAAAGGTTAATAATATGTAAATATCTTGATAATTATACCTAATACTTAATAACAATAATAATAATATTAATAATATTAAATAAAATACTACCTTAAAGGAAAATGGCCTAAAAAGAAATAGCAACCCATGCCCGGGCTCGAACTCTCGACCTCCCGTTCACCCCTAATATGCTGAACCACTCTTCTGCCTAGTATCTTTCTGTTTTAACTTAACTATTAAAATCATATAACCCGTTTTGTATCTTTTCCTTTTCTTCTTTAACAAGTCGATTGAAAAATGATTTCCAATAATCATAACAACTTCATATCATTACCTAATCTTCATTAAATCATCTAACATCTTAACAAACATGAATTCATCATCCGTTATATGTACCAATTTATATGTACGGAGTACTAATATTTAATCTTAAAAGAGTAAAAATATTTTTGACAAATCTAAAATCTTAGTAATCAATTTACAGTTCAACTTTTATATCAATCCTTCATGGACATGTACAATATATATTTTAAAACTAACAAATCGTCAACCGAGTGCTACTGACGTTTACTAATTAGACTCGAAATCATTTATTTTTAATATATTCTCTTTCTATATATAAAGAGTTTTAAAATAGCAAGTTTAACTACTGAATAACTATATTATATATCCTTAAACCATTGAATTTAATATAATTTATATATTTACAAGTAATATTTATATACATATTTATATATATAAATATATATATATATTTATAATAATAGTTTTCATTACATCACATATTATTTTTCATATTTATTTTCAACAATTAAATCATATTTTATTTCAAATAATAATATTTTCAAATTAATGTATATGTATCTATTTATATACAGTTGTTCGTGAGTCGTCGAGAATGGTCGAAGGTCAATTGTATATACAAAACAGTTCAAAGTTTTTGAGACTCAACATTACAGAATTTGCTTATCGTGTTGGAAACATATAAAGATGAAGTTTAAATTTGGTCGGAAATTCCCGGGTCGTCACAGTACCTACCCGTTAAAGAAATTTCGTCCCGAAATTTGAGTGAGGTCGTCATGGCTAACAATAAATATGTTTTCCTGACGAATATGAGCTGAGTAATAGCGTTTTATCATTATTTGAATAATACAAATAAAAATAATTCGATTATTTGAAGAGTACGAATGAAACTATCATGAGAGAGGTCCCAACGGGCATCGTCCACCTTCGCCCAAAAACTTGCCCAAATTTTTAGCCGTTAGTAAAATGAAATAAAAAAATTCCAACGGCTATCCCAACGGTTACTTTTACCATATAAAAACACCAACCATATAATTCATTTTATACACTCAAACATATATTTCTTTTATATTTCCACCTTTCTCCAAATCAAAATCAAACACTCCCAAACTGCAAAAATGTTAACACATCCCTCAATGATTGTTTCATTCGATGTTCATTACGGAGGTGATTTCCGTAATCAAATGAAGGAATATAAGTGGGGCGACAGTATTTCGTTTGAAGATGTCGACATTCGTGATGTTGGTTTACAAGACTTGCTATCCTTTCTGAAGGAAAAAGTTCCGTGAGAATTCACGTCTGTGTTCTTTTATAAAGACGATTATGATGCGGATTGTAGGGCAAGTTTTCTGTGTACCGATGATCAATGGTACTTTATAAAAGATACCATTGAAGATCGTGGTAAACGCATTTCTTTGTATGCGGTTATTGAAGATGAAGAGACGTTGGGTTATCGTTACCTCGATGAATCAGCTGAAGCAGCAGTTGAGACATCAAGAGAAATACCGATGTCTCCAGAGTACCTCACGGATAGTGAAATGACTGGTAAACGCTACTTTGTAGATGACAATTGACGACGACGAGTAGTTTAATTGTAATCTTTTAATTTTTAATTGTCGTGATGTTTTAATTTTTAATTATCGTAATTTCAGTGTTGTTGTCGAGTTTTATATCTTCCTTTATGTTTCAGAGCTCTTCGTCTTTTTATTCTCCTCTTGATCTCTAGTAAAGCGAGTAATGGTTTAGAATTTGTAAGTATGGAGTTTCGAGTGAATTTAATGTTATAATCAAGAAAGAACATAATAGCATGATTTGATTCGTCAAATTACCAGAATCATTGAGAATAGAGCTATCAAGAATATACTTTCTTGATATGTTCAGAAGTTAATTAGAATGAAAAAGTTATGTAACATGGCACGTGATGACGATATAATCTGTGAATCATCACGTTCCATTAGAAACTCGGCATGACTTACTGTAATATAATCACGTTGATCAAGTGTCATTATATTATACTAACTCATGCATCAGTTCCCAACATTACTTCAATAACATTCATATTTTAAGCTCGAAAGTTTACAGAATATAGAAACTAACAGTTTCTATATGATGTAACACTGATATCATGAAGAGATTAATAATTTCAGATAAGATTAGTTATGAAAATATATTCAAAAATATCGAGGATATTTATAATGAAAGATACGATAATATCTCGGAATATCTAAGATCAGAGGATGATAGAAACTATTGTTCGCAAGGGTTTAGAGTAACGAGCAAGATATTCACTAAAGACTTCAGCAGACATTGAATCATTTAGATTCTTTGAAGTCAAACTTATTCTTTGTGATTTGTCTACGGCTTTCTTCATAGTTTCGCATACTCTGCTTTTCGGTACTAAATTTTCTCTTGAATGTTTCCAATATAATGATACACAGGAAGCACGAAGAGGTATATAATTTCGGACGAGAATATTTTTGAAAATATCCTCAGAAATATCGAAGATATTGATGATGATATTTTGGAATTTCTAAGTTCGATGGTTGATGGAGAAAGATTTTTCGCAAGATTTTAAGATGACTTCGGAGCAAGATATTCTCTAAAGATTTCAACGGATCCAGAATTATCTGGATTCTTTGAATATAGGGTATGGTCCTTGTATTTATCCTTAGTCTCCTTCATGGTTAACTCTATCCGTTTTCCAGTTCCAACGTTTCTGAGCTTTTCCAATATATTATTCTTTATCATTAAACTTCCGACGACTAAGGTCGTTTACGGTTGTCTATAGTTTCTGCTGCTTCATTCAACTTTTTCAACATTCAAGTATTGATTTGTAGACTGAGTGCTGTTTTGAATTTCAGAATAAAAGACCATAATTCTAGAAGATAACAGTTATACATATAACTGTTGATGTAGATATGTTGTGCGTTTTCAAAGTACTGATTACTAATTCTCGGTATTTGGTACGGCAATTCTAGTTATCGGATGCAGATGAGTAGATGATAGGATTTCAATGAATATAATAACTTTCCATAAGGTCAAAGATCAATGATGTTGCTGGTAAATTTTCTGCTAATGTAGTGAGATATAAACGGTTTTCCGGTATTGATGACGAAAAGCAACTTTTATATCAGGGTTATAATAAGGTTGTTTCAAACGAAAAGTCGAAGTTGATTTGCTGAAGCTGTGACAAAATTTGCTACTTTGAAAAGAGATCGCAAAGTTATTTTTGCTAATAAATGCCAAAGGATCTGACGCGGCTACGTGTTAAACTTTTACTCAGCTGCCGAGAGTTTCCAGGTGCATAACTAAATGCATAAATCTTTCCCTCCGTAGATGAAGTGCGGTTGGTTCATCCTCTTGATTGAGGTGTTTTCAAGAATCATGAAAGGTTTGAACGCAGATTGTAATTGTCAAGATACAATGAGGTTTAAGATGAAATCAAGTGGCAAACTTGAAGAATTGTTTAGTTTCATATGTTATAATCAATATTTTAATTCATTTTTAATTGTCCAATCTTATTAGTCCACAGTCGATAGTCCACAGTCGATAGTCCACAGTTGATAGTTCAATAATTCATATATAGTTTAATATATCATATTTGAATTAATTAATTAATACGTGTCGTGACCCATATACGTCTCAGACTCGATCACAACTCAAAGTATGTATATTATTATAGAATCAACCTCAACCTTGTATAGAGAACTCGATCATTACTGCATATAGAGTGTCTATGGTGATTCCAAATAATATATATAGATGTGTCGATATGATATGTCAAAACCTTGTATACGTGTCCCGATATTTAAAGTGCGTAAAATAAATAACAAAAATTAAATGACGATAAATAAAATTGCGATAATTAAATTGCGATAAATAAACTGCGATAAATAAAATATAATCAGTTAGCTAGGAACAGTTAGCTAGGATTTTGTTAGCTTGGATTCTTAACAGAATTTCTCATAGTTAATTTGTTTGTTTCTATCAAATTTTATTTTGTCCAATGTTTTCTTCATTATGCCACTTGTTGGATTCCGATAGGTCAAAATTCAAATATGAAATTGAAGGAAAATGGTTATTTTGCTGTAACCAGATACATATATCTGTGGATGTAAATAGGATAGTAAATGACTTGAATCAGATTCGAAGAATGTACAGTATACATGTTAATATGAAAGTTAAATATTTCCTCGGGTATTACCTACCCGTTAAAATAATTTCACCATTAACAGTTTGTACAAAGGAATTTTTAATTACAATCTTTATGAACACATATATACATATATATTTTCTTCAGATGCAATCATGGATTTAATGAGTTAATATGATATTAACACATTTGTTTTACCGTTAGAACAAGAATACATAATTTCTAAAACATTAGAGATTACATAATCGTCATGAAGAACGAAGGTAATTGATGTAGAACGATACGTAGAACGATGATTATACTCGAGGTACAGAATGAGATGTTTAGGCATGGATTGTTGAAACTTGGGTTGTTGGTGGTACTGGTGCCGTTAGTACTGAGGCTGGTGACGTTACTGGTGTTGGTGATACTGCGGGTGCTTGTAAATTGTGTACCGTGCTCTCTAAAGTTAATACTAGAGCTCGGAGTTCTCTAACTTCTTCTACTAACCCTGGTTGGTTATCAGTGTGAGGTAGAGGTCGGATGTCTCCTCTATTTCCGTTAATGGTAGCCTCAAGACGAAAAATTCTTGCAAAAAGGGTATAAACGGTGTTGCGAACGGGTTCGCCGGTGAGCGGGTCAAGTACTCCAAGGTTAGGTGGTAGATTCGGTTCATGATATGGAGTACCTTCTTCCCTTCTCTATAGGGTGAGTATGTCGCGAACCCACCCCCATTTTCTCCAGTAATCACGGTAGTTGATTGGTTGGTGTGCTCCTGTCATGCTATCTTCGAAGTCAGATGAACTTGGTTGGTTCGTAGAGGCCATCTTACGCGATCTCAGAAAAAATTTTGGTATGAAGAGTTTAGTGACAGCAATTGATAGTTGGATGGTATTCTCAATGCATAATATGCATAGATATATAGTACCAGGTTCCCTTAAATTACGGAGAAATTTACGGAAGATATCAGGCAAGATCTACAGTAACAGATACGCTAAGATATGAATTGTCAGATACGCTAAGATATGAATTTTGTCTATACACTATTTATGCAGTCAATGCAGTAAAACGTGTCTAGACTAAGAATAATGAGCATGTAATTTCCTAAGGATGATAAGCAGATGATTTTCGACAAAAATGATAAGCAAAACTTTTGACATGCAGACACGGTCGAAGTCCAGACTCACTAATGCATCCTAACGACTTATCAGTTATGCATGCTAATGTAGACCTAGTTCGCTAAGACCACTGCTCTGATACCAACTGAAAGGACCGGTCCTAATCCATCTGGACAAAGTCCATATCGATTACAAACGATTCACCATAGTTGATTACATCGCGAGGTACTTGACCTCTATATGATACATTTTACAAACGTTGCATTCGTCTTTAAAAGACAAACTTGCTTTATATCAAAAATTGATGACATGCAAATCATTTCATAATATATCTAATTATAATTGACTTAATAATAATCTTGATGAACTCAATGACTCGAATGCAACGTCTTTTGAAATATGTCATGAAGGACTCCAATTAATATCTTTTAAATGAGCAATTGCACAGCGGAAGACTTCTTTCATACCTGAGAATAAACATGCTTTCAAGTGTCAACCTAAAGGTTGGTGAGTTCATTAGTTTAACATAAATAATCATTTGATAATTTTAATAGACCACAAGATTTCATATTTCCATTTCTCATAAACATACGTCCCATACATAGAGACAAAAATATCATTCAGATGGATTGAACACCTGGTAACCGACATTCACAATATGTATATAAGAATATCCCCATCATTCCGGGATCCTCCTTTGGAAATGATATAAATTTCGAAGTACTAAAGCATCCGGTACTTTGGATGGGGCTTGTTGGGCCCGATAGATCTATCTTTAGAGTTCGCGTCAATTAGGGTGTCTGTTCCCTAATTCTTAGATTACCAGACTTAATAAAAAGGGGCATATTCGATTTCGATCATTCAACCATATAATGTAGTTCAATTACTTGTGTCTATTTCGTAAAACAGTTATAAAAACATCGCATGTATTCTCAGTCCCAAAAATATATATTGCAAAAGCATTTAAAAAAAGGATTAATGAAACTCACACATATAAATATTGTAAAACAGTTAATAAAGCATTTGCATGTATTCTCAGTCCAAAAATGTAAAGAGTAAAAAGGGAGCAAATGAAACTCACGCATATAAATATTGCAAAAACAGTTATTTAAACATTGCATGTATTCTCAGCCCAAAAATGTAATGAGTAAAAAGGGAATCAAATGAAACTCACCATACTGTATTTTGTAGTAAAAATACATATGACGTCATTTAACAAGTGTATGGTTGACCTCGGATTCACGAACCTATATCATTTGTATATTCATTAACACATATAATTGAAATCGAACGATTTTATGTCTAATTAGTGATATAATTATTATCTTAATAAGTTATGTGTTTCATTAATAACTTAATATTTATTTTATATACTTTAAAAAAAATTTATATAGTTATATTAAGTATGTTTTTTTTTATATGACTGACTCTTATTATAATTATATTAATATTATTAATAGTAATATTGATAATAATAATAATATAGTTATAATAATAATAATAATAATAATAATAATAATAATAATAATAATAATAATAATAATAATAATAATAATAATAATAATAATAATAATGATACTAGTAGTATTGTTAATAAAGGAAAAGGTTAATAATATGTAAATATCTTGATAATTATACCTAATACTTAATAACAATAATAATAATATTAATAATATTAAATAAAATACTACCTTAAAGGAAAATGGCCGAAAAAGAAATAGCAGCCCATGCCCGGGCTCGAACTCTCGACCTCCCGTTCACCCCTAATATGCTGAACCACTCTTCTGCCTAGTATCTTTCTGTTTTAACTTAACTATTAAAATCATATAACCCGTTTTGTATCTTTTCCTTTTCTTCTTTAACAAGTCGATTGAAAAATGATTTCCAATAATCATAACAACTTCATATCATTACCTAATCTTCATTAAATCATCTAACATCTTAACAAACATGAATTCATCATCCATTATCACAATCATTTATCATAACATCATTTTTCTCTTCATCATCATGGAACATTATACGTATCATCACCATAAATCAATATCTTCGTTATACCCCGCCATCGTCTTAATCAAATTATAAACTCGTGGTCATTATCACTCTCATCATCATTAAATACATTATTACATCGTTATCACCATCGAATATCAATTGGGACTCAAAATCATTTACTAATGATATTTATTATAGAATTAGCCCAAGAAGCCCATACCTATCGGCCCAATGTAAAACCCATTAAACAATTTAGTAACCCATTTATAATGTTTGTGGCTTGTCTGCTGGTTTGACCATTAAACAAAACAACAAACAAACAAAAAATATGTGCAACCTGCTGTACTAGTTTGGTAGACCACAACATTTCAATTTGTTCCCCACTTGTATCTACTTTCTCTTGTATCCCACTTTAACAATTAATATTCTAAAAAGGAGTCATGCATTTAGTGGAGTTTTGGTTTATGGGTTGTTGGTTTATAGATGATATTCTATGGTTAGGTTGGGTGACGGTTTGGTGTTCGAACAGCTGCAGCAGAATATGAAATGCTTTCATTTATCAACGGCTGAAATGGGAAGCAACAAGGTGGCGTTTGGTTGTAATCCGAAAGAAACAGAAGAAAGAAAAATCGTTCAGGTTGCAGGTTGTCATGGTGTCGGCCGTCGGTGATGGTGACAATGGTTGGTGGTGTACTGTTGGTTAGTGGTGATTAAGCTCTCGATGGTGGTTGTTTTTGGTGAGATGTTGGCTAAGGTGGCCGCCGGTGAAGATAGGGTGGTGAGAAGAAGATGAATGATATGTTGATCTTGATTGGAGAAGTATGGAGATACATGCATAAATATATGTATATATCTTATGTAAAAGTGAAAGAAGTGTAAATAATTAAAGGAGATCCTACTTGCACAATTAAAGCATAAAGCATTCATATAACCCGTGAATTTAGTTTGTACGCATATGTATATAATATGTAAGTGGGGTTTTCATGTTGTATCAATATATGTATGTGCATATGTCTATGTATGTGCATATGTCTATATAATTAAAGGTTAGAGAATGAGAGATGGAATGTGACGTAAAACAAAAAGGAAAGTTGGTTGATAGTTGCATTGATGGATGTTTTGATCGAGCATATGGTAGTGGTGATATTAGAATGTATGTGTTGGTGGATAATCACTTATGGAGTAATGTAATATGCAGAAGATATTTAGATAGGGAGAGATAGGTAAGTCAAATACAGTTGGCATAATATATTCATATTTGTAAAGTTAAATTAATAATATATTAATAATTCTCTTGACAATAAAACGTGGGATGAAAAAGAGAAACACAAAGCAGGCTTAATTCTTGGACTAATATTACCGACAGTTTTCACTGAGCGTGTCTATTGCTAAATAGTTAAAATATAAAAGTGTTCCTAAAAATCTCAAATTTTTAGATTAAATATATTTAATTATTTCACTCATTAACTATTTGAAACCTGATCAAAAAGGTTCGGTAATTATTTATTTTCTGTACCAATTTATATGTACGGAGTACTAATATTTAATCTTAAAAGAGTAAAAATATTTTTGACAAATCTAAAATCTTAGTAATCAATTTACAGTTTAACTTTTATATCAATCCTTCATGGACATGTACAATATATATTTTAAAACTAACAAATCGTCAACCGAGTGCTACTAACGTTTACTAATTAGACTCGAAATCGTTTATTTTTAATATATTCTCTTTCTATATATAAAGAGTTTTAAAATAGCAAGTTTAACTACTGAATAACTATATTATATATCCTTAAACCATTGAATTTAATATAATTTATATATTTACAAGTAATATTTATATACATATTTATATATATAAATATATATATATATATATATATATATTTATAATAATAGTTTTCATTACATCACATATTATTTTTCATATTTATTTTCAACAATTAAATCATATATTATTTCAAATAATAATATTTTCAAATTAATGTATATGTATCTATTTATATACAGTTGTTCGTGAGTCGTCGAGAATGGTCGAAGGTCAATTGTATATACAAAACAGTTCAAAGTTTTTGAGACTCAACATTACAGAATTTGCTTATCATGTCGGAAACATATAAAGATGAAGTTTAAATTTGGTCGGAAATTCTCGGGTCGTCACATGTTGGTACTTGATGATCATACTAAGGATGTCTAGATAAGAATTAAGATCACAAGTTGTTGATTAACACTTATGTGTTATGCCTAATCTTGGTTAATTTGTCATTAAGATGTCATTAGGCGTAATTAACCACGATTAGTGTTTTTATGACCAAAACTCAATTGAGTATGGAGAAGGCATCTATTATAAGCGTGTTGAAAAGGGTTTCATGAATTATAGATGTCGGTAACTAGTCAAACTTTATTTGATCAAAATTGGTAACAGAAAAAACTGCGATCGCACGGCGGTTAACCGTGGTGGCGACCGTGCAACTTGTTTTTACAAAACTGCGTTGTAATTCAGTTTGGGGTTCTGCGGCTGACTATGCGGTCGACCGTGCCTTTGACCGTGTATATTGCTGAACTTTTAATTCTATTCTTTAAGCTATGTTTGACTTGGTCATTTGCAAGATAAAGTATGGATTAGTGACCTTGCGTGTTTTATGTTAAGTTGTCGGTCATTACTTATTCATATGTATGTGTCATCATCAAAACATATTCTTTGGTTAATCATCATACTTAACTTTGTCGTTTAGTTCCTTAACCAACATTCAACTAACACATTTGGTTCAATTCTAAAGACTAGTCAATATGTCATTAACTTCCTAGTTTCAATCAATCACAAGTCATGTTCATTTTAAGATTAGGTAGAGATTAATTGAATGATGTCTTTCTAAGATAATCATTAAATGTGTAGAGACATCAAAGTTAAGTCATACTTGAATAAGCAATCACAACTTGTTACTTAGACAAGACCAAATAAACAATTGACCATAATTCCATTGTGAACCATTTTACACTTAATTTATTGGAGTAGGCTAGTTACTTGAATCCTAGTATTCTAACTAGTAAGCACATAGCAAGCATATTAATTAACTCGACAAATTTATGAGTATTAAACATATTAGCAAGTAGCAAGTAATACTTATACATAGCAAGAGATAGTTACTCTAAGATCAATCATATAGATATTTGCACAACTTATAATTTAAGCTTTTAGCAAGCTTACTTGCAATATAACGTATTGCATGATTAATGTGTAAGCACACATTAATGTCCAACACATGCACAAGGGAAGAGCAATCTTTAGTTCGAACTTGGTGACCATCCTAAATGTATCTAAGTGTATTTTAGGATTACAAGTCTTTACTAGTTACACTTGAAAGCATTGTTCTTCATTTAGCCTTAATTAATTACTAAGTCATCTTTAATAGTAATTATTGTTCTAGTGATATTGGCTTAAGTGTGTTGGTACTTGATGATCATACTAAGGATTTCTAGATAAGATTTAAGATCACAAGTTGTTGTTTAACACTTATGGGTTATGCCTAATCTTGGTTAATTTGTCATTAAGATGTCATTAGGCGTAATTAACCACGATTAGTGTTTTTATGACCAAAACTCAATTGAGTATGAAGAGGGCATCTATTCTAAGCATGGTGAGAAAGGTTTCATGAATTATAGATGTCGGGAACTAGTCAAACTTAATTTGGTCAAAAGTGGTGACAGAGAAAACTGCGGTCGCACTGCGGTTGACCGTCGTGGCGACCGTGCAACTTGTTTTCATAAAACTGCGTTGCAATTCAGTTTGGGGTTCTACGGCTGGGTATGCGGTCGACCGTACCTTGACCGTGTATTTTGCTAATCTTTAATTCCATTCTTTAAGCTATGTTTGACTTGGTCATTTGCAAGATAAAGTATGGATTAGTGACCTTGCGTGTTTTATGTTAAGATGTCGGTCATCACTTATGCATGTGTATGTGTCATCATCAAAACGTATTCTTTGATTAATCATCATATTTGACTTTGTCGTTTAGTTCATTAACCAACATTCAACCAACAGACTTGTCTTTATTCTAAGATATGAGAAAGATTGTCTACATCTCAGCTCCCCCATACCCCACACATGTGGGATTGGGTTTTGTTGTTGTTGTTGTACAAGAGCACCTTGTGACCGGCGTTCGCAAGGTCGAATGGGCACCTTGCGATTTGCGAGGGCATTTTGGCAATTTAAGTTTTTTTTTAATGGCGCATCGTTATAGTTTAATTGAAAAATATGCGTTTTAGTTAATAGCCCTAAACTTTAACCCCTAAAACCTTAAAACCTATAACCTAATATATTTGAAAGTTGCAATAATTGAGGTTAGAATCAATGATTTTTCTATATATAGTCCTAAGCACTATGTTTAAAATGTTAAGACATGCATCAATTTTTTTCTTAAAGATAGCCTTTAGAGCACTATAGATAGCCTTTAGAGCACTATCACTTCATAAAATCTAAAAACCTATCACAAATAGACCACTTCAAAGTAACTAGTAATACCTAACATATTTTACAGAAAAAACAATTACTTCAATCATACTAAACCAGATTACAAACAGGATCGTGCAACTTCTTTAGACACTTGAGGTTTAACAAAGTACTGCAGTACTCCGTATGTGAATTACCCTCCTTGTGCTACACCATTAACAATATGAACTTTCAACACAAAAGAGTCATCTTGAAAAGAAAATTAAAACAGCAACAAAATAGCGAAAATATATCGCTAAGAGAATCGATCTGCATCGAGCTTATTCTATGTTCAGGAATGCATATAAAAATAGCGAAAGCTCATGAAACCTAACAGAGATTATGAATAAATTCGATTCTAAACATGTAATCAAATACAAGCATTCGAACCAATTCACAAAACCTTTTCATATAGTCAAAAAGATTTGATCAAAAACGAAGCAAGTTAGAAACAAAACTTTTTTTGCGTAGACCGAAAAGACAGGTTGTCAAGAATGAAGCCTGGTCCGAGATCCTTACAAAACCATAAAGGATCTTGGATCAGACTTCATTCCAAACAACCCCATTTCTTTCATCATAGTTGTCAATAATCTTTGATGCTATGAACAAATATCATCCTGTAATACACACTTATATATACACATACACATACACATATATATAAATATATGAAGTCAATAAATAAAAATTAAAATGAGGGAAGCACATGAAATGACAGGTCACCTCACCACAAAAAGAAATGAAAAGCTATTACATTTTGGAAGCAAGGGGTTTGTCTTGTTACTCTTTATGCGGTGGACAGACAGTGGAGAGTGGTTAATAGTTTTCTAACAAATTTATAAAAGAAAAAAAAGAACAATAGTGCATACAACTACTATTCTTCTTGTACAGATTATGCATAATGTATAAGTTCTGTTAATAAAGTTTTCATTCTGTGTTTTCCAGAAACTACCCTTCTGCAACAGGGGAAGAAAATTTCATGATCACATGAGCCCAACAGGGGAAGAAAATTTCTGGACCATTTTGGGTATTTTAAGCTTTTGTTGTTACAGCATGTTGTTTAATATTAGTTATGAGTTTAATTTAAAGTTAAAGTTTTTAGTTATACCTGTATGCAAAGTTTTTGTTTTGTATATGTACACATGTATTTGTGTAATTTTCAATTTTGGTTTAAAAGTGTATTAATTAACCTTAACCCCTTTAATATTGTGCAATATTGAGACGGAATACAATCATAATCACTGGCTTAAAATGCAAACTCTAATGACTCAATATAGAGACTGCAAGGGGGTCTGTCTGGGTCCGGGTTCAAATGGGTCATCTTTAGTAGCCGAGACGGGTATGATTGTTTTCTTCTACGAACAAGTTTTTGCTAATATGTATAAATAATTATTCGTCAATTTGTGCTTGAACGAACAATATAGTTACAATAAAATCTAATTTCTTGAGAGGAGGTAGCAAGCAAGAAAAGAGACTTTAGATAACTTTCAACTCGTTCCACAAGGTAAAACCTTCCGTTTAACTCTTATTTTGTTTGGCTCATTTGACATGATACACAACCATATCAACCCATCCAGACGCAAATGGGTTGAAATAACCACATCTAACAAAATTGCTCAACATCAAACCAAAATAACTCAATTGTCAACATCCATGTCTTCCTCCTAAAGACAGAAGAAAGACGAACATTGCAATCGACCGACGAAGAAATATGGAGCTAAAACGGGAGGAAGAACATGCTAGCATGGGTTTCACATAACATTCAATTTAAAACCTGGAGACCCAAAAAACTTCAAAGGTGATATTGTTACAGTGATTGTATGCAATTAAAAAATGTACATTCTTTTCAACAATTTTGACCACAAAACAAAATTTCGAATTCCTTAGTGTTTTTACAAACTTTGAACATGAAGAGGCTTACAGGAGAACAAATATAAATATAAATACAATGATAATAAATTAATCAATGAATCACGAAACTGACTAGAGATGCCCATGGCAACAGAGGAACATCGAGATATCTCACAATCTGATTGACTGAAGGCGATAGAATTGAACTTCGGTCCAAGGGTGGTGGTCATGTCATTATACCAGAATCCTGCATAATCAGAAGCTATTATTCACAAGGTTGAAAAAGACGCGAGACAGACACGAGTCAGTCAGGACCTTGAAAGGTCGAATCGGTCAAGACGGGGTCGAGTTTTGACTGACGTTGACTGACACTAGAGCAAGACCACACAAAAAGGCAACTTTTGACTGACGTTGACCGACCTTTTTCCCGACTTTGACCACTTTTAGCCTTGACTGACTAATAAGACAGTTTTAGGTGAAACGGGATGGGCTAGTCACCAAACCGCCGCAACAACCATCGCAACGGTCACCGCACCGTCGTTTGCAACCATGATTATGCATATATAAAGACAAATATTTAACAAGATTCAAAAAAATTTTGAACACTCATATTGCTTATCTTTTCAAAGGAATACGTCGTTTGGCAAGAGGAAAAGTTATAAAGTTTAATATGTCAAGTTAAATGGTTCTGGTAGCATTTACATTTTGATTTTCATCGTTTGTTGAAAGTCGCTCATGCTCATATCTTACAAGGAGAAGCCAAGTTTCATCTTTCAAATAGTAGTTGGCTCATATTATTCTAGAGAAAGTGGTATAAAAATCTTGGTCAAAATTGGATAGATTAGAAGTGATCTAAAGTGTATTTAAAAGCTACAACCTCTTGAATCACTTCCTTTAATAAATCAATTTAAATAAAATCACATTAGTATATATAACTATAGCTTCTCTAATCATGTACTTTACACTAAAAATTAAAATACATACATTAATTACTTAAAAGAATACTATAAAATAGAAGGAAAAAAAAAAACTGAAATTGTTTACAGGTCGACCCGCCCTAGCCCATTTTAGTCGTGTGGAGTATTAACAATTAGACTACTTACCCGAACACACTCTAGAGATGTAACCCATTCTACCCAAATGGCCAACTTCAGTCTAAGGGCGAAAGGGAATACCAAATAAACGATAAACGACTAATACATTTGTTTACCTTTGTCGTTAGATTCGACACTGCCAAGTTCCATTTGTGTCTAGTTTTTGTGCCTGCCACTTGCCCAACTTTCGCCACTTTACCAAAAGCACCATTTAACCAAGTTGCTCCAGCCGTCACATATCTAAACAAATCACACAACACACTATTATAACTTTCTAAATCAACAATCATTTTTGTATGTTTCCAACTAGATCCTATTTCAATATTTTAGTTCATGTGAAATGAAACCTGCTTGATTTGACAGCTGATCCTGTATTGTTTAATTTCTTCTCAGCTGCGAGTAACGCTGCCATTGTTTTGTCAGAAACTTGAAGCCTTTGATCAACGGACTTAACTTTTTGATTCACGACAGAGATCCCAACGTTAAACTTTTCTGTTAGACCAACTTTCTTATCTAACGAAATCACTCGTGCAGATGCATTGGCTCTTAGTTGATGTTTCTCGTCAAATGCTTTAGCTTTATTCATCGCGTCTTGCCCAATGGCCGAACCTTTTGCCAAGACACTTGAAACAACAACTTGTGCTTTATTAGCATATATTCTACTACGAGGAGATGCACCGTTGGCCTGTTAACATGTGGAAAGAGTTCAAAATTTGGAAGTATATAATGTTGTAAAAATGGAAACATTATGAAGTCGAATACTGGACTGTATATAAGATATCTTGTGTACTGAAAATGTAACTTTAGCTCCTTTATCGGCCGGAATAGTAACCATACTGCTTATGAATGGTTAAATAAGATTTGTCCTTATATCAGACTGATCAAAATGAAAAACCTAGCTATAAGGGGAACGGGTCAAAAATTGTATAGGAAGTCGTCCAAATAAATTTTTAACGCATACAATTAACTTCCATTTACGAAACTTTGGATTGTTATTTCAATACTACTCCGTAATATAATATTTTTATCAAAATTAATGCTTTTTTGCTTGTTTCTAAAAGGTTTATATTTATATTCTGTAATACTATGACAGAAAAATGTTTTGGGTCAAGCAAAAACGTCTTGGCCCATTTTGACACTTGAACAGTACTGAAATTGCCATGTTTTAACGAGAACCCATTTTGACACATCACCTAATCTGCCCCACGACCATATAGACATCTCAAAAAGGGAATAGTCAGATTATTTTGGGAGGGAGTAACACTTTCATTGTCTCACGAGTACTCTCCTACCTCACTATATGAGAAAGAACTTTGTCGAGACATGCTCCCGGCATTATTAACTTCACAAACTTCCTGCATTTAGTGTATGACGAGATAAGTTTCAATTACGAAAGGTGAAAGTAGTTATATATATAAATATAATGAATAACAAACATACCTCCTCAGGGGTTGGTACATAATTGTCAACTTGGGTAATTTTAACAACCTGATCCACTAGTGTCGCTCCCTGTAAAACAATACACATAATACACAACTTGATACTTCAATAAGAATGTAAGTTACATCGATCTTTTTAACAATAATATTAGATAAAATATGGATTCGACCCGCTTATTAGCATGTTTAAAACACAAAGAACTCTTTAATAGTTTATAGTGGATAGTGCATATACGTTAAATAATTAAAAAAATTATGGATGCTAAATGCACATTGTTAACTACTGTAATATAAATTCGTTTACCTTCAACTACTCATATACTTATACTATAACCTTATCATTACCGGTAGCTTATTCCATTCTATAAATGCAATAAGCAATCTTCAAGTATTGGATAACTACTGTATTGCTTATGACATAAAGTAAAAAAAACACTTTTGGGATTACATATTTGAAAGTACTTTTTAAAGTGTTTATTTCAAATATTATAATGAGATAAATACATTTCCAAAAGAGTGTTTGGTAGTGTTTTTCTAATGTCCAAATAAGTGATAATCACTCAAAATATATGCAATTACTAACAGCTCCTAATAATAAATAAATGTAAATGTAATTATATAAACATAGATATAGATAATAGATATAATACTATTAATATAAACTGAATAATTACCGAAAGTGATAATGCAATTTCAAGTGCTTTTTGATCCTTAAAGGTCACATATGCAATCTTGTTTCTTTCAGAATCACTACATTCAAATATTCAAATAAATTAATAAATAAAAACATCAAATGCAATACAATTGAATAAAAATATAACTATAAATTAATAATAATAATTAATAATAATAATAATAATAATAATAATAATAATAATAATAATAATTAATAATAATAATAATAATAATAATAATAATAATAATAATAATAATTATTATTATTATTATTATTATTATTATTATTATTATTATTATTATTATTATTTAATAATAATAATAATTATTATTATTATTATTATTATTAATAAAACTAACCGGCAGATCTGAATGTGCTGAATTTCACCACAAAAAGAGAAAAACTCATGAATTTCTCTGTGAGTTGCTAGATCTGAAAGTTGTCCTAGTTGAACTGTTGTTGACTGTAATAAATTCATGAATTCGGTAAGCTACATTATTAGTATAAAATAATTAGTAATAAACTGAGATTAAATAATAGTATGATTTAGGAATTAGGATGAAATTAGAGTACGGAAAGAACCTGCATTCTGGATGTGGTGAATGTCTGTTGAATCAGTGAAAATGAATTCAGGTGATTTGTTTGTGGAGATTGAGGAAGAATGTAAATGTAATCAGGCCATTAAAGTGCTTTTATGTGGTTATGATTATAAAATCAGCATGCTTGGCTTTATATGGCTGGCAATATCTCAAGACATATTTATGGGAATTTTTTATTAAACATAATCATAACCTACAAATTATAGATTATAATAAACAAATTTGTTGGTTTATTACGGAGTATAAGTTTGTAGTTTCCTAGCTATTATTGGTGCTTTGGTTTAGGCTTGGTTCTTTAGGTTTGTTTGTGGATCGTGTTGTGATTTGGTTGGTTTCGGCTCGTCTCAAAATAACTGTTGTTACTTTGTTTTTGTTGTCTAAGTTTGGTTGTGTTTTCTTTGAGTGGGACATTGTTCAAGTCGGTTATTGTATCAAGTTTCTTTGAAAAATTCTTCCACTTTTAGTGAAAGAGCTAAGTTTAATATAAGTTTTTAGTTTTTTTTTTTTTTTACTACAGAAATAGAGTTTACCGTCAAAATGCCCAAGAAAAAAAAATTGTGCTACATATCGAAAAAAATAAAATTGCAAAATTGCTCACACAAGACACAAAATTGTTTGCTTTCGGGTTGATTTTTCGATCATGATTGAAAGTTTTCGGTCGTGACCGGAAATTTCTCGGTCGTTACCCCAAAATTTTTGTTTATGCCCATTTCCAAGAGATTTGCGAGTAGGCAACTAGGGCCAAAAGTTGATTACGCACATTTGCAAGTGATTTCGTATGACATGATTATCGAATAAAAGTAAATAAGATTTTATGATATTTAGTAAATATTTTCGGATAACGTTACAACAATATAAATATAATGATCAACAAACATTTATTATTATTTTTATCTCACTTTCAACAGAAAATCTCATTAAAATGAATGATGTGTTTATGATGTTCAATCTTTACCAGGGGATATCTAAAATGGTTGTTGTCATCTAAAGCAACTAACATCACCTTACATGTACAATATGTTTGAAGAGCTTTCTATCAATTGTTTTATATCATACATTCATTATGTATATTCATATGACGTTCGCTAATTCTATTGGACATTGAAATCTAATCGTTATTCAAATTCAATGTTATGCGTTCTTATTGAGACGTAACAAAAGTCAATAATGCATTCGGCTTCCCACATGAAAGCTAGCAATTTTGATTTTTAGTTTTGATCATATGAATTGGAGTGTAGACTCCCGTCTTACATGCCACATTGACCTCCGCATGAACGTAGTGATGCAAATAGTTGTTCAACCGCCATTATAGACATCTGCATTGCTACTAAAAGTATCATGCATTGTCATCCTAAAAGTTGTGTGAAGAATAAAGTTTTTCGTAGTAGCATGACGAGTCGTGGAAGTGAATGAATTTGATGACGTTCTTGTTAAAGAGGCCATTATGATGTTTTGGTTCATAAATGGTATTAGATTTGAAGTCGTCATTGTTAATAAGATGCAATGGAAACCTTAATGGACCCACTACCTGTCGGAATGTTTCTTATCAAAAAATTTTGTTTTCTTAACTTCAACTATAACGGTTGTATTATTATAATGTACCTCGAAGTAAATTGATGTATTAAATGAGCATCTGCTATGTACATTTATTTTGAATATATGGAATAAAAGTATCGTTATATTATCTCGAACACCAAGTTACAAGGCAAAAATGATGGTGTAAAACCAGTCGCAAACGTGTAAACCTTTCAAAGTGAAGGTAGCGATATAAATATCAAAGCCATACGCAAATCCCCTACGAACGGGCGTATCTAACTTTTGTCCCTCATCGTCTGGTCTCAAATCTCTTGCAAATGTACCTAATTGAAAATTTGTGAGTCGTGATCGAATATTTATGGTCGCGAACGAAAATTTCCCGTCATGCCCATAAACAAACGATTTACGTTTTGCGTGGGTAAATTTGCAAATTTTCTTTTAAGCAAAACGTTATGTAGAGGGGTGTCATTAACTTTCTTCGTTAAATGCCAACGTGGCATGACACGTCACTTTTTTTCCACGTGGATCGGTTACCGTTCTTCATAAAAATTCGCCAAACACTAAATTATGATGAATTGAAACTTAAAATCAATGAGAATTCACCAACAATGAATCGACGAACTAAATGATGAACACCAAAAATTAAATTCGAAATCTAGGAAGTTTTATAAATCGATTTCTTCATGAAAGTTGCTCTAAATCCTTCCATTAACACTCTAAAATCATCTTCTTCATCCGAAACAACACATAGACGTCGAATTTGATCAAGAACACTGCGTTTGACTTTTTATCCGAAAATTTGACCAAAAAATTCGGATTCGATTCAACGAATTTGATCTTCAAAATTTGCAGACACGATCACTAGCTGAAAATGAAGAACTCTGCAATTTTACTTCCCTCGATTTCGTTCCGAATCGATCCCGAGGCCAAATTTTGTTTACTTTTCGCATAATGATGAACACAAATCGAATTGCATCGAATTTTTTGTTCTTTACTGGATTTGATGACGAACTTAGCTTAGGATTAGTGTACGGATCATGAATGTAACATCAATTTGTGATGAGAAACAAGAATGAACGAATTCGATTTTTTAGCTCATAAATGTATGGGTACACTAGCAGATTAGCTCATAATAAAGAAATATTATGGTCAATGTGCAAGTGTGTAACTGGTCCACGTGTAAAAAAAGTGACGTGTCATGCCACAGTGGCGTTTAACGAAGAAAGTTAACGACACCCATTTTTTTGTTTAACTTTTGAAAAAAGTTTTTTATTTTATATTCGAATCAAATAGGTTAGCTAGAATATGAAAACCATGAAAATATATTACCTTTTAATGTAATTATTTGTTCTTTTTTTAACCTACTTATTTGTTGAAGGTTAATTCAAAAGCAATCTCTCTATGCATATAATATTGAGCGGAGTACTTTTTCTATTATTAGGTTATTTCATTCTTGTAAAGAATTGTTTATATCTCATCTTTACGATAAGTTTTGTGGTTGTGGTTGTTTTTTTTTTTGGCAAATAACTTAATAACATTATAATAGATCCGAAAATCAACAAGTACAACCGATACAAATAATCCAAAACGAGATCTAGCCAAACGAAAACAAACTTAACAAAACCGCCTCACCGATAGTGAGAACACGTTCATCTAGGAAGTAAAAACAAGGCTAGAACTATAACATATGGACGCAAAGTTACGACTATAACATATGGTTGTGGTTGTGCTTGTGGTGGTGGTTGTTGTTTGTTACTCTATTCTTCAAAAGTAAACGATACACAAAAAGCTTTAAATAGTTTAATAGTGCATAAAAAACCGTCTGTTAATTTTAATTCTCCGTTTTGATATTTTGTTGGTCATCTCATCTCGTATTCAACACTCGGCTGTTTATCAATCGCGTAAGTCAAAATAAACACACACCGTAATCCACACCCTAATTGCCACCGTTAAATCACCAATTTTTCACCACAAGATCCAATTGATGTTCAGTTTCGCCGCATATTCATCCGCCGTTACTTTCTAAATTCACAATTGCTACAGAATACATATCCTCCGAAAACCACCGCACAAAAGCTCCGGCGATCGACAATACATCATTTGCTATAGAAATTGAAACTTAGAGGAATCAATTCCAATAGAATGAAAACCTTCGGTGTAGGAACAGAACGAAATGGATTTGAATCGGCGAAGATTGATCAAGCCCTAGGTAACAAAACCCTAGCTGATAAAATTGAGAATGTAGGCGTTAAAACTCCGGTGGTTGTAGAAGAACCTGTGAAGAAGAAGAAGGTGAGAATTGTGAAGAAGATTGTGAAGAAAAAAATAATTAAAAAGGTACCGAAGCGATTGTTAGTTGTACCTAATTGTAATGATTTAGAAAAAAATGTAACTGCTAATAATGATAATACTATTATGGAAATTGAAGAAACAAATAAGGACGGTATTGATGAGTTAAAGGTGAAGGATAGTGATCAGAATCGAATTGAATTGAAGGATGATGATCAGAAGCAAATTGAGTTGAAGGATAGTGATGAGAATCGAATCGAATTGAAGGATGATGATCAGAAGGTATTTGAGTTGGGGGATAGTGATACAAAGGGAATTGAAGTGCAGGATACTGATAAGAAGCAAATTGGATCGGGATATAGTGATAATAAGGGAGTTGAATTGAAAGATAGTGATCATGATCAAATTGAAGAGGAGGTTAGTGATCAGAAGTGGATGGAGTTGCAAGATTATAATCAGAATGGAATTGAATTGCAGGATAGTGATCAAAATGAATCTGCATTGCAGGATATGGATCGGAAGAGTGATGAAATGGAGGATAGTGATGGAAATCGAATTGAAATGTGCATTCGTGATGAGAAACGGGTTGAAATGCTGGACAGTGATCAAAATCGAAATGATTTGCCGAATAGTGATCAAAATCAGATTGAATTGCAGGATAATGATCTTCAACGAAATGAACCAAAGGATGGTGATCAGATTGGAATTAGTTTGAAGGATAGTGATGAGAAGCAAGCTGAATTTCTGGACAGTGAACATGATAATAACACTATGGATGTAGAAGAGCATGAAGGTGAGGAGGGTGTGAAGGATCTGGTAGTGAATAGTCAAAATGAAGGTTTAAAATCACAAGAAGTTGAAAGTAAGAAAACAGAGGTGAGTAGAGAAACGATAGTATCATGGTGGCGTATGAAGCAAAGGACGAAGATTTTCATCCACGGGTTAAATAAGGAGACAGTGGAAGATGATATTAGAAAAGTGTTTGAAAACTTTGGTGAGATTGTTGAAGTGAAAATGATAAGAAACCTCAGATCAGGGAAGAGTAGGGGGTTTGGCTTTATCAGGTATGCTTTAGCAGAACATGCTAACCTGGCTCTGACTAGATACCGCAATATTCAGGTAACTCTACTTTGTCGACTTATCTGCTTGTAGATTGTTTATAACTGTTTTGTACAATCAGCATCTGGTTTGAAGTATCTGCACATAACTAGATTAAAAAAGACCAAAAGACCACAAACTACTCTTCTTAAATAATAACATTCCGGAATATGATGCGATGCGTTAATTTGTCAGTTGGTGTAATCAGTATATATATACTCTACTATTTAGATAACAAGTTTTTTAAAAATGGGAATCGCTTTGTGTTTGTATTCTATTTCGTGATATAATTGTAATTTTATAAGAGTCAAATGCCCGGTATGGGCTTTAGTTATATTACATTGTTTTTAGGTTTAGTACGTATGGGTGTTCAGTATGAGTTACTAATTACTGCTGTCAGGCTTTAGGGAAGTTATCTGCGTGCAGTTTATTATTTCTCGTACAAAGTTCAACCAGGCCTTGCTTTCTTGTTCCCGATTATTCGTAAATGTGAAAATGAACTGAGCAGATTATGAGTGTGGCTAATAATGTATATGAGCGATATGAGTGAAGTGTCTGAAATGTATTGAACATTATAACTATTCAATTGTAATCCAACTTCAGAAGTTACCATAGTATCTATCAAACTTTTTTTTATGTCCTGGGTATGTATCATGTTACTTTTCCCCGTAACTATATTTCTTGATGATGTGGCCAGCCTTATAATTTTCCACATCATTAAATCCACCATTTTACTACTCCTAAGAGAGTAAGAGGTCAGATCTGCAACAACAATAATTGAAATTTTTTTATACGTATAAAAGAATTCTAATGTTATGATACATAAATTTTAAAATTGTCTAAAGTTTAATACATTTTCAGACACCTGGCCCTATTTATAATGAAGGAAGACAACATACTTTATCTAGTTATTAGTATTGAAAAAATGATCAATTGCATTGATTACATGAATGCAGGACTAATATGAAGCAACTTAAATGTTAGTGTTTTTGTTAACTTCATAGTGTAGCTCTTTTAGTTTTTACAAATATTCTGAATTATTCAGACAATAAGGTATACTCAATTTAATATCCTTAACTATTTTCTGCTCTGTTGTTCAAAATTTTAAGCAAATATTATGTGAAGCTCTTATATTGTTTTGAATTGGTGGCCTTAGTAATGCATTTTGCTGCTATTAAGATTATAGAGTAGAAATATAGACTTACTTTGGTTTAATACCATATATTTTGTTTTATGGTTTCTGAAATACAACTACAGATCTGTGGAAGCATGTGTCACACAGCTGCTGTTGAAGGATATGATACTATCTTACTCAATTATATTGATAAGAAGTGGAACAATGAAAATGTAAGCCATAGATTGATTATTGATCTTTTGTAACTTCTCAGCCATAGCAAGATATAATTGAATATAATTATCTGTTGGGCAGGTCCTCACGTTATTACAGGAACTTGATATCAAGAATATAGATGAAGTAACAGTTGCACCTGACCCTCAGAACACTCAGCTAAATGGTGGTTTTGCATTTCTTGAATTTGAAACGAGGAGGGATGCTCAACTGGCTTACCAGAAACTTCAAAAGAAAGACATTTTTGGGAAAAATTCTAAAATAAAAGTTTCATGGGCCGAGTCATTGACTGATCCAGTTGAAGAAGAGATGCAAAATGTATGTAATTTATCATCTTTTAGCTGTCTTTATTTTTGATTCTTCATTTTCTCACGGAAGTTGGAGTCAAAGTAGCTTACTTATAGGCTAGGTTGCAAGACTTGCAACTTGGGGAGTACTAGGTCGGGACTTTGTAGGGAGTAATCGGAAACTCGGGGATTAACCGGGGAGCTCAATCGGATTTGACATTTTTATACATTTAAATAATAAATTTCAAAATTATATGTGTAAGTATAGAATAAAAACATAAACATAAATATTAACATTAACATAATTGTCTAAAAACATAAACCATCACAAGATATAGCCAGTGGTTGAGGTCCTGAGTTTCTTGCAAGAGATCTCAGGTTTGAATCTTGTCTAGGACGAATATTTTCTGGTGGCCAGGGAAGTGTTTCGGGAAGGGTTGGAAACATCCATGGAGTAATCCTGTTGCGTATATTAGAGTATTATGTCGGATTACTCGTCCTCTAGGTAGCCCAAACAGGGAAAAACCTTCTACCTTTTTACCATTTTTGTCTAATAACATAAATATAATCGTTATTTGTCCTAAATTCTATAATTCTAGTTTAAATTCATACTATCATGTTGACCAATTTTGACTTTGACCAACAAATCCGATTTTGAACCATTAACCTACGTTGACTGATTAATTAAACAGTTTTTTTTAAAAATCGGATCGGTTTGTACTCAAAAGGGAGTAATCGAGGTTTTTTTGCAATGTGCTTGTAGGGGGTGTTAGGATTTACATTTTGAACCGATAAGTTAAATATGTCTTGAAGTGACAATAATCTATCTTCTAATGTTTTATTAACAACTGTTTCTGATTATGGGTCACATAATCAAGTGTGGATAAGCCTTTTTCAATAAGCTGCAAGAGAACTATATGTCTAAAGGTTAAATGAGATTACTTATGTACTCGTCCTGTTCATTTGATTTGAAGCTCAGAACACGTGTCGCAAATAAAATAAAAAAAAAGAAAAGGAAATTTTCTTGGTCATGTTGTTTTTTTATCATTTATACTATAATAATTCAGTATTTGACAAACCCTTAAACAGTCAAACATATGATAATCAGATTATTAATAACATTAGCAGCACCTCCAAACATTATTGTTGACATCCTATTTTAACACAGGTTACTATGATTCTGATTGATTGATTGATTGATTGATTGATACCACATAATCACTTTTAAAGTACACATCCAAAGATCCCTTGATCAATTTTCTCATTTTGTGAACCTTTCCCGCTTTGATTCGAGTTTGGGTATAAGTTCCTCTTACAAAGAAATCTTCAGTCACTCAAGTTAAGGTTGCTTTGTGTAGGTCAAATCTGTTCATGCTCAAAATATACCTCCCTCTTGGGGCGAAAAGGAAGTAAAGGACCATTTTAAAATGTTTGGTGAAATCGAAAGCATTGCTCTTGCCAAAAATCTCCATTCAGCCAAACGGGACGACTTTGCATTCATCAATTACAAGACACATGAGGCTGCTCGTTCTTGTATAGAGGCATCAACTTGCAAAAAGTCAACCAACCAGTATGGACCCCAGGTATGTTATAGTTATCTGATCAATTTAATATCTGTTAGAGGTAGCAATCTCAACCTACTTATGTATGAATGCATTGATTTGGGCTAGTTTTTTAGTTTCATTTAGTATGTTAATGTGATTCACATACCTTGGATTTGTAGGCTCAAATGAAGGTTTCTTTTTCAAAAACAATACCAAAAGGTAAGTCAATCAAGACCATCTCAGAGGCTGCTGTTACTACGGTACCCAAAGTTTCTCAAAAGCCAAATCAATCAAGACCATATCAGAGTCAATACCAAAACACAATACAATCAAGACCCTCACAAGCATTGTTAAATGTTTACAAACCACAACAACCTAAAAACATGAATGTACCTAGTATTGGAAGACATAATAATGTTAGAGGATCTTCAACTACTGCTGAACTTGTACAGCTTCTAAGGGAGCAAGCATCATGGAAGCTTGATCAACCAAGTTCAACTGCAGGTTGTTAACAATTACACCACCATTTTTTTTTTTTTATCTTAAATGGGTCATATAAAAATTTTAATCGAAAGTGTACTGGGATGAAAGTAAGTCACCCAGCGTCTATTATTAATGCACATAACCTTTTTTAAATGATTTTGATTCTTTTTTAATCATTGATAGCACATTACATTTCAAAAAGGGTCAAATGTAATGTAACATTATTTAAAAATGTAATGTGTAACATTATTTTTAAATCTACTTAGGTGTTCATCCTTCATACTTTCCAGACATGAGTACTGTTCATCATCAAACCTCATCTAGAGGGGCGCAATTAATTCCAGAACTGGTAATTTTTATTACATACTGACACCACAAAAGTGATTATGGGGGGAAATCACATAGCACTCATGGTTGTGTACTGGAATTTACATATGCAGGGAAACAATTCATTATATCATGATCCCCGATACCACCAACCTCTTCGCCATATTCCTAGTGCTGCACAACCCAGGTTTGTTGCGTATTTCCTGATACATAGATTATTTCTTTAAGTCAATTGTTTGTACAAATTATATTCCTTTAAGTTACCTATATGTACAAATTATAATTCTGATGAGAAATGACGTTATATTTTTCTCGTTACAAGCAGACCAATAGCGACATCCTTCCCTCATTATGACCCGCCGCGTGCTCATTACATATCTGGTACAGTTTTAGTTAATTATCATACTTGTTTATGGCTGTATAGCCGGTTTGGATAATGATCTCCTAACGCTCTACTTAACAGGATCATTTAATGTGGTACAAGCTAATCCGAGGTACCTTCAGGTATGTTCGGTATGAAAACAATGATGAGAAAAAAAGAAAACCAAATTTTTTTATTTCAATAAAGTAATTTTCATACCTGCTTTTGCAGACAAGACACCAACCGACTTACCCTGGAAGTAATAACATATATCGGTGACTGCATGAGCTGTAAGTAACTTCCTTTCTTCAATTGTTTCACATATAAAATCATCAACAAATGCTCTTATGATCTGGGTCTCAAGGGGCTTTTTGACCTAATATTTCTATTTGAGTTTGTTTATAATAAATGAAGTGAACAAAAATGGTGTCTAATATTGGTTTTGTCTGTCAATATTTTTGGAGAACATTCGTCAGCAGGTGATAAATTTTATCATTTTCTTTGCGTTCGCTAAAACTTTCATTCGATGCATGATTGTACAGGACCTGTTAGCTACTAAGAAGACATCATCTGTGGACACCGTCATCCGTGGGGGCAAAAAATACGATATATGAATGCTTTTGTGGTTACATACTTGCATGTACTAACAGAATTAGCGTTACAAATTAGTTTTGCAGTGTTAGAAATTACATTTTCAGCCCTGCTTATTTTCATCTTGTTCGTTGAAAAGACATACATTTAACTTGTTATGCACAGTTTGTATATGTGTTAATTATGTGTAGTATACACATGGGATAAGTTGTGGGTTCGAGTCTATGAAAATAAACAAGTGAAGTTCGTATGTTTTGTTTTATGATCAAGCGTTGAATCATGTATGTGTTTTGAACTTACCTTGGGACTCAAACTCAAAGTAAATTATCAGAAAAGTAGTCTTTTTGGAGTTTGTGTCGACAAATCCTCAATTGATGCGATGGCTTGTTACTTCCGTTGTAAAGCGGGTTCTTTCCCATTTACGTACCTTGGTATCCCGGTTGGTGGTCAAATGAATAGATTAAAAAGTTGGGCCTCGGTCATTAGTAAATTTGAGAAACGGTTATCGGATTGGAAAGCACGTTCGATGTCATATGGTGGACGCTTGACTCTTGTGAAATCGGTGTTGAATAGTTTGCCGTTGTACTTCTTTTCACTTTTTCGTGCCCCTCAATGTGTGATCAAAAAACTCGAGAGTAAGTTCTTTTATTCCATGGGTCAAATGGGAGGATGTTATTCTTGATTATGGGGCGGGTGGGTTAAATTTGGATTCACTAAAAAATAAAAATTTGGCCTTAATCGGTAAGTGGTGGTGGCGGTTTAAAACCGAACCCGACTCCTGATGGGTTAAGGTCATCACGAGCATTTATGGCCCTTCCGGGGGTCTTGAGTATGGCTATCAATTACCTTTCTCTTCGTACAATTCTGTTTGGTCGACTATTCTTGCAACAGGTGAGCAGATCGAAGGTTTGGGGGTCAGTTTTAGGAGCTTATTTGCGCGTGTGATTGGAGATGGATCATACATTTCCTTTTGGGAAGACGTCTGGATTAGTGACAAGAAACTTAAGGAAAGATTCAAAAGAATTTCAAGACCGGATGTGAATCAAGCGGCAACTGTTCAAGATCGATTGTTTTGGTCCGGGGCAGAAACTATTCCGGTCTGGAATTGGGTCAGAGAACTAGCGGGTCGGGCAAGAGACGAACTAGCGAACCTGGTATCACTTCTAGGGTCGGTTAAAATGGACCCGAACAGGACGGATTCGTGGGAATGGGCCGGAAATAACAAAAAAACATTCACCACCAAAGATTTGACAAAACTTATCAATGAGAAAACTCTTTGTGCCGTACCAAATACCTTGAAGACTCTTAAAAATCAATTGGTCCCCAAAAAAAAGTGGAAGTGTTTATTTGGCGTGCTAGGAAAAGGCGACTACCGGTGAGAACCGAACTCGACAAATGTGGAATTGATCTAAACTCGGTCTGATGCCATCTTTGTGATAATGATGTTGAAACGGTATTGCACTCATTACTATCGTGCAAAAAGGCTGAGGAAATATGGGGCAAAATTTTCGCATGGTGGGGAATTGGATTCAATTCGAGTTATTCCCTTGACGAGATGCTTGAGGTAAGTGCGATGCAACAAGGAACAAACTCGGGAAAATTAATATGGCAAGCGGTGATATGGATAAGTTGTTATATCATTTGGAAAAATCGTAATCTTTTGATCTTCAAAAACAAAGGGTGGAGCTCTCCGAATGTATTCAACGAGATCCAAAACACATGCTTTGAGTGGATAGCAAAGAGGATCAAAGGAAAATTTCTCGAATGGCACAATTGGTTCCATAATCCTTCATGTTATCTTAGTTAGGTTGAGTCTATAATTGATGCTATCTAAGCATCTCCTTGTAAATTGTGTGAACTTGTGCGGCCTACTTGAACGATTATGTGCTTGTAGGCTCCTCTTGTAAATTTTTGCGACGTAAATAAAATTATTGCTTTTCAAAAAAAAAAAAAAGTTGTTAGCCATTAGGCCCCATTAGTCCATCACAATCCATGGTGTTGCTTTCACAATTTAAGAAATGAAAATTGCTTCTAGTAAGAATTCAATTAAAATTGTGCAAGAAGTCTTGCTCGCTAACCGTAGAAATTACAATTCGAGTCATCCTAATCAATGTACTTTACACTTTTGTCACGTTTGTGTTAGTTAAAGTGCCTGAATTCAATTTGTATTAACGGGTAACCGAAGAGGTTTTTCTAAATACATATATATCTATACATCTATACATTATTATAAATCACGTGTCATTAATCTTACGTGTCATTTTTTCAATCAATCTGAACTAAATTTGCACACGTGTCAATACAGATTCGGAGAGAGGGGGATGTTTGTGGAAGCTTTGCATCCCCCAACTCTTCATATAAGCGAATTATAGTGTTAAAAATTGTATATTAGTTGTCAATATTCCCAAATAATAAACACAAACATCCCTAAAATATGATTAACATATGTCATAGTTACGATGTATACATGAAAATTTTATGTTAGATATTTAATCTTTGTGAAATACATCCTCTATCCGTGAGTCCTGACTTCGCCTCTGTGTCAATATCTCAATTAAACTAAATTAAATAATCTTACATGTCATTATCTCAATTAAATCGAATTAAATAATAAAAACTTTCCAAAATAACTCACTAATATTTTATTTAATTACGTTTGAAATCAGAATAATAATCCAAATATAATTAGATCTCTAATTCAAATCAATTTCGTTATTGTTTCTTACTTTGGAAGTTATCTATTTGTTTTAAAATTCACGCTCAACTAATTGAAAAATACTTGATTTATTAAGTTTCCATAATTAGAGGCATAAACAATACTCCGTAAATAATTGAAATTTATATTTTAGTATCTTCTTATAATTTTATAATTTGATGCCCAACTTTCCATTAAATTTATTCATTATTCGGCATAAAATCAATATTCATAAACAAGATCAGTAATTAACTAACGTTGAGATATTATCTAACTATTCTGTTTAATAACTATTTTAATAAAAATATCATCTAACGATTATCATGTTCCTAATCATAGAGGATTATCATGTAACGATTCTATTTTATTACCATTTTCATGTTCCTAATTATAGTCCACGTTTGATCCATAACATCTATAATTGTCGTAATGCTAACAATTTTTAAAACTATTTTTTTCGATTTCTGTCCAACGAACGGGCTCATAAAACTTCCATGTTCCTAATTATAATTTACATTTGATCGATAACATCTGTAATTGTCGTCAATACTAACGATTTTAAAAATTAATATTTACAATTTATGTTCAACGAACGGGCTCATAAAACATTCATGTTCCTAATTATAGTCTACATTTGATCGATTGTAATTGTCGTTAATACTAACGATTTTAAAAGTTAATATTTACAACTTCTGTCCAACGGACGGGCTCATAAAACTAGTGTGTGTGTATATACATATATATATATATATATATATATATATATATATATATATATATATATATATATATATATATATATATATATATATATATATATATAGTAAAAGGATTTAGAGGGACTAAGAGTGGGGGAGAACTCATAGAACCCACAGAATGAGTCAATCTGCACTTTATAAAGGTGAGATCGAACATAATAGATCATAGATTATAATTAGATTAGCAAATTTGAAGTTTGCTTTGTGTATTTATAAAGGTTATACAATATACTAAACTTAAAGTTTGCTTTGTGTTCACTTTTCGGGTGAATGGTAATTTTGTATCTGTTTTTTTATTTATTTTTATCATGAGCTTTTTTAATGATTCACTTTTTTTGGTTTTGTTCTTCTTTGTTTTTTTTTTATTCTTTCGACCCACGCTTTCCGTTTTTTATTTAAATTAGACAAAATTGTCAAAATGGTCTATGTGTTTGCCCATTTTTGCCCTTTTCATCCTTGTTTTTTAAAAAACTGTAATTTTCATCTTTAATAGCGTAAATGTGTCCAATTTAGTCCCCGCGTTAAGGGATGGTTAGATTGCCCGTTAGTGTAGACTCGAGCATATCATGTGATTATAAACCGCTATCTAATATATACGCAGTATAATGAAGGGAGCCCTAATTCAGTTTGTCTTTCGTTCTATACACATACAAAAATTCCCCAAATCAACCTTCGATTCTAATTCAGAATTACTGTGTATTGTGTTTGTGGTAGTATGTCGATTGTTATCACGTGATATGCACGAGCCTACACTATTTGGGACATATTTACGATATTAAGGATGAAAGTTGCAGTTTTTAAAAAAACAGAGATGAAAATGGCAAAAATGAACAAACATTGGGACCATTTTGACAATTTTGTCTTTAAATTATGTTTTCCTTCTTGTCTTTTGTCCTCAACTTTTAGTTTTTTCACCTTTTACTAAACTGTTAAATTAAATTAAAAACAAAATTGCTATTTTCGTTCCTGTGTTTATTAGCGTTTGCCCAAATCGTCCATCTGTTCACATTTATGCAAAATGCATCCTTAATTGCCAAAATTATTCCTATTTTCGTCCCTCTTATTACGTCAGTTAAACAACACCGTTAGTGTTTACCACATGCTAGTCACGTGACAGTAAATCCCAAATTAAATACCAATTAAACGATTCAAAACCCTAATTCATCTTCTTCTTCGTTCGCCAAAAATTCCAAAATTGAATACACATTCCAATGGTTGTGTATTGTGTGTGTGTGTGTGATAGTTTTTCTGCTATTCGCAAATCTTCGACATCAAAGAATCCAGGTCGTAGATTCTATTGCTGTGCTCGAAAGGTTTGTTCGTTAATTTTAATGTTAATTCCACCAACAGAGACACGATTAATTGACATGTAAACTAAAAATGATACAAAGGAAAGAATTGCGACTTCATTGGATGGGTGGATCCTCCTATTGAAGATGTTGTGACAACCCGGAAATTTCCGACCAAATTTAAACTTTACCTTTATATTATTCCGACACGATAAGCAAAGTTGTTAAGTTGAATCTCAAGAATTTTAAACTGTGTTCATACATTCATTTAACCTCGACCAAATTCCGACGATTCACGAACCATTATATAAATGGATATGAATATATATATGTATATGTATATATTTTATAACTTGAAAATGTTAACAAGGTATTAAACGTATAATACTTTACATGAACGCATTTGCCTCTATATATGTTTAATATATTTATCGGCGGATTTAAAAGATAATATCAAATAATTGAATTATCAGATTTATTGTGATATGATTACGTGTCTCTGTTGTAAGGTCCACTATGATTTAAGAAATCTGTTCTTTTTAACGATATTCGGAATTATTGGTAAAGTGATTTACAAGTAAGAACAAAAGTGTCAATTAACGGGAACTAGACAAGGGTTAGTGTAGTTCCTGTTCAATGTTCTATTTATATGCGTCAACTATTTAATTTTAATATTATTTAAGATGAAAGTAATGTTATGGGATATAGATAACTTAAAAAATAAATATCGACGTTTTACCTTAAAATGATTTCGTACGTTCATTTAATCTTTGAACTTTATCTCATGCTTCATCAATATTTAGTAATTTAAAAACTTGAAACCTATTATATATAAATTTTACTTTTCAAATACGATATAACGATTTTCATTATTTTAACCTTTTAACAAAATGATTCTTAAATATATATTAGTTTTGGAAAACAAAAGCTATCATATTTATTTGGTTTAGTACTAAAACGTTTTCAATCTGGAGAAAACTTTATTATCAAAATGTTTTATGAGATACCTTGTTAATGAATTTTGAAGAACTTAATTAGAGCTTTATATTATAAATTTCAAATATATATTGTGTTTCAAAAATGTAAGCATAATATGACATAATATTTTCTATCATTTAAACGATTATAAATGAGTCTTGAAATATAATTACTTTTGAAAAACTAAATATTATATTATTAAATAAATATTTCAAACTTATATTTTGAGATAAATATATATATATATATATATATATATATATATATATATATATATATATATATATATTTACAATATAACGAGATATAATAATAACGTAGTCATAAAACGTTTTAATTTAAAATAATATTATTATATAACGAGACATCGATTTATAAAAGCTAATGACCACAACCCTCAAATATATAAGTTACATTTCTTATAATATGATTCATCGTTGAGTAAGTTTAATTATTGATGTGCAAAACGTGGTATATGAATTATTGTATGAAATAGTATGGAAAGTTACCGATTAAAGATTGTTACACACTAACGGGCAGTGTACCCGATCGTGTAGTAGTATAAATAATGGTTTAGTTCCGTGTATCGTTCCAAGGACAGTTGTATTAGTCAAACTAGAATTAGAAACTATATTATGATTAACTAAGTAAATGAAACTTAAAGGTACAAGATATTATGTTTTTGTGGCTATTTAACGATTTAGCCAAATCAGAGAAGATTAAAAGTAAAAACAATATTTTTGGTCTTTTAAGTTTATATAATAAAAACAAGTGCAAAGAAAGCAAATAAGATAGTTTGATTTAGATCAAAGAGACGAAATGTTCATCTAGATATTTTACCCTCGGTATTGGATGTAAGTTATATTGTTAAGACCCGATTGAATGAATATGTGTGTAAGTTACCTAATAGATTTACCAAGAGTTCTCTTTAGTAAACACGCAAACTCGATTACAAGATCAAGGGTTCCCTTTTCTCTATAGTTCTCGTGTTTGTAACCTAATAAATATGATATATATGCTAATCACCCAAATCGACTTGCCAAGAGTTCTCTTTAGCAAGTACTCAAACTAGAATTACTAAGTGGAGGGTTCCCTATCACCTAGACCTTTTCGTTTGTGACTAGTTGATTAGCTAGATCAAAGACTTGAATACCAATTGTCTTTTGCGTTCGCTCTACACAATTCATCCCTATATCGTCTAATCGTTTTGATCTAATTTACCCTCTTGGTCCGGTTTAGTAAACAATCAATCTAAGAAAAGTTGATTGTAAATCAATATGATACATCAACAAGAGTTCTCTTTATCAACAACATATTAATTAACTAGATACAAATGATTTAACATCAATAAGCATGGTTCTTTAATTCAAGCTTTAATCTATCACACATAATACATTCAATCAATAAGTTTACATTCAATACTTTGGTTATTAATCTAGACAAACATTATAGAGTTTAACCAACAATCATGATAACAAGCAAAATAACAATCAAATGATAAGTAGAATTCATTGTTAAGAACAAGAAATCAACCTAATTGAGAATGAATCTTGAATGGGGAAGGCGTTGAATCTTGATTCTTGGATGTTTATGAAATGACCAGTTCATATACATTATAAACGATTCACAATAGTTGATTACATTGCGAGGTATTTGACCTCTATATGATACATTTTACAAACATTGCATTCGTTTTTAAAAGACAAAATTTCTTTACATCGAAAATTGACAGGCATGCATACCATTTCATAATATCCACTATCCAACTATAAATTGATTTAATAATAATCTTTGATGAACTCAATGACTCGAATGCAACGTTCTTCGAAATATGTTATGAAAGACTCCAAGTAATATCTTTAAAATGAGCAAATGCACAGCGGAAGATTTCTTTAACACCTGAGAATAAACATGCTTTAAAGTGTCAACCAAAAGGTTGGTGAGTTCATTAGTTTATCATAATCATTTATTTCCATCATTTTAATAGACCACAAGAATTTCATTTCCAGTTCTCATAAATATACGTCCCATGCATAGAGACAAAAATAATCATTCATATGGTGAACACCTGGTAACCGACATTAACTAGATACATATAAGAATATCCCCTATCATTCCGGGATCCTCCTTCGGACATGATATAAATTTCGAAGTACTAAAGCATCCGGTACTTTGGATGGGGTTTGTTAGGCCCAATAGATCTATCTTTAGGATTCGCGTCAATTAGGGTGTCTGTTCCCTAATTCTTAGATTACCAGACTTTAATAAAACGGGGCATATTCGATTTCGATAATTCAACCATAGAATGTAGTTTCAATTACTTGTGTCTATTTCGTCAAACATTTATAAAAGCGCATGTATTCTCAGTCCCAAAAATATAAAGGGTAAAAAGGCAAATGAAACTCACCATACTGTATTTCGTAGTAAAAATACATATAACGTCATTGAACAAGTGCAAGGTTGGCCTCGAATTCACGAACCTAAATTAATTATATATAATTATATGTTGGTCAATATTTGTCTAATAATTAGGTCAGGTCATAGTGTACCACAATCCTAATGCTCGAGACTAATATGCAAAAGTCAACAAAAGTCAATTTGACTCAAAATGATTTCCAAAATTTATACATGATTATAATATATTTTAAATATCGTCGTTTTATATTTTTAAATATTTTTAAAAGATTTATTAGAGTAAATAATATAATTCATTTATTAATAAATAAAATTTTATATTAAAATTTATATAATAAAATATACTTTTATATATATTAAGTAATAAAATTTATAGGGTTCATTTAATATCATAAAGATAATATGATAGGTATTATTAAAGTAATTTATTACACGTAGTAAAATATGTTTGTATTACATATTTATTTGATAAAATAATATCTATAATGTTAGTAAATAAAAGTTGTATTATTTTGTAATAATAATTATTATTATAAAAATATCAATATTTATAATTACTAAGATGATATTATGATAAAACGATAATTCTAATTATGATAACTTTAATATTTAAGATAATTTTTAATATTATCTTTAAAATAATAATTCTATTTAAAATGATAATAAAAATGATATTTTATAGTAACAATGACATTTCTATTAAAATGATAATTTTTGTTAAAATGATATTTTTTGTTAAAATGATAGTTTTGATATTAACGATACTTTTAATAATAATAGTAATGATAAAAATAATAAGAACGATAATTTTATCTAAATCAATATCTTATAATATTTTAATTTCATCATGATACTCTTACTCATTATTTCCTAATCGTTTCGTTTAATAGCTTTTAATCGTCTTTTATATCGTGTTCATAATAATGATAATAATAGTAATCAAAATAATTAGGTGTTACAAATATTTGTTTTAATTACACTAATATTAATAATGATAGTTACTATAACATTTTTAACGATAATACTAATAATTATCTTAATGATAATATAGTAATAATAATAATAACAATGACAATATCCATTTTTAAATAATGATATATATATTAATAATGATAATAATAATAATAATACTAATAATAATAATAATAATAATAATTGGATAATAATAATAATAATACTAATTATAACTTTAACGATAATAACGATAGTAATAAAAAAAATAACAATTTTTAATGATAAATCCCTTTTATTGATAAAGATAATAATAATGATAATAATAAGATAAAACTAGAACGACGATAAAAATGACGATAATAATAATCATTTATAATAAAAATATAGAATATTTAATTGATTATAACTTCTAATTCGTTCATCGAAACCATTCGATATCTAAAGGAAAAGTCCTTAATTTTTCGCTAGCTTTCCAAGGACATGCATATCTTATACCTTATCTCAACCGCAAGTGTAACTAATTCAATATTCAACCTAACCTGTCTAAGGGCAATATCAAAAGTACAAGCATGCATAATCCTAAATACTCGAGCACTAGTCAGGGATACACTATTAGTATGTAAAAGTTAAATTATGAGTACTCACGTATCAATATTGAGATTCAATATTGCAGGAAAGGTACGTAGACGCAACGGAAATGATAAACACTATATTGACCTCATGAGCATACCCATGAACCATACTCAATCACCTCCATAGCTATAACCCATAATTTCCTTAATCCTATCCTACTCGAAAAACAATTTCGAAATCACTCGGACAGCACTCCGTCGTAATATTTTATGTATACTAATAATATCTTGAAATAATACGGAGTAAATATATATATGTAAATCGATTGAGAGAGTTTAGAGAAAAATATTTTCAAGTTTCTATGAAATAATGAAACCTATTGAATTCTATTTATAATAGATTTTTGAATTATTAAAGTGAATTATTAAAGTATGAATTATTAAAGTGAATTATTAAAGTATGAATTATTAAAGTGAATTATTAAAGTATGAATTATTAAAGTGAATTATTAAAGTATGAATTATTAAAGTGAATTATTAAAGTATGAATTATTAAAGTGAATTATTAAAGTTAAAGTAAACTAAAAATAAAGTAAAGGTAAAGTTTAAGTATAGTAAAAGTATAAAACTATGTACGTATAATACGCGTATAAATATATATAATATTAATTTAAATCGTTATATATATTTAATAAAATAAAATATAAATATCGTTATCTTTATCATACTAGTTAAGTAATGAGTTGTCAAAAGTGGTTCTAGATATTTATAAAAGTTATATATGTTTTAATAATAAAGTTCTTTTTAAACTGAAAACGTTTTTGTACGTTTGAAACTAAATAGATCAATCGAGTCTTTATGAGATTTAATCTTCCACTATCCTTTATCTAGTTCTCAATGATTGACAATTTGTTCTTATTTATAAATCACTTTACCATTTTCCGAATATTGTTAAAACGGAAAGATTTCTCAAATCAACGTGGGCCTTTCAACAGAGACTTGTAATCATAATACAATATATCTGATAATTCAATCATTTGATCTTATCTTCTAATTCCATTGATAAATATTTTGAAACATATACAATCATATAAAGTATTTAATCTAATATTTTGTTTACGTTTTAAGTTATAATATATATACACATATACATATATAATCATATTCGTTTAATGGTTCGTGAATCGTTGGAACATGGTCGAGGTTGAATGAATGTATGAACATAGTTTAAAATTCTTGCAATTTAACTTAACAAATATTGCTTATCGTGTCGGAAACATATAAAGATTAAAGTTTAAATTTGGTTGGAAATTTCCGGGTTGTCACAGTACCTACCCGTTAAAGAAATTTCGTCCCGAAATTTGAGTGGAAAGGTCGTGAATGATAATAAGTATGTTTTCATGATGCATACAGGCTGAAAATTAGAGTTTTATATCAGCGAATAATTTGGATAAATAACCCATTTATATGAAGAGTACGAATGAAGCTAACATAGAAGAGTGAAATGAGTAAGTGTAGATTCATCTTATCATTTGACGTAGATATGATTGATTTCCAGATTTCAAGGGATTTGAAGAAAATCTTTGTAATAAGATTTGATTCTCCGGTAACAAAGGGAATTAGGATCCGCTTTAAATGCGATCATCCATTTTAATTGTTCTGTCGGAGATTTTCTTATAAATTCACCTCCTTCGTTTTCTTACAACTCATACCTTCTGTTGATGCATTTTATGCAAGTCCCTAGACATCTACCCACATCCATTGCAGGTACAACAGTTTACAGGCCAACATGATCGTTCGTTATTATCCTATCCGTGTTTGTATGTGGTTACAGGAACTGCAGGAACGAGATTTGGATGTTTGACTATGTTAGACTTAGTCAGACGTCCGAGTGAAGCCTCACTCGTACGGATGACAGGCTCATACGCACGGTTGATGCTGAGCTAAGTCACAATTACAACCTAAATGAGAAGACACGAGTGAGTGATCACCTGTACGGCTGATGAAGCCAACTCATATGTGTGATGGATGAATCGTACGGGTGAGTCAATAGCAGGGGTATATAAAGTCTTATGTTCTTCATTTTAGGTTAAGCCTCTCATTTGTTACACACACTCAGATCTGGTGATCTCCTCCGATTCTCTCTCAACCCAAATCACCCAGGTGGTGAATAATAGCTCTAAGTGTTGATCTAATCACAATTGATTTAGTTGTGGTATGACTAAATTAATCCCAAAAAGCTTAACCTATTCACTAGAGGGTTTGATTCACTTATTCCGTCATTGTGTGAGTTAAATATGTTGATTTCTAAGTTCCTAGTCATGTTTCATCACCTTCTATTCTTTCCCCCTCAACTCATATTTTAAAGTATTCATCAATATGCTCCATCCAGTTCTGATTCTCGATATACTTCTAACTTTCATATCGGTCATTCTTCTTTTTCATCTACCGCCGGAAGAATCTATTTACTTCTACTATACTCTTGGGTTTACAGTGTTTCTAGTTCTCCCGTGTCTTTATATTGCTATATGCATCGATATATATGGTTTATAACTTTTGGTTTGTCGTTGGGCTTTATATCTTCCCTTATATTTCAAAGTCTCTGTTTCTATCTTCTATAATCATTGTCATCCACAGTTAATGCTCTCTTTTATTTGCTGCAATTTATACCCCAATTTCTATTTCGTAGTTTTGTCCTTTCGTTTCTTCTTCTTGCGATTAAGCACCGCTTGTAATGGTCCAGAATTTGCATATATGAATTTTGAAATAAACATTGTTAATGTTCTAGGAAGAAAATTGTAATGGCACGATCTTGACTTGTCAAATTACCAGAATACCTCAGAAAAAGCCGAATCATCAAGAAATATTTTCTTGATATTTTAGAGGTTAAATAGAATACAAGAGTCGTATAACATGGCACATGATGATGTTATGATCTGTGAATCATCACGTTCCATTTAGAAACTCAGCATGAATTACTGTAATATAATCACGTTGATCAAGTGTCATTATATTATACTAACTCATGCTTCAGTTTCCAACACTACTTCAAAAATATTCATATTTTAAACTCAAAGGTTTACAGAGTATAGGAACTAAACAGTTTCCTTTTTGATGTAATACAGATAGCGCAAAGAGATAAATGATTCCAGATAAGAATAGTTATGGAAATATTTCAGAAATATGGAGGATATTTATAATGAAAGATACGATGATATCTTAGAATTTCTAATATCAGAGGATGATGAAGTATGTTGTCTGTAAGGGTTTAGTGTCAGGAGCAAGGTATTCGTTAATGACTTCAGCAGACACTGAATCATTTGGATTCTTTGAAGGCAGGTTCAGTCTTTGTGATTTGTCCACAGCCTCCTTCATACTTTGCTCAATCCGTTTTCCAGTTCCAAAACTTCTCTATTTCTGAGCTTTGCTAATACACTAATCTTTATCATCAAACTTTTTACTGCTAAGGTCGTTTACAGTTTTTGTTACTTTATCAGCATTTCGAGAACTAGTTCGCGGTTCAGAGTGTTTTTCAGAAACTTCACATTCGAAGTATGTAAGCCTTGGAAATAGACGTTATGTATAACTGTTGGCGTCAACATGCTGTGAGATTTCAAAATACTGATTTCTAATTCCCAATGATTCATATGGCAATTCTCGTTACAAGAGGCAGATGAGTAAATGATGAGGTTTTGATAAATATAATGATTCTTCAGAATGCCCAAGATCAGTGAAGTTGTTGGTAAGTTTATTGCTAATGTGGTGGAATATGAAAGGTTCTCCGGTAACAAAAGGGAAATCACATATATCAAAATTATGATAAGGCTACTCCGAATGAAAAAATCGAAGTTGTCTTGCTGGAGCTGTGATATAATTTGCTACTTTGCAAAGGAATTGCAAGGTTATTTTTGCTAATAAATGCCAAAAGATCTGACACAGATATGTGTTGAATTATGACTTTGGTTTCGAGAGCTTTTTAAGTACATAACTGTGGGTAATATGTGGTTAGATCATCATCTCGATTGCTCATTATTTGAAGTGTCTTCAGAGATTTTCGAAGGGTTTGAACACAGATTGTAATCGTTTGTATACATTTGATGTTCTAACACACTTTTGAAGTCAAAGTATAGCTTTGAAAGATGTAGGAATCTAAAAGTGATGGTACCGGTTATATCTCAAATTGAATTCTGAGATTTTAAAATCAGAATATGTAATTGGATTTGAATGAGTATGGTTGTTTTGATTTCTATGAAAGAATGTATATTATTGTGAAAGTAGGAAGTATAATTGATAATTTGCTTAATCTGATTCGAAGAATATAACATATTAATTGTGAATTTATATATATCTCTCGGGTATTACCTACCCATTAAAAAAAATTTCACAATTAATATTTTGTACATAAGAATTTTATTACAGTCTTTATGAAAATATATATGTATATATTCTTCTCAGATGTAACATAGATTTTAATGAGTTAATACTAAATTAAACTCATTCGATTTACGGTTGGAACTAGAATTGAATAATTCCTTGAAGGCTTTAGAGGTTACATAAGTATTTCTTCAATAATATTGAAATTATGAATCAATACTTCGTTATTTGTTGAGATGTGATGTTGGTTTTTGTTAAATTCTTGTGAACTTCGCAAAGTACGAATGATGTTATCTGAAAAGTTTCGGTTACATCAATGATGAAGTGTAAAATCAAATATATACTTGATTTATTAGGAATTGGAATTTGTTGAATTGAGACAGAGATTGTAGTTAACGATGGTTAAGTCGCGGGTGAGGGACGTACATTATTGCATATTTGTAATATGAATTAACCGAGTAGTTAAGATTCACACACAATAGCTTAGCACGGAAAGATTTATTTTTTATTTCAAAATATATATATATATATAAAATATATATATAATTTCTTCAGAGGGAATGAGTTAATTCTTCATAACTTGTTGATACAATATACACGTTATTGATTCGTAATGATGTAAACAGTGATTCTTGAACTGACGGAGTTTGTGATGTTATAGGTGTTGTTGATTCTGATGTTGACTGTACTGACGATGCTGGTGACGCTGACGATACTGTTGATGCTATTGGTAAAACAAGTTTAACTTGTTAATCACACACCATTTTTGTCAGGGTTTCTACTCTTCCTTCTATCATTTTGGTTCGCTTAACTGATTTATGGTTAGGGCTAGATTAGATAATCTCTAAGACTTTAGAGATTATATAATCGCCGCGGAATGTTTCTCCAATGAAGTTATGAATTAATACTTCGTCAGTTATTGTTGTTGGTACTCCTTGGTATCTATGGTGCGTATGACGTTGATGCTCGTGGGACAGATTGTGAAGTTGAGGTTTACAACGCGGTTGTGGTTGGAGGTGGTAATGGTACTGTTGGCGTTGATGATGGTGGTACTGGTTATGTTGCTGATGCTGCTGCTGGTGTTTGTAATCTCTGCACCATATTCTCCAAAGACACTACCCGAGCGCGAAGTTCGTTGACTTCTTCTATTATTCCAGGATGATTGTCGGTCGGAACGAGCGGATAAATAAAATCTAGAATTTGATGTAGTATATAATCGTGACGAGATACCTTGGAAATGAGAGAGAAAATGGTGTCTCGAACAGGTTCGCCTGTAAATGCTTCAGGTTCTTCGCCAAGAGGGCAATGTGGTGGATGGAAAGGATCACCTTCTTCTTGTTTTCAATGATTGAGGAGGCTACGAACCCATCCCCCAATTCATCCAGAATAGGTGATGACTGATTGGTTGATCCATTCCGGTCACACTGCTTTCGGAGCTTGAGTGAGATTCTATTTCGGAATCCGAGTGACTTGAACTGATGACAAATTCCATTTCATACGATTGGATAAAGGATTTTTCGATATAAAATGATTTTTCGGCTATCGGGTGGTATTCTATTTACATAGGATATCTATATATAGAGATCAAAAGATTTCAAAGATTACGGAAGAATTTGCGGGATATGTCAGGTAAAGTTTAAAGTAACAGATACGATAAGATATGATTTAGCAGATACGCTAAGATATGAATTTTGTCTATACACTACTCATGCAATTAATGTAGCAAGACGTGTCTAGACTAATAATGATAAGCAGGTAATTTCCTATGGATGATAAGCAGATGATTTCCGACTAGAAATGATAAGCAAAACTTTTGACATGCAGACACGGTCGAAGTCCAGACTCACTAATGCATCCTAACGACTTATCAGTTAGACACACTAATGCAGACCTGGTTCGCTAAGACCACCGCTCTGATACCAACTGAAATGACCCGTTCATATACATTATAAACGATTCACAATAGTTGATTACATTGCGAGGTATTTGACCTCTATATGATACATTTTACAAACATTGCATTCGTTTTTAAAAGACAAAATTTCTTTACATCGAAAATTGACAGGCATGCATACCATTTCATAATATCCACTATCCAACTATAAATTGATTTAATAATAATCTTTGATGAACTCAATGACTCGAATGCAACGTTCTTCGAAATATGTTATGAAAGACTCCAAGTAATATCTTTAAAATGAGCAAATGCACAGCGGAAGATTTCTTTAACACCTGAGAATAAACATGCTTTAAAGTGTCAACCAAAAGGTTGGTGAGTTCATTAGTTTATCATAATCATTTATTTCCATCATTTTAATCGACCACAAGAATTTCATTTCCAGTTCTCATAAATATACGTCCCATGCATAGAGACAAAAATAATCATTCATATGGTGAACACCTGGTAACCGACATTAACTAGATACATATAAGAATATCCCCTATCATTCCGGGATCCTCCTTCGGACATGATATAAATTTCGAAGTACTAAAGCATCCGGTACTTTGGATGGGGTTTGTTAGGCCCAATAGATCTATCTTTAGGATTCGCGTCAATTAGGGTGTCTGTTCCCTAATTCTTAGATTACCAGACTTTAATAAAACGGGGCATATTCGATTTCGATAATTCAACCATAGAATGTAGTTTCAATTACTTGTGTCTATTTCGTCAAACATTTATAAAAGCGCATGTATTCTCAGTCCCAAAAATATAAAGGGTAAAAAGGCAAATGAAACTCACCATACTGTATTTCGTAGTAAAAATACATATAACGTCATTGAACAAGTGCAAGGTTGGCCTCGAATTCACGAACCTAAATTAATTATATATAATTATATGTTGGTCAATATTTGTCTAATAATTAGGTCAGGTCATAGTGTACCACAATCCTAATGCTCGAGACTAATATGCAAAAGTCAACAAAAGTCAATTTGACTCAAAATGATTTCCAAAATTTATACATGATTATAATATATTTTAAATATCGTCGTTTTATATTTTTAAATATTTTTAAAAGATTTATTAGAGTAAATAATATAATTCATTTATTAATAAATAAAATTTTATATTAAAATTTATATAATAAAATATACTTTTATATATATTAAGTAATAAAATTTATAGGGTTCATTTAATATCATAAAGATAATATGATAGGTATTATTAAAGTAATTTATTACACGTAGTAAAATATGTTTGTATTACATATTTATTTGATAAAATAATATCTATAATGTTAGTAAATAAAAGTTGTATTATTTTGTAATAATAATTATTATTATAAAAATATCAATATTTATAATTACTAAGATGATATTATGATAAAACGATAATTCTAATTATGATAACTTTAATATTTACGATAATTTTTAATATTATCTTTAAAATAATAATTCTATTTAAAATGATAATAAAAATGATATTTTATAGTAACAATGACATTTCTATTAAAATGATAATTTTTGTTAAAATGATATTTTTTGTTAAAATGATAGTTTTGATATTAACGATACTTTTAATAATAATAGTAATGATAAAAATAATAAGAACGATAATTTTATCTAAATCAATATCTTATAATATTTTAATTTCATCATGATACTCTTACTCATTATTTCCTAATCGTTTCGTTTAATAGCTTTTAATCGTCTTTTATATCGTGTTCATAATAATGATAATAATAGTAATCAAAATAATTAGGTGTTACAAATATTTGTTTTAATTACACTAATATTAATAATGATAGTTACTATAACATTTTTAACGATAATACTAATAATTATCTTAATGATAATATAGTAATAATAATAATAACAATGACAATATCCATTTTTAAATAATGATATATATATTAATAATGATAATAATAATAATAATACTAATAATAATAATAATAATAATAATTGGATAATAATAATAATAATAATACTAATTATAACTTTAACGATAATAACGATAGTAATAAAAAAAAATAACAATTTTTAATGATAAATCCCTTTTATTGATAAAGATAATAATAATGATAATAATAAGATAAAACTAGAACGACGATAAAAATGACGATAATAATAATCATTTATAATAAAAATATAGAATATTTAATTGATTATAACTTCTAATTCGTTCATCGAAACCATTCGATATCTAAAGGAAAAGTCCTTAATTTTTCGCTAGCTTTCCAAGGACATGCATATCTTATAACTTATCTCAACCGCAAGTGTAACTAATTCAATATTCAACCTAACCTGTCTAAGGGCAATATCAAAAGTACAAGCATGCATAATCCTAAATACTCGAGCACTAGTCAGGGATACACTATTAGTATGTAAAAGTTAAATTATGAGTACTCACGTATCAATATTGAGATTCAATATTGCAGGAAAGGTACGTAGACGCAACGGAAATGATAAACACTATATTGACCTCATGAGCATACCCATGAACCATACTCAATCACCTCCATAGCTATAACCCATAATTTCCTTAATCCTATCCTACTCGAAAAACAATTTCGAAATCACTCGGACAGCACTCCGTCGTAATATTTTATGTATACTAATAATATCTTGAAATAATACGGAGTAAATATATATATGTAAATCGATTGAGAGAGTTTAGAGAAAAATATTTTCAAGTTTCTATGAAATAATGAAACCTATTGAATTCTATTTATAATAGATTTTTGAATTATTAAAGTGAATTATTAAAGTATGAATTATTAAAGTGAATTATTAAAGTATGAATTATTAAAGTGAATTATTAAAGTATGAATTATTAAAGTGAATTATTAAAGTATGAATTATTAAAGTGAATTATTAAAGTATGAATTATTAAAGTGAATTATTAAAGTTAAAGTAAACTAAAAATAAAGTAAAGGTAAAGTTTAAGTATAGTAAAAGTATAAAACTATGTACGTATAATACGCGTATAAATATATATAATATTAATTTAAATCGTTATATATATTTAATAAAATAAAATATAAATATCGTTATCTTTATCATACTAGTTAAGTAATGAGTTGTCAAAAGTGGTTCTAGATATTTATAAAAGTTATATATGTTTTAATAATAAAGTTCTTTTTAAACTGAAAACGTTTTTGTACGTTTGAAACTAAATAGATCAATCGAGTCTTTATGAGATTTAATCTTCCACTATCCTTTATCTAGTTCTCAATGATTGACAATTTGTTCTTATTTGTAAATCACTTTACCATTTTCCGAATATTGTTAAAACGGAAAGATTTCTCAAATCAACGTGGGCCTTTCAACAGAGACTTGTAATCATAATACAATATATCTGATAATTCAATCATTTGATCTTATCTTCTAATTCCATTGATAAATATTTTGAAACATATACAATCATATAAAGTATTTAATCTAATATTTTGTTTACGTTTTAAGTTATAATATATATACACATATACATATATAATCATATTCGTTTAATGGTTCGTGAATCGTTGGAACATGGTCGAGGTTGAATGAATGTATGAACATAGTTTAAAATTCTTGCAATTTAACTTAACAAATATTGCTTATCGTGTCGGAAACATATAAAGATTAAAGTTTAAATTTGGTTGGAAATTTCCAGGTTGTCACAGTTTAAGCCTCTTCAAAGAGCTTGGAGTTGTCCAAAATAGCTCCTAAAATCGTCTTCTAACTCCTCTGGTTTGTATCTGATCGTATCTCTTCAATCATTCACTTTTTAAAGTAGTTAAAGTTGGTCAAAAAGCAAAAGTAGGCTGAAACCTACTACTGGACGGCGTCCAAGATACTGGACGGCGTCCAGTTGTAAAGGTCTGAACGGCGTCCAGAATTCTGGATGGCGTCCAGTTGTGAAGGGCTGGACGGCGTCCAGATTTCTGGACGGCGTCCAGTTGTGCTGAATTTCATTGTCTCATTTTTTCGTAATCTCCCTTCATTTGGACGGCGTCCAACATATCTGAAGCCATGTTTTATAATTTTAGAGCACTAATTTGACCATAACTTGTATCGGAATCAACTATGATGAAATCACAACTTATAGAACGGTCATAATTCACCAAAACTCTTTATAAATCACTTTCCGATACACTTTACATACCTTTGTGTATTACTTGTAGAAACCGCCTTAACTATCCTTGATTCGAGAGTATTTCTCACGATATTGTGAGAGATATATATGATGTAATTTAGCAATATCAAAACACCCCACACTTAAACCTTGCTTGTCCTCAAGCAAATCTTTCTTACAAAGTAGAACAATATCAAACACACTTACACAACATAGAGTACACACATCACACCAATCATGCGAAACACACGAAATACACTCGTTTATTTGAAACGCAACTCACGCTATATGAAACACGCGCTTTAAGTACAACACACCTATATTGGAATCACACTCACGCTATATACACAATGAGAACACACACACACATTTTTGGGAGATTAGAGTCAAGTATCCGAAAAAAAAATTTGATCCTATGGAAATCAGGATCTTATGAAAACGTTTATGTTTTTGAAAATGTAGTGCTAGTTTTTACACTAGGCACGTTTTCTGATTTTGTCAGATTTTCTGAATTTTGAAAAATGAGTGCGGGTTTCCCGCTATTGGTCAAGCCAATCCCTCCCACAGTACCTAACATCACGAGATGTTGGTAAGAAAATAATGTGCTTAGGAGGATATACATTACGTCCGGATATCATTGATAATCATGAGGTAATCATCTAATCCGTTAAATCAATCATGAAGATTGAGGTTCATCAGTCTTAAAAGCTGATATTTTACCTTTCCGAAGGTTATCCACTGAGGATCTAATCAATCACAGATATTTTGTGTATCATGGTGTGCTCCCCATTTGACAAGACAGATCTCCCTCATCGAGATAAGTCTGACTACCAGTTTCCCTATTTGATGTTGAGGCCTGGTAGATTTCCAGTCGATGTTAGCAATGACTTTTCAAGATTTTTCGTCACCCTACAACTGGTCTAGACTACAACTTCTGAAATAAATCTGCAAGTGTGTCGATTGGGAGACTTTACTCCTATGGGTTATACAAAGTGGTCGAGCGCATGCATTGCCATGGTTCTGAACAATGAAGACCGCCCTTAGGTTTTTGATCTGGCACGAGGTCCGGTTTCCGACCAAGCTATGCAATCACCGCTCTCTCACGGTTTACACTCGTTTTGGTACAAGTGACCTACAAGTTAGCTTTACTAAACTAGTAGGATTTTCATCCAAATAATTGAATGATAGTGCAACTTCAAAGACTATTAATAATTTAAAACATAACTCAACATTTCTTTTCTAGTTTTTTAGAACACAATGTATGTAACATGGTTTTTGGACAATTTTCGTTTCTTAGGCTACCTGAAAATTTGAAAAATTTAATCATAAACGCCTTAATTTTTGTAAAACGAATTCCCGATAAATTTCTATCTCCCACCTCACACTTGAGATCATGTAAGGACCTCATTGCATGAAATCAGAAAAAGGATTAAATTTAGAGGGCAAAGTGATAGGGTGATTGTAGAAATCTTAAAATTTTTAACCTGTAAATCGTGAAACATGTAGACGGATGCCGCTGAACTTACTACCAGCATAAGAGCATCGTCCACTCCACGATTAGCATCAAACATACATCATAATATCAAATGTTGCTGAACTTAATGCCAGTCTTTGAAGTTCAATCACGCTGCACAAAATATCAAACCAAACAAATAATACTAAAAATAATGGTGTTTCTACAACCACAACCATTATCAAACCACACAATTAGTTTAAAAATACAAACCAATATTGTTTTAATACACACCATAACAAATAAATTGTTTAAAATGTTTCCACAAAATGATCATAGGCTCGCAGGCCTTTAGTTATTGTAAGGCCAAAAGTAATTTCCCGAGCCATCTCTGAATGGGCGTCCCTGCGGGTATTCCTGCTCAAATTGGTTCATGACATCCTGCATCGCAGCGTTAGTATCATAAATTGGGTAATGAGGTGGTGGGTTTTGAGGATCATTGTAGTATGTGGGTATCAGACGTGTTGTCCCATAGTACTGATTGGGGTTGGAATAAAATAACTCTGTGTTATGGTTATTCCAGTCAATACCATAACTGTTCCATCCCTGATCGTATACTTGAGCAATCTGGCATTGCTCCATTCTTTACTGACTATCCCACATACGATTGTTATGTGTCCTCTGCTCATTCAGACTCAACCTCATATTATTAACACTATTAACCAAATTATCTCAACTAGATTGGGACGGATTCTAAGGACCTTGATCATGAATATTTGTCTGGGCTTCCATTTCCGCTTCTTCTTCCTCTTGTTGTTCTTGCTGAACGTTTGCTCCACTACCACTCGCGCCACCTGCCACAAAAGGTACCAAACACCTATTTCTGTCGTACATCAAAATCCCAGCGTTAATATAAGAAACCTTTTTCAAGGCTTTCATTGCATGGTCACATTCAATCAAGCGATTAAGATCAATACTAAAGTGACGAGCAATCCGCGTAATGTAGTGGCCCCCTAGAAATCTCTTCGTGCATCCGTAGCGATACCCAGCAAATAGTTCCCAATTAACCCCGGTATATCAGTGTGACAACCCCGTTTTATTTGATCCATTATCCATAGATCCAGAGATTTTACCTTTTCATGTCCTTCGACTCTCGCATTAAAAGTATATGCGATAAGTCGATGGAGAAGCTTATCATATGGGGTTGCTATTTCGGTATACCTGTGCCTGCTAGACTTGAATGGGCTGGATGCATTCGGACCTCTAATCCTTCTCCAAAAGAATTGTTCATTGAAACCCACTCTTCCATGATACTCTGAGCTTACCAAATATGTCCTTAATTGTGCGTCAGTAAGCTCGTTAAAAATACCCAAAACTCTACATAACCCAAAACTACTCAAACTTCTTTCCTCACCCCCTAGTCGGAATCTAAAGAAAGCATCCGATAGTGGATCGCGAACTTCATTGAATCGGAAAGTTGAGTAGAATTCTTTACATAGCACGGGAAACACTTGATCGTGTAGACTGAAAATGTGTTCCCATGCATAGGTCACTATGTTATTATATGGTATAGCTAACAAACGAGTGACATGGATGTGCATACCCACCTCAATCAAAGGAGCCCAGTCGAAATACCATGTAGCATTAATTGGTCTATGGGTAATTCGAGCAAAAGTTTCCCCGTAATCATCATTGTCCCGAAGATGTTCTAGCCATACTATTGAATTATTTTGATCGTCTTCTTCTTCGCCAGATGATGATGATGAATGTCGTTGTTGAACTGGTGGTGGTGGTGGTGGAACATTTCTTGAGGTCCTGCCTCTCTTTGGTTGTCCTGCTCGGCTAGATTGTCCCTGCAAAACATAATAACACCAAACCAAAAGAACATAGAAACCGTTGTATTAATGTTAGCTAAAAAAATAACTGAGTAGCAAGGGGAATTAGTCATTCCATTCAAAGTTCATAAGCATTGTGATTCATATAAGCAAAAGCGTATGTTCAGAATAATTGATCACAGTCAACCAAAGTCAACATAAACTAGTAAATACACTCTCACAAAAATGTGGATCACAAAATTCACAATTAGGCATCAACTTAGGACTCAAGCATGTTGCGTTCATAGGTCATGACATTTAAACTTGCATTCTAATTATATTCATTACAATCATAGCACAAGTATCACAATTTAGTTCAAATGACCATTATAACGCCACTACATTATAGCATTTCATACCATCAATTCACTTCAATAGGCTTAAACAAATGAAAATCAAGCATACATCTTTCATAAGTTCATTACAATTCAAAGCATGCTAAAAATTCAAGAACGTTCAATTTGTAACGACCCTGGATTTTCCAACGTTTATTTATTAATAATGTTTATTATTAATACTTGTGTTTAATGGATGTATTGTTTATATACATTTACATGTTATCATACTTAACTTTAAATGCCCGAAACGTCTTTGTGATACACGTATATTATACGAATAATATTTTCAGATACTATTTACATTCATGATTAATTTTATTAATCATTTTAATTAACTAAGGTTATTAGTTAATTACTTGGGCTTTAATTGGATTAATTTGATAATTAATGGAACTTGGGCTTTTATTAATGTCGATGGCCTTAGAAGCCCACCCTACTTCTTTAATGGATTAGTTAGTCCATACTTTCATGTAAGTAGTCCATTAAGGGCTTAAACTAATTAGTTGGTGAATGGAATCTTGTTACTAGTATGGTTACATGTTACTTCCCATGCAAACACCTCATATAACCACCTTTTGAACCTTTACAGGCATGAGACTAGTAGACAACTCCCTCCCCCCCTTTTGGATTGAAATCGTCGGCTAGGCATGAGAAGAGGGAGTTCAAAAACTTTTTTTTTGTATAACTTACTCACTTGTTTTCTCATTTCTCACACACACACAAATAATACTTGCAACTTTCTCTCTTTTCTCTCTCAAGTTTGTAAGTATCATGAGCTTTTTCCTTCTTCTTTCTCCTCTTAAAAACCGATTTATATCACATCCATATCATCATCATTTACTTACTTTGTTACTTGTTCTTTGTTGTTGTTAAATTACTTACTTTGTTAGTTGTTGTTTGTTGTTGTTAAGAACCAAACTCTTTAGTTTGATTCTTCATTTTATCTTGTATTTACAAGAACAAAACTTCCTAGTTTATGTTCTACCTTTGAAGTTTTAAAAGATTAAAGTTCATGTGTTGTAAATTCATACTTGTAATTCATGTTGTAAACTTAAAAGTTTACATTCTTAAAGATCAAGACTTTGGCTTGAATCTTTAAAGTATGAACAACAATGAACTAGTTACTTGTTTATTTAGATTATTACTTCATTTTATGTACTTTAAAGTTGTGATTTGGTCAAGTATTACTAGTTAATCTTGATCTCATTTTTCTTGAACAAAAGTTAACTTGAAAGTTCAAGAACATGGAAGTGTAACTCTTTAGTTATAACTTCATACACTTGTGTTAGATTTAACATAATAACTTTAGATTTAGACCTTTGGGTCTTGGATCTTCAAGATCTAACTAAGAACTATGTTCTACAACTTAAGATCTTGATTAGTTAGTTTACTTTCTAGTTTATAGTTCAAAATTACTTTTATAGTTCATGTATGTGTTAAATCTAAGACTTTGATGTAACTTTGGTTCATCAAACTACATACAACACTTAAGTGAGTTGTGCTACATGTATTAGAATTACACTTGGGTTATGATGGTCAAAACTTGGTAAAGATGATGCAAGCACATCAACGAGTTGTACACTTGAAGCTATACGCATCAAGGATGAGAACCGAGATAAGCATCGAGCACCAAGAACCCACCGGAACCTACTGTTTTACTGTTTCTGAGTCTGATCAGTACAACCTTGGCTATTGTAATGTTGATATTCATTTATCTCTGTTCGATTAGATAACTTTTCATTTAGGACTCGTCTTAATCCGAGTTACGGTTTAGGATTTATGGCCCTCCGATCGTCACTATGTCCTTTTAACGTTGTGCTGAAAATTCTGACCTACTCGCACTTAGACCGTCGCCACGGTCAAATGAAGACGAGTTTGCTTCTGGAATTTTTACCACAACTAAAGGACTCATATACGGAGCCTTGGCCACTAGTCTCACCTTATTTCAGTAGGTATTGAAGCCGTGGTGACTGATCCAAGTCAGCCTTTGTTTTAAACTTCTTTCATGAATGAAACTTACTTTACACCTTTTGTTTGATGATGAATGATGATGACCTTTAAGACCTAATTTACATACATTTAAACCTATTGAGACAATTTACTGACTTAGTACTATTTGACTTAGTTTGAGGACTTTTCGGACCTACGTACTTGCTTATTTCCCGACTCGACTTTACCACTACTTTACCACAGTGAGTTATAGCATCCCTTTTTACTTTAACTATTTTGGGAACTGAGAATACATGCGCATTTTACGTTTTACATACTAGGCACGAGTACTTAAACTTATATATGTGTGGGTTATACAACGGCATAAACATTCCCTTTAGCTCGATAACGTTTAGTCATTGGTTTTTGAACTGGTGAACGCGAATCTTAGATATGGATCCATAGGGTTTGACATCCCCACTCGGGCTAGTCGCGCTAGCATTTAACGAGTGTTTAATACTTCGTATACATACGCACTTGCCAAGTGTACTTTCAGGGGGTATAAACGTTAAGTTAGTTACCAAGTGCCCACGGTTAAACATATACTTTATCATACTGTTTTGAAACGCTCTTTGTAGCACTGAAATCTCGTGGCCTACCTTACATTACTGTTATACTTAAACTATAGCTCACCAAACTTTGTGTTTACGTTTTTAAGCATGTTTTTCTCAGGTGCTTAAAGTTAGCTACTTCCGCTGTGTACTAGTCTTGCTGTAGACACCCGCTGCTCTAGAGTTATCACCGCATGAACTGTTTATCTTGCATTCGTAACTTTAATACTTTTGAAACTATGATTTATAATGACCTATGGGTCACATACTATTATCCTTGCTTCTATTCATTGAAGCATACTTTGGTTGTTAAACATTGATGTTGGTTAATACATCACCTTTTATCATGAATGCAAACGTATTTTGAAATAGCATATAGTGTTTGACCTTGTAATGATCCTGTTGTTGATGATTCGTACACGATGGTTTTGTACGGGGCATCACATTTGGTATCAGCGCATTAGTTGTAGGGAATTAGGTTGCATTAGTGAGTCTAAGACCGACCCGAGTAGGATTCACTAATAGGACTAATTTGCAACTTGCTAGTTTACTTGTTTCCAATGAACTTACTGCGTATTGCTGCTTACTTTTACTGCTATATGTCGTATGCTATTACATGATTTCACTACTGCATGCTATTATCTGCTTTCGATTGCATGATACTTGTCGTTATTGCCATGCTACTTACTGTTACACATGATTTAGACTGTTGAAGTTACTTGGCCTAATACGTGCTTGCTTTATGACTTACTGACATGGAAAATTTATTTTTCCTTGTTCAGATGTCGGATATTCCACCTGCTATCATTTTGGGCAGTTCAGACTCTTCAGCCACTTCACCTGCTACTGTTGCCGACACACCGATCCTGTTACCCACCAGTGATCTCGGCGCTTCATCATCCGGAGCTAGTAGTCATGCGCCTGCCCCAGTGGGTACTACAGACGGAGCCCAGGACCTCCCGGAGATTCCAGCTCCACTAGCCCAGGTACCTCAGGAGCCACAACACCATCCTGGTGGTGTTGTGATTCCCGCGGAATTCGAGGAAGGTCCATTCCGTAATCAGTATCGTCATTGGTGCCGACGCGCTCCTGACGGACGACTCGTGCCGATCCCGCCTTTTAGATACCGACAGATGATGGCCGCCCGAGGAGAGCCAGTACAGCCACCCGTGCAGCCACCTCCACATGATTCTGATGACCCTTCATCCGACGACTCATCCACATACGACTCTAGTGACGATGACTCTGACGAGGAGGACCTTGATGATGCACCTGTTCAGCCACCCTTTACCCATCCGAAGAAGCAGTACCGTTTCGACAGCACCATTATTCAGGGGATCAATGGAGGTCGAGAATTCACTGACGCATATGGTCGGCGTCGTAGGGTTACCACCCGTAAGCAGCTTGTGCCGTATCCTGCTGATCCTTTCATCCGTAAGCCTTACCGCCTCGCATCCTCTACTTCCGGAGCTGGACCGTCTGCACCACCAGCTCCACCAGCTCCACCAGCACCACCCGTGCCGACTGCACCGCCTGCCCCACCCACTCCCTCTGTCGAGGAACTGATGAGGGAGGTGGAGATCCTCCGTGCTCGGGTAACTGCGCTCATGTCTCATGTATTAGACATCCTACACCCACCATCACCGTAGGGCTTTTGTAGTAGATTTTATTATGTAATCTAGTTGTAGTTTTATGTTTCACTTATGTATTGTACGAACTTATACAGATGTATGCAACTTATTATTATTAATGAATGGAACTTTGCGTTATTTAATTCTTGCACGGTGTTCTATTTACGTTACTGTATGATTCTGTGGTATTTGTACCTGGTTGTATTACTTAATAAATATGTGATGTGTTGATTCCGTGTTGGTTACATATACTGTATTATTACTATTTGCATACTGGATTTTGACTTGAGTCAAAATTTTTGTTTAGAACACCATGGCCAACGGACGATCAACATCAACACCTACTGCAGCCCAAATCGAGGAGATGATTGCCGAAAGGGTAGCCGCAGCCATTGCAGAAATGCAACCCCAAGCTCCACCGCCACCGCCACCGGTTATTCAACCCATTCGTAATGGGTGTACGTACAAAGAGTTCCAAAGCTGCAAACCCCACAACTTCAGTGGAACAGAGGGGCTGGTTGGTCTTACTAGATGGTTCAAGAAATTAGAATCTTTGTTTCGAGTTAGTAACTGTTCCGAGGCAAATAAAACCAAGTTTGCTTCATGCACTCTGTCTGACGGCGCACTAACGTGGTGGAACACGTTGGCTCAAGCAAAAGGTATTGATGAGGCGTTTGCTACCCCCTGAGAGGAGTTCAAAGGGGCCCTGATTGAGGAATATTTCCCTAGGACTGAGATCCAGAAGATGGAGATTGAATTTATGCAGTTAAAGGCTTTTGGTAATGACCTGGATAGTTACAACCGGAGGTTTTTGGAACTAGCCCTGACGTGTCCTACCATGGTCACCTCGGAATTCAAGCGTATGGAAAGATACTTTTGGGGACTTCCTAAGAGCATTAAGGGAAACGTCACCTCGTTCAAGCCACCCAATGTCCCGGAAGCGATGCGCATGGCGCATACTTTAATGAACCAAATTACCATCGATGAACCGGAGAAGGCTAAGTCTGAAACGGGTAGTAGTGAGAAGCGCAAATGGGATAACAACAGGGGAAGGACCTATGATCAAAACCCGGCGAAATGACATGAGGGTTTCAGAGGAAGCAACAACGATGGAAACCCCAACCCGAACACCAACTCCAACCCCAACTACAAGGTAACCTTACCACAATGCAAGCGGTGCTACAAGCACCATACTGGGTATTGTAACGTTATTTGTGAAAAGTGCCAACGGACTGGACATATCGGTAAAGACTGCAAGGTCACCACTTTGAATGGGAAGCCGAACACCAATGGACCTAAAAAGTGCTACGAATGCGGAAAAACAGGCCATTTCAGAAATGCGTGCCCCAACAAAAAAAAAGACGGCGGACCACCCCGTGGTAGAGCTTTCAACGTTAATGCAAGGGATGCACGCGAGAATCCCGACTTGGTGACAGGTATATTCACTATCAACAATCTTTTAGCTTCTGTCCTTTTTGATACTGGTTCCGATAGGAATTATGTATGTAGACACTTTTGCTATAAGATTAATTGGTCGTTAGTTCCTTTAAAAGAGAGTATGATTGTCGAGGTCGCCAATGGAAAACTTGAAAAAGTTGACCATATTAGTCGAGGAGCTATTATCAACATAACTGGTGCGGAATTCGAAATTGACTTAATACCTATCAAATTGGGAAGTTTTGACGTGATCATCGGTATGGATTGGTTGACCAAGATAAGGGCCGACATTATTTGTGGAGATAAAGCTCTTCGTATACCGCAAGGAGATGGTGAGCCACTGACTATTTATGGAGAGAGATGTACCTTAAAGCTGAACCTCATTAGTTGCGTGAAAGCGCAAAAGATTATGAAGAAGGGACGTCTTGCTGTCCTAGCGCATGTGAAAACGGTAGAAACCGAGGTGAAGAATGTGAACGACGTTCGAATTTTGAACGAGTTTTCCGACGTTTTTCCTGAAGAATTGCCTGGGTTACCGCCGCCGAGAGTAGTAGAGTTTCAGATTGATTTAGTTCCAGGAGCTGCACCTATAGCTCACGCACCTTATAGACTCGCACCTTCCGAGATGCAAGAATTACAGAGTCAACTACAAGAGCTGTTAGATCGAGGATTTATTCAACCAAGTTTCTCGCCTTAGGGCGCACCTGTGTTGTTTGTGAAGAAGAAGGATGGATCCTTCCGTATGTGTATCGACTACCGTGAACTCAACAAATTGACAATCAGGAATCGGTATCCTCTTCCCCGAATTGACGATCTTTTTGATCAACTACAAGGATCGAGCGTTTACTTAAAGATCGATTTGCGATCCGGTTATCACCAGTTGAGCGTAAAAGAAAGCGATGTGATGAAGACCGCATTCAGGACCCGTTATGGTCATTATGAGTTTCTCGTGATGCCATTCGGATTAACCAACGCACCTGCCGTGTTCATGGACCTTATGAATCGTGTCTGCAAGCCGTACTTAGATAAGTTCGTTATCGTCTTCATAGATGATATCCTCATCTACTCTAAGAGTGAAGAAGAGCATGAGCAACACCTCCGACTAGTACTTGAACTCTTGAGACAAGAGCAACTTTATGCGAAATTCTCCAAGTGTGAATTTTGGTTGAAGGAAGTCCAATTTCTGGGTCATGTTGTGAGCGACCAGGGTATCAAAGTTGATCCCGCTAAGATTGAAGCTATCAGCAAGTGGGAGACCCCCACTACTCCGACTCACATTCGTCAGTTTCTAGGTCTCGCCGGTTACTACGGAAGGTTTATTAAAGGATTTTCCCTGATCGCGCGTCCTTTGACCGCGTTGACTCACAAAGAGAAGAAGTTCATTTGGGAACCCGCACACGAATCAGCATTCCAAACTTTGAAGAAGAAGTTAACCACCGTACCTATCTTATCATTTCCTGAGGGCAGTGACGACTTTGTTGTTTATTGCGATGCTTCGAAAAGTGGTTTTGGTTGTGTACTGATGTAAAGATCAAAGGTTATTGCCTATGCCTCCCGACAACTAAAGATTCACGAGCGGAACTACACTACTCACGATCTCGAACTTGGAGCCGTTGTCTTTGCGCTCAAATTGTGGAGACACTATTTGTATGGAACTAAGAGCACTATTTTCACCGACCACAAGAGCCTCCAGCACATCTTTGATCAGAAGCAACTAAATATGAGACAGCGTCGATGGATTGAGAAGCTAAACGACTATGATTGTGAACTTCGTTATCACCCTGGCAAGGCCAATGTTGTAGCTGATGCTTTAAGCCGAAAGGAAAGGACGGCACCTCTTCGTGTTAGGGCTCTGAACATCACCATCCATTCGAATATCAACAGCCAGATCCGAGTAGCCCAAGATGAGACTCTCAAGGAGGAGAATATATCTCATGAACATTTGAACATACTTGTCTCTCGATTCGAGGTTAGGGAGTCTGGACTCCGATGTTATGCCGGAAGAATTTGGGTACCTCTTTATGGAGATCTACAGAACCTTATACTTGATGAAGCCCACAAGTTGAGATATTCGATTCATCCCAGAGCGGGAAAAATATACCACGACCTTAAAGAACAGTATTGGTGGCCGAATCTTAAGAAGGATGTTGCAACTTATGTTGGGAAATGTTTGACTTGCTCGAAAGTTAAGGCCGAGCATCAGAGGCCCTCTAGGTTACTTCAACAACTGGAAATCCCACAATGGAAGTGGGAAAGGATAACAATGGATTTCATCACCAAGCTACCAAAGACGGTGGGCGGATACGATACCATCTGGGTTATTGTTGACCGTCTTACCAAATCTGCACACTTTCTAGCGATAAAGGAAACGGATACGATGGAGAGACTTGCTCAATTATACATCAAAGAGGTTGTATCTCGTCATGGTGTACCTTTATCGATCATCTCAGATCGCGATCCCCGTTTTGCTTCCAGATTTTGGCGTTCCTTGCAAGAAGCCATGGGAACCCGTCTCGACATGAGTACTGCATATCATCCACAGACCGACGGGCAAAGTGAACGAACGATTCAGACCTTGGAAGACATGTTGCGTGCATGTGTTATTGATTTCGGAAAGGCCTGGGAAAGGCATTTGCCACTCGCCGAATTCTCGTACAACAACAGTTATCACTCGAGTATTAATGCCGCACCTTTTGAAGCATTGTATGGCCGCAAGTGCCGTTCTCCTATTTGTTGGGCCGAAGTAGGCGAAAAGCAAATCACCGGACCCGAGGTAGTCCATGAAACCACGGAGAAGATTGCTCAGATTCAAGCTAGACTTAAGACTGCCCGCGATCGTCAAAAGAGTTATGCCGATCTTAAACGTAAAGACTTTGAATTTAAGGTGTGATTCGTTTTGGAAAACGTGGAAAGTTAAACCCACGATACATTGGTCCTTTTGAAATCTTGGAACGTGTTGGACCCGTTGCTTACCGTTTGGATCTACCAGTACAATTGAGCTCAGTTCATCCTACCTTTCACGTGTCAAACTTGAAGAAGTGCCTTGCTGCACCCGAACTTATCATACCACTTGAAGAACTTACTATTGATGACAAACTCCACTTTGTGGAAGAGCCTGTTGAAATTATGGACCGTGAGGTCAAAACTTTGAAACGCAACAAGATTCCGATCGTCTGAGTATGATGGAATGCCAAACGAGGACCTGAGTTTACTTGGGAACGAGAGGATCAAATGATATAGAAGTATCCTCACCTTTTCCTGACTCCACCATCTACCTCAGCTTAAAATTTCGGAACAAAATTTTCTTTAACAGGTGGGTAATGTAACGACTCTGGATTTTCCAACGTTTATTTATTAATAATGTTTATTATTAATACTTGTGTTTAATGGATATATTGTTTATATCCATTTACATGTTATCATACTTGACTTTAAATGCCCGAAACGTCTTTGTGACAAACGTACATTATACGAATAATATTTTCAGATATTATTTACATTCATGATTAATTTTATTAATCATTTTAATTAACTAAGGTTATTAGTTAATTACTTGGGCTTTAATTGGATTAATTTGATAATTAATGGAACTTGTGCTTTTATTAATGTTGATGGGCTTAGAAGCCCACCCTACTTCTTTAATGGATTAATTAGTCCATACTTTCATGTAAGTAGTCCATTAAGGGCTTAAACTAATTAGTTGGTGAATGGAATCTTGTTACTAGTATGGTTACATGTTACTTCCCATGCAAACACCTCATATAACCACCTTTTGAACCTTTACATGCATGAGACTAGTAGACAACTCCCTCCCCCCTTTTTGGATTGAAATCGTCGGCTAGGCATGAGAAGAGGGAGTTCAAAAACTTCTTTTTTTTTTTGTATAACTTACTCACTTGTTTTCTCATTTCTCACACACACACAAATAATACTTGCAACTTTCTCTCTTTTCTCTCTCAAGTTTGTAAGTATCATGAGCTTTTTCCTTCTTCTTTCTCCTCTTAAAAACCGATTTATATCAAATCCATATCATCATCATTTACTTACTTTGTTACTTGTTCTTTGTTGTTGTTAAATTACTTACTTTTTTAGTTGTTGTTTGTTGTTGTTAAGAACCAAACTCTTTAGTTTGATTCTTCATTTTATCTTGTATTTACAAGAACAAACAAGAACAAAACTTCCTAGTTTATGTTCTACCTTTAAAGTTTTAAAAGATTAAAGTTCATGTGTTGTAAACTCATACTTGCAATTCATGTTGTAAACTTAAAAGTTTACATTCTTAAAGATCAAGACTTTGGCTTGAATCTTTAAAGTATGAACAACAATGAACTAGTTACTTGTTTATTTAGATTATTACTTCATTTTATGTACTTTAAAGTTGTGATTTGGTCAAGTATTACTAGTTAATCTTGATCTCATTTTTCTTGAACAAAAGTTAACTTGAAAGTTCAAGAACATGGAAGTGTAACTCTTTAGTTATAACTTCATACACTTGTGTTAGATTTAACTTAATAACTTTAGATCTAGACCTTTGGGTCTTGGATCTTTAAGATCTAACTAAGAACTATGTTCTACAACTTAAGATCTTGATTAGTTAGTTTACTTTCTAGTTTATAGTTCAAAATTACTTTTATAGTTCATGTATGTGTTAAATCTAAGACTTTGATGTAACTTTGGTTCATCAAACTACATACAACACTTAAGTGAGTTGTGCTACATGTCTTAGACTTACACTTGGGTTATGATGGTCAAAACTTGGTAAAAATGATGCAAGCACATCAACGAGTTGTACACTTGAAGCTATACGCATCAAGGATGAGAACCGAGATAAGCATCGAGCACCAAGAACCCACCGGAACCTACTGTTTTACTGTTTCTGGGTCTGATAAGTAAGACCTGGGCTACTGTAATGTTGATATTCAGTTAGCTCTGTTTGAGTAGATAACTTTTTATTTAGGACTCGTCTTAATCCGAGTTACGGTTTAGGATTTATGGCCCTCCGATCGCCACTATGTCCTTTTAACGTTGTGCTGAAAATTCTGACCTACTCGCACTTAGACCGTCGCCACGGTCAAATGAAGATGAGTTTGCTTCTGGAATTTTTACCACAACTAAAGGAATCATATACGGAGCCGTGGCCACTAGTCTCACCTTATTTCAGTAGGTATTGAGGCCGTGGTGACTGATCCAAGTCAGCCTTTGTTTTAAACTTCTTTCATGAACGAAACTTACTTTACACCTTTTGTTTGATGATGAATGATGATGACCTTTAAGACCTAATTTACATACATTTAAACCTATTGAGACGATTTACTGACTTAGTACTATTTGACTTAGGTTGAGGACTTTCCGGACCTACGTACTTGCTTATTTCCCGACTCGACTTTACCACTACTTTACCAAAGTGAGTTATAGCATCCCTTTTTTACTTTAACTATTTTGGGAACTGAGAATACATGCGCATTTTATATTTTACATACTAGGCACGAGTACTTAAACTGATATATGTGTGGGTTATACAATAGCATAAACATTTCCTTTAGCTCGGTAACATTTAGTCATTGGTTTTTGAACCGGTGAACGCGAATCTTAGATATGGATCCATAGGGTTTGACATCCCCACTCGGGCTAGTCGCGCTAGCATTTAACGAGTGTTTAATACTTCGTATACATACGCACTTGCCAAGTTTACTTTCAGGGGGTATAAACGTTAAGTTAGTTACCAAGTGCCCACGGTTAAACATATACTTTGTCATACTGTTTTGAAACGCTCTTTGTAGCACTGACATCTCGTGGCCTACCTTACATTACTGTTATACTTAAACTATAGCTCACCAACCTTTGTGTTGACGTTTTTAAGCATGTTTTTCTCAGGTGCTTAAAGTTAGCTGCTTCCGCTTTGTACTAGTCTTGCTGTAGACACCCGCTGCTCTAGAGTTATCACTGCATGAACTGTTTATCTTGCATTCATAACTTTAATACTTTTGAAACTATGATTTGTAATGACCTATGGGTCACATACTATTATCCTTGCTTCTATTCATTGAAGCATACTTTGGTTGTTAAACATTGATGTTGGTTAAGACGTCACCTTTTATCATGAATGCAAACGTATTTTGAAATAGCATATAGTGTTTGACCTTGTAATGATCCTGTTGTTGATGATTCATACACGATGGTTTTGTACGGGGCATCACACAATTTATGACCCGGCCAAATTAACATCTATATAATCAACAACAATTAAACACTTCACAAGCTTCATAAACAACACAAACAAACTCAATATCTTGAATTAATTACCCTAATTTCGGATTTAATCACTACAAACCCTAGAATCATGAGGTTACCCCTTAAACATGTAATTATTGCAAAATTAAGACATAATTGGTAATTAAACAACTAAGGCATGTTAATCTAAACAAGAATCATGCAAATCAAACACCCCACATTTATCTTTCACCAAATTATACATATAAACATACAAATCAAGTAATTAAGAAAGAAAAGTGTGAAAAGGGAGTAGCAATACCCTAGAAAACATGATTCAAGCTTGGATTTGAAGGAAGAAATCGCGAATTTGAAGTAGATTTTAGGGATTTGTGAGTGTTGGTTCGTGTTTGGGAGAGAAAAGCTGAGTTAAAAGTGTGTGTGGTTGAAAAATGGGTTGGATAAACCCTTAAAATGCGTTTTATTTTTCTAGGTCAGGCGTCTAGACGGCGTCCAAAATTCTGGACGGCGTCCAGTAAAGAAGATCTGGACGGCGTCCAGAAATCTGGACGGCGTCCAGTAAAGAAGGGTGGGACGGCGTCCAGTGATTTTGGACGGCGTCCAATTACACTAAAAAGTACTGATCACTTTTTGAGAAAACCCTTTGAAATTGGACGGCGTCCAAGGAATTTTGGACGGCGTCTCACTGGTCTGGTGGCTCAAAAACTCATAAAAATTCCCATTTTCAACACACAAAAGTTCATATCATCCTCATTGATCATTTTGTACATTAAAAACAATCAAATCAATCATAAAACACTCGATTCATACTATTTACACGCGTGAACTTTCTTTAACGAGTCGTTCACCCAACTCGTCCCCATTTTGATTTAGGCTTTGTTCTCGAAGTTGAGGTTAACCTCGTCTTTGATTTCCAGGGGACCATCGACATAGTGTTTGACCCGATGGCCATTCACTTTAAAAATATCACCCTTCCAGTTCACCACTTCAATTGTACCATAAGGGTACACCCTTCTAACAACAAATGGTCCCGACCATCGGGACTTAAGCTTTCCTGGTGATAACTTGAAACGGACATTGTAAACAAGGACACGATCTCCTTTCATGAATTCCTTTGGATTTTTCAATCTCTTGTCGTGCCATTGTTTGGTTTTTTCTGTATAAATTAGAGAGTTGTCATAGGCTTCAAGCCTCAACTCGTCTAATTCATTTAACTGGGTCAAACGTAACCGATCCGCCTCTTGGTAATTCAAATTACATGCCCTTAGTGCCCAATGCGCTTTGTGTTCAATTTCCAAAGGGAGATGGCATGCTTTTCCGTATACCATACGGAAATGAGTGGTTCCAATAGGTGTTTTGTAGGCCGTGCGAAAGGCCCACAATGCATCGTTTAACTTAACTGACCACTCTTTTGGATTCGCACCAATGGTCTTTTCAAGTATGCGTTTTAACGACCGATTGGTATTCTCCACTTGTCCACTTGTTTGGAGATGATAGGATGTTGAAATTTTATGGATCACTCCATATCTTTTCAACACCTTTTCTAATTGCTTATTGCAAAAGTGGGTTCCCCGGTCACTGATAAGGGCTTTTGGTGTGCCAAACCTTGAGAAAAGTTCCATCAAAAAAGGTTACTACAACTCGGCCATCATTTGTTGGTAGAGGTTTTGCCTCCGCCCATTTGGAAACATAGTCTATGGTAACAAGTATGTAGAGGTAAGAATGAGACTTTGGAAAGGGCCCCATAAAGTCAATTACCCAAACATCGAACACCTCGCATACTTGGATGCTTTGTTGAGGCATTTCATCCCATTTAGTGATTTGACCGGCCCGTTGGCACGCGTCACAAGCCTTACAAACAGTGTAGGCATCATTGAATATTGTAGGCCAATAGAAACCGGCCTCGTAAACTTTCCTCCCCGTGATTTGGGGACCAAAGTGCCCACCTATTGGACCAAGGTGACAATCAAGCAGAATTTCGGTGCATTCCTTCCCCGAAACACACCTGCGAATAACTCCATCCGCACATCACCTAAATAGATAAGGGTATTCCCAAAAATAGTATTTTAGGTCACTAAAGAATTTCTTTCTTTTCTGATGTGACCAACCGGATTCTAGGTACCCCCCAACAATGTAATTGGCGAAGTCAACATACCACGGGTCTTCCACCTTCTCTACTCGCATGAGGTATTCACCGGGAAAATCATCTTTAATACTCAATTCATGGAGTACTTCATGATTGGGATTTTCAAGTCTAGAAAGATGGTTAGCCACAAGATTTTCGGCACCTTTCTTGTCCTTAATCTCGATATCAAATTCTTGCAAAAGCAAGACCCATCTTAGCAATCAAGGTTTTGCATCCGGATTAGAGAAAAGGTATTTCAATGACGAATGATCGGTGAAGACAATTGTCTTCGATAGGATAAGATATGATCAGAATTTGTCAAAATAAAAGATGATAGCAAGGAGCTCTTTTTCCGTGGTTATGTAGTTCAATTGAGCTCCTTGTAAAGTCTTACTTGCATAATAAATGGGTTGAAAACGTTTCTCAACCCGTTGGCCCAAAACTGAACCAACTGCAAAATTCGATGCATCGCACATTAGCTCGAATGGAAGTGACCAATTTGGAGCTATGATTATTGGTGCGTTGACAAGTTTTTGTTTTAAAACATTGAATGTCTTAGTGCATTCACTTGTGAAAACAAAGGGTGCATCTTTTTCGAGAAGTTTATTCAATGGCGTTGCAATTTTTGAAAAATCTTTAATAAATCGCCGGTAAAACCGGCATGCCCAAGAAAAATTCTCACACCCTTCACATTTGAAGGAGTTGGGAGGTTGGCAATGACGTCGACCTTTGCTGGATCCACCTGAATACCAACACTTGAAATTTTGTGCCCCAAGACAATGCCTTCTTTAACCATAAAGTGGCATTTCTCCCAATTTAGCACTAAGTTTGATTTCTCACACCTAATTAGCATTTTCTCCAAATTTAGAAGGCATGAATTGAACGTGTCACCAAAGACTGAAAAGTCATCCATGAACACTTCCATGCATTCTTAAATCATATCGTGGAAAATGGCCATCATGCACCTTTGGAATGTTTCGGGAGCATTACATAGACCAAAGGGCATTCGGCGGTATGAAAAGGTGCCATAGGGACACATGAATGTAGTCTTTTCTTGATCCTCGGGGGAGATGGGAATTTGAAAGTACCCCGAAAAACCATCTAGGAAACAATAAAAGCTATTTCCTGCTAGTCTCTCTAACATTTGATCAATGAATGGTAGCGGAAAATGGTCTTTTCTCATGGCATCGCTTAGCTTACAATAATCTATACAAACTCGCCACCCCGTGATAGTTTGTGTTGTGATAAGCTCGTCTTTATCATTGGTGATAACAGTTATACCACCCTTTTTAGGAACACAATGGACCGGGCTTATCCACGGACTGTCTGAGATTGGGTAGATTAGACCTGCATCTAGCAATTTAATGATTTCCTTCTTGATAACATCTTGCATATGAGGATTTAGTCTCCTTTGACGTTGCACCACTGGTTTGGAATTTTCTTCCATCAAGATCTTGTGCGTGCAATAAGAAGGACTAATTCCTTTTATATCATAGATTTTCCATGCAATGGCCGGTTTGTGGGCCTGTAACAAGGAAACAAGACGTTCTTTTTCATGTTTAGAAAGAAGTGAGGAAATAATTACCGGAAGCTTCGAATCTTCCTGAAGGAAAGCGTACTCAAGATGATCAGGGAGCGGCTTAAGCTCCAAAATTAGAGGTTCCTCAATTGAGGGTTTACTCCAGTACTCGCTATCCTTGTTCAGTTGTTCTATCTCCTCCTCAGTTTTTTCATACCCATTTGCCATCAAAGTGGCCACCACATCCATTTCTTCAACGGAAAATTCTTCATCTCCACTCGCCAAATCGTATACACCTTTTTCATCCGATTCGGGAAATTCCTGCAAGAACTCATAATGCGAATCTATGCTTTGCATAAAATAAAAAGTATCATCTGAAGATTCAGGATATTTTGATGACTTATCAATTGCAAAAGTCGCACTAGCTTCACCAATTATAAGGGTCAATTGCTGGTCATAAACATCAATGACACATCTAGCAGTATTCAAAAATGGTCGACCCAAAATAATTGGTATTCTTTCATCAACTTCCATGTCTAAAACCACAAAGTCTGTCGGAAAAATCAGATTCCCGGTCTTAACTAGCAAATTCTCTATTATTCCTCGAGGGAATTTTATAGAGCGATCAGCTAGTTGAATAGCCATTCGTGTGGTCTTGAGTTCCCCAGGGGCTAATTTAAGGTAAATCGAATAGGGCATTAAATTGATACTAGCCCCCAAATCGACCAATGCCCTCATACAGTCGAGGTCACCCATTAGACATGGAATAGTAAAACAACCTGGATCCCGAAGCTTTTCAGGAAGTGTGTTGGACACCAGCGCTGAACATCTAGCATTTAAAGTGACTGATGAAACGCTTTCCATATTCTTGCGGTTAGTAAGTAAGTCTTTTAAGAACTTAGCATACTTGGACATACCAGAAATCACATCAATAAAAGGCATATTTATGTTAATTTGTTTAAACATATCTAAAAATTTTAACCTTTCGGATTCGAGCCTTTCTTGTTGTTGCTTTCTTGGGTATGGGAGCGGTGGTTGATATGGCTTCACTACGGGTTTCTCCCGTTCTTCCTTCTCAACCACTTGTTCCAGCTCCTTAACCGGTTCGTCATTTTTGTTCAACAGAACACTGAAATCAGAATATTCGGGCATTTTTGGAGCTTCGTATGCTAGACCACTCCGTGTGGTGATAACATTGGCGTGTTCATTTCGGTGGTTCTTATTAGTATCACCTGGTAAACTCCCTGGTTTTCTTTCACTAAGTAAACTAGCTAAACCACTCATTTGCTTCTCCAGATTCTGAATTGCAGCTTATTGGTTTTTAAATTGGTGTTCGTTCTTCTCGTTTATTTGGCTTATATTGGTGACAAGCTAGGTCTGAGATGCAATTAACTTCTCCAACAAACTCTCCATATTTGACTTTTTCTCTTCTTGTTGGGGTTTTTGATAAAAACCCGGAGTTTGTTGTTGGAACCCACTACTTGACCCTTGTTGGTAATTGGAATTTTGACCTTGAGGATTGTAGGGGTTGTTGAAGTTTCGGTTAAATTGGGCTTTTCCTTGAAATTGATTATTATTTCTTTGGCTTATGAAAGCCACTTCTTCTTTTTGAGCCATTGTTAAACCGGCATCACAATCTTTTCCTAAATGGAGACCACCACAGTATTCACAACCTACCTTCATACTATGAATTTCCTTGGTGACTTTGTCCATATTTCGAGCAACACCGTCTATTTTCACACTTAGGGAACTAAGGTCATCATAAGCACCGGCGCTTTGGACTTGGGCATGACGAGTAATTGGTCTTTCTTGATGCCACTCATGAGAATAATCGGCTTGCTTCTCGATTACCTCATAAGTTTCTTGCTCGGTTTTGTCCATGAGTGAACCTCCAGCCGCTTGATCAATGGAAATTCAGGTTGCAACATCACAACCCTTGTAAAAGATTTGAACTTGTTAGAAGGTATCCAGACCATGGTTTGGATAACCTCTTAGCATTTTGGAAAATCGATTCCATGCTTCATACAAGGTTTCCATCGGCTTTTGACAGAATTGGGTAGTTTCTTGTTGGAGTCTCGCGAACTTAGAAGCTGGAAAATATTTCTTAAGAAATTTTTCCATCATACCATCCCAAGTTTCTATCGTAGCCTCGGCCAATGAATCTAACCAACTTCGTGCTTCCCCGTGGAGTGTCCATGGAAAAAGTCTTAAAAATATGGCCTGATCAGTGTCTGGTTTAAGTTTGAATAGAAGACATATCTCTTGAAAAAGACGAATATGTTCGTTTGCATCTTCATTCGGACCACCACCAAATTGACATCTGTTGTTAATCATTTGGAGAATAGGTCCTTTTATTTCAAATTTTTCTTCACCTGTGGGCGGAGTAATTGCACTTCCTTGTCCGGTTCGGGTTGCTTTCATCTTGGCCGCCATTGATTGTCTTGGTACCACCTGCCTTGCCTCTCCTTTCATTTCAAAATTTGGAGTATGAACGGGTTCACCAAATTCAGAGTATCTTGGCTTGGTTGTACTTAATTCTGAATCAAAGGTTTCTTGCTTTGATGAAGATTCAAAAAGTTCAAGTACTTCTTTTGGGATCCTACCAAGCTTTCTATCAGATTCTGTAAGCGGTGTAAGTAATGGAGAATCTGAACTTCGGGTATGTGGCATATGCAACCTAAAATCTATCAATCACACACCTAACAAAACTATTAAACGCACCGATTCTATAAGTCTAAAAATCAAAGACTATTAATAATTTAAAAAGAATTAAGAAACTACTTAATCACAAATTAGTTAACAATTCTATTTTGACACAAAACTGTCCCCGGCAGCAGCGCCAAAAACTTAATGTGCAAAACGTGGTATATGAATTATTGTATAAAATAGTATGAAAAAATACTGATTAAAGATTGTTACACACTAACGGGCAGTGTACCCGATCGTGTAGTAGTATAAATAATAGTTTAGTTCCGTGTATCGTTCCAAGGACAGTTGTATTAGTCAAACTAGAATTAGAAACTATATTATGATTAACTAAGTAAATGAAACTTAAAGGTACAAGATATTATGTTTTTGTGGCTATTTAACGATTTAGCCAAATCAGAGAAGATTAAAAGTAAAAACAATATTTTTGGTCTTTTAAGTTTATATAATGAAAACAAGTGCAAAGAAAGCAAATAATATAGTTTGATTTAGATCAAAGAGACGAAATGTTCATCTAGATATTTTACCCTCGGTATTGGATGTAAGTTATATTGTTAAGACCCGATTGAATGAATATGTGTGTAAGTTACCTAATAGATTTACCAAGAGTTCTCTTTAGTAAACACGCAAACTCGATTACAAGATCAAGGGTTCCCTTTTCTCTATAGTTCTCGTGTTTGTAACCAAATAACTATGATATATATGCTAATCACCCAAATCGACTTGCCAAGAGTTCTCTTTAGCAAGTACTCAAACTAGAATTACTAAGTGGAGGGTTCCCTATCACCTAGACCTTTTCGTTTGTGACTAGTTGATTAGCTAGATCAAAGACTTGAATACCAATTGTCTTTTACGTTCGCTCTACACAATTCATCCCTATATCGTCTAATCATTTTGATCTAATTTACCCTCTTGGTTCGGTTTAGTAAACAATCAATCTAAGACAAGTTGATTGTAAATCAATATGATACATCAACAAGAGTTCTCTTTATCAACAACATATCATTTAAGTAGATACAAATGATTTAACATCAATAAGCATGGTTCTTTAATTCAAGCTTTAATCTATCACACATAATACATTCAATCAATAAGTTTACATCCAATACTTTGGTTATTAATCTAGACAAACATTATAGAGTTTAGCCAACAATCATGATAACAAGCAAAATAACAATCAAATGATAAGTAGAATTCATTGTTAAGAACAAGAAATCAACCTAATTGAGAATGAATCTTGAATGGAGAAGGTGTTGAATCTTGATTCTTGGATGTTTAAGCCTCTTCAAAGAGCTTGGAGTTGTCCAAAATAGCTCCTAAAATCATCTTCTAACTCCTCTGGTTCGTATCTGATCGTATCTCTTCAATCATTCACTTTTTAAAGTAGTTAAAGTTGGTCAAAAAGCAAAAGTAGGCTGAAACCTACTACTGGACGGCGTCCAAGATACTGGACGGCGTCCAGTTGTAAAGGTCTGGACGACGTCCAGAATTCTGGACGGCGTCCAGTTGTGATGGGCTGGACGGTGTCCAGATTTCTGGACGACGTCCAGTTGTGCTGAATTTCACTGTCTCGTTTTTTCGTAATCTTCCTTCATTTGGACGGAGTCCCAATCATTTTGGACGGCGTCCAACATATCTGAAGCCTTGTTTTATCATTTTAGAGTGCTAATTTGACTATAACTTGTATCGAAATCAACTATGATGAAATCACAACTTATAGAACGGTCATAATTCCCCAAAACTCTTTATAAACCACTTTCCGATACACTTTACATACCTTTGTGTATTACTTGTAGAAACCACCTTAACTATCCTTGATTCTAGAGTATTTCTCACGATATTGCGAGAGATATATATGATGTAATTTAGCAATATCAATTATTAATAAAGGTACGTGTCGCGAGACATAAAGTACCAGTTTTCTAAGCGTACGAAAATACGTTCAAGAAACCGGAACCGGGACGTAAGTCGAGCGTGAACGAGCAAGTCATCGAAACTTATATTACGAGTCAACTTTACACATTAATATAATATATATATAAAATTATAAAGATTAATTATATATATAAATAATTATTTAAAACTATCAGCAAGAAAAAGTTAAGCGAAAATGAGCTGGCCAAGTAGCCCATGCGATCGCATGGCTACAAGGCACTAACCCCATGCTATCGCATAGGGGTTAGGTGCAGCAAAGTTATTTAAATTCGATCGAGTTCTGTGTTTCTGAATCAGAATTCACTTCTCCCTATCTATAATCCTCTGTATATTATTTATTTTATCTAAATTATTATTAATATTATTATTATTATTATTATTATTAAGATTAATATTATTATTAATCTTATTATTTTTATCAAGTAGTATTACTATTATTATGTATTATACATAAAATACTACGACGAAGACATGAGCGAGTTATTTCAAACGGATTTTTCAAGCGGGATAGAGCTAAGGAAATTATGGGTTATAGCTATGGAGGTTATGGGTATGGTTCGGGGGTATGCTCGTGAGGTCAAACTAGTGTTTATCATCTCTTTTGCGTCTACGTACTTTCCTGCAATATTGAATCACAATATTGATAAGTGAGCACTCATATCCTATCTTTTATATATTAATAGTGTATCTCTGACTAGTGCTCGAGTATATATATGATTATACATGCTTGTATGCTTAATTTCGTCGTTAGTTAGTTTTGATGAATTATGAATTTGATACATATGCTACTGAGATAAGGTATATGATATGCATGTCGTTGGAAAGCTGACGAAAAATTAATAACTTTTCATTTAGAAAGCGTATGATTTCGATGAACGGATTTAAAGATATCGTCAATTGAATTATCTATAATTTTAAGTATTATTGTTAAAATGATTATTATTATTATTATTATTATTATTATTATTATTATTATTATTATTATTATTATTATTATTATTATTATTATTGTTATTATTATTATTATCGTTATCGTTATCGTTATCATTATCGTTATTGTTATCGTTATCGTTATCGTCATCGTCATCGTCATCGTTATCGTTATCGTTATCGTTATCGTCGTTATTATCGTTATTATTATTATTATCTAATAATCAATATTATTATTATTATTATTATTATTATTATTATTATTATTATTATTATATAAATAATTAATATTTTTATCAAAACTATCATTTTATTATTTTTATCGTTATTATTATTAAAAGTATCATTAATATTAAAACTATCATTTTTATTAAAATTATGATTTTAATAAAAATATCATTGTTATTATTAAATATCATTATTATTATCATTTTAGTATTATTATTATTAAATATTATCATTTTGAATAGAATTATTATTTTTATAAAATATTATTAGTATTACAGTTAATAATAAAAGTATTGTTATTATTAAAATTATCATGATTAGAATAATCATTTTATTATAATTAATATCATCATTAGTAAGTATAAATATTGTCATTATTATTATTAGTAGAATAATAATAATTATTATTATTATTACAAAATAATACAACTTTTGTTATTATTATCAATATTATTTTATCAAATAACTATGTAATACAAAGATATTTTTACCACGCGTAACATAATTACATTAATAATACATACCACTATATTTTTATGATATTAAGTGAACTTTATAAATTTTATTACTTAAGATATATAAAAGTATATTTTTATCATATATATATTTTAATATAAAATTTTATTTAATAAATGACTTTTATTATTTACTTTAATAAAATCTGATAAATATATTTAAATAAATAAAACGACTATATTTAGGTTATATAATAAACACGTATAGATTTTGGAAATCATTTTGAGTCAAGTTGACTTTTTTTGACTTTTGCATGATAAGCTCGAGCATTAGGATTGTGATACACTATGACTTGACCTAAATTGTTAGACAGATATTGACCAACATATAAATATATATAATTAATATCAGTTCGTGATTCCGAGGCCAAACCTGCACTTGTTCAGTGCCGTCATTTGCATTATTGCTACAAAATACAGTATTGTGAGTTTCATTACTCCCTTTTTAAATGCTTTTGCAATATATATTTTTGGGACTGAGAATACATGCGCTTTTATAAATGTTTGACGAAATAGACACAAGTAATCGAAAACTACATTATATGGTTGGATTATCGAAATCGAATATCGCCATTCAAGTCTGGTAACCTAAGAATTGGGGAAATGGCCCCTAATTGACGTGAATCCTAAAGATAGATCTATTAGGCCTAACAACTCCCATTCATGTCTATGGATGACTTTAGTACTTTGAGATTATTATTATACAGACGTCGATGTCTGTGGGGATATTCTATGCATTATGGTTAATGTCGGTTACCAGGTGTTCAATCCATATGAATGATATTTTTTTATGCAGATGGCTATATGCATGCATGATGTTTGTGAGAAATGAAAATATGAAATCTTGTGATCTATTAAAATTGATGGAAATGAATATTGATGATAAACTAATGAACTCACTAACCTTTTGGTTGACACTTTAAAGCATGTTTATTCTCAGGATTGAAAGAAATCTTTCGCTGTGCATTTGCTCATTTTAAAGATATTACTTGGAGTCATTCATGGCATATTTCAAAAGACGTTGCATTCAAGTCGTTAAGTTCATTAAAGATTATAATTAAGCAAATGACAGATTAGGTCATTTATAGTTGGATATTATGAAATGGTATGCATGCCTATCAACTTTCGATGTAATGAAAGTTTGTATTTAAAAATAAATGAAATGTTTGTAAAATGTATCATATAGAGGTCAAATACCTCGCAATGTAATCATATGTTATTGTATTCGTCCTTATGGATTGGGATGGGTCGTCTCATGTGGTATCAGAGCGGTGGTCTTAGCGAACCAGGTCTTGCATTAGTGTGTCTAACTGATAGTTATTAAGATGCATTAGTGAGTCTGGACTTCGACCTTAGTTGCATAGTTTTGCTTATCATTTCTTTTCAGAAAATTTCATGCTTATCATTCCTAGTCTAAACACATCTTACTGCATTGATTGCATGAATTGTGTATAGACAAAATTCATATCTTAGCGTATCTGCTAATTCATATCTTAGCGTATCTGTTACTTTAAACTTTGCCTGATATATTCCGTAAATTCCTCCGTAATCTACGAAATCTTTTGTTCTATATATATAGATATTCTAAGTAATTAGAATACCATCCAATAGCCGGATATCATTTCATATAGAAAAATCCTTTATTCAAAACGTACGAAATGGAACTCTCCACTAGTTCAAGCCCCTCGGATTCCGATATGGAGTTTCACTCTAGTTCTGAAAGCAGTGTGACCGGAATGGATCAACCAATAAGTCATCATCTATTCTGGATGAATTGGGAATGGATTTGTAGCCTACTTAATCATTAGAGGCAAGAAGAAGGTGGTCCCTTCTTCCCACCACATTGCCCTCTTGGCAAAGAACCTGAAGCACTTACCGGCGAACCTGTCCGAGACACCATTTTCTCTCTCATTTCCAGAGTGTCTCGTCACGATTATATATTATCTCAAATTCTAGATCTTATTCATCCGCTCGTCCGAACCGACAATCACCCTGGTGTAATAGAAGAAGTCAACGAGCTTCGCGCTCGAGTATTGGCTTTGGAGGATATGGTGCGAAGATTACAAGCACCATCAGCAATACCAGTACTACCAACAACATCCACATTGCAAGCCTCAATACCACACACACCAGCAGTATCACCGGCATCATCAGTACCACTATCATCAACACCAATAGTACCATTACCACTAACAACAATATCCACACCCCATGCTTCAACATCACAAAATGTTCCACGAGCATCCACGCCATACGCACCATAGATACCAAGGAATATCAACAATAACAAACGATGACGTATTAATTCATAACTTCATCGGAGAAATATTCTACGGTGATTATGTAATCTCTAAAGTTTTAGAGATTATTTATTCTAATTATAACCCTAAACCAAGATGAGTGGGTGGATAGAGATGATACAGGGAAGAATAGAAACCCTGACAGGAATGGTGCGTGCGTTACAAATAGACTTGTTATACAAGCAGCACCAGCAGTACCGACAGTATCACAGCATCAACAACACCTACAACATCACAAGCTCCACCAGATCTATAATCACCGCGAACAACATCATTAATCAACATCAAGTATATCATATCAACGAGTTATGAAGTATTAACTCATTTCCACTGAAGAATTTATATGTATATCTTATATATATAAATTTTGGAAACCATAGTATATCTTTTCATATTAAGCTATTATGAATAAATTAAATAAGGGTAGTTATTACTCGGTTAATTCATATTACTAATATACAATGATGTACATCCTTCGATAATGACTTAACCATTGTTAACTACAATCTCTGTTCCAAACTCAATGAATTCCAATTCATAATAAATCAAGTGTATTAATCAATTACATGTTTGATTTTACACTTTCATCTTCGATGAACTCGAAACTTTCTAGAAACATCATTCGTACCTTGCGAAGTTCACAAGAATCCCGCGGACACCAACATCATTCACCTAGTAAATATCAATAAAAATGAATAATGAAGTATTGATTCATAATTTCATTTACGTCGAAGTGATAATCCACGAAGATTACGAAATTTCTAAAGTTTTAGAGATTATTCATTGCTAGTTCCAGCTGAAAACCAAATGAGCTTAATATGATATTAACTCATTAAATCTTTATTACATTTGAAGAAAAAATACATATTAATATTTTCATAAAATTGTAATAAAATTCTCTCGTACAAAAGATTACTTGTGAATTTTTTTTAACGGGTAGGTAATACCCGGGAGATATATAAATTCACAATTAAAATGTTACATTCTTCAATTCTGATTCAGAAATCATTAACTATACTCACTACTTTCACAACTATACATTCCTCATAGAAATCGAAACAATCATTTGCATCCAAATTCGATTACATATTCTGATTTTGATAGAACATAATTTAAATTCGAGATATAACCGGTACCATCAATCTTAGATTCCTATATCTTTCAAAGCTATACTTTGACTTCAAAGCTGTGCTAGAACATCATAGAACCCAGAAAAATATTTGTATCATTCAAAATCCTAGAACATCATATGTATATTAACGATTACAATATGTGTTCAAACCCCTCGAAATTCCTGAAGACACTTCAAATAATGAACAATCAAGATGATGATCCAAGAACATGTTACGCACAGTCATGCCCCTGAAAAACTCTCGATACCAAAGTCATAGTTTAACACGTATATGTGTCAGATCTTTTGGCATTTATTACTAAAAATAACTTTTCAATCCCTTTTCAAAATAGACAGTTTTGTCACAGCTCCAATAAAACAACTTCAATTGTTCAATCGAATAAGCCTTATTATAACGATTACCCTTTCATCATTGTTACCGGGGAACCTTTTATATCCCACCACATTAGCAGTAAACTTACCAACAACTTCATTGATCTTTAAGTCTCTCCGAAAAATCACTATACTTATTCATTGAAACCCTATCATGTACTCATCTGCATCTTGTAATAGTAGTTGCCATACCAAAAAGCTTGAATCATTATTCTCGAATTTCGCAACAATTCTACGCCAAAAGTTATATATATATACATATAACGTCTATCTCCAAGGCTTACATACTTCGAATGTGAAGTTTCTGAAAAATACCCTAAACTGCGAACTAGTTCTCCGATTTTTTGGAAAAATGCTGATGAAGCAGCAAAAACTGTAAACGACCTTAACAGTCAAAAGTTTGATGATAAAGAATAGTGTGATGGCAAAGCTCAGAAAAAGAGAAGGTTTGAAACTGGAAAACGGATTGAGCAAACCATGAAGGAGGCTGTGGATAAATCACAAAGACTAAATCTGCCTTTAAAGAATCTAAATGATTCAGTGTCTGCTGAAGTCTTTAGCGAATACCTTGCTCCTTGCTCTAAACTCTTGCGGACAATATTTTTCATCATCCTTTGATCTTAGATATTCTAAGATATTATTAAATCTTTCATTATAAATATCTTCGATATTTCTGAAGACATATTCATAACTACTTTCATCTGAGATTATTTATCTCTTCGTGCTATCAGTTTTATATCATAAAAGAAACTATTTTAGTTTCTAAATTTTGAGAGATTTGAATTTAAAATATGAATAATTTGAAGTAGTGTTGGGAACTGAAGCATGAGTTAGTATAATATAATGACAGTTGATCAACGTGATTATATTACAGTAAGTCATGCTGAGTTTTTAATGAAACATGATGATTCACAGGCCATACCGTCATCATGTGCCATGTTACACAACTCTTGCATTCTACTTGATCTCTAATTATATCAAGAACATATTTCTTGATAGTTCTATCTTTTCCTGTAACTTCTGGTAATTTAACCAATCAAGATCGTGCTATTACAATCTCTCTCTTAGAACATTAGCCATGTTCATTCGAAATTTCATACCTACGAATTCTGGACCATTACTTGCTGTGCTTAATGGATAGAAGATAAAACAGAGCATGAAGCTCCGAAATGAAAATGGGAGTATAAATCGCAGTAAATAGGAGAGAGCATTAAATGTGGATGTCAATGATTATAGAAAGACAAGAGCAGGGACTCCGAAAAATAAGGAAAGATATGAAGCCCAACGACAGCGCATAAATTACAAACCGTGTATATCAATAAGTATTGCAATGTAAAGACACGGGAGAACTAGAAACACTATAAAACCAAGAGTATAGTAGAAGTGAATAGATTCCTCCGGTGGCAGATGAAAAAGAAGAATGATAGATATGAAAGTTAGGAGTATATCAAGAATCAGAACTGGATGAAGCATATTGACGAATGCTTTAAAATATAAATTAAGGGAGAAAGAATAGAAGGTGCGAGATGTAGAATTGAGGAAACGAAGGGGGTGGATATATAGTAAGATATCCGACAGAGCAATCAAAACAGGTTATCGCATTTAATCAAAGTGGATCCTAAATTCCTTAATTACCGAAGAATTAAATCTTATTACGAAGATTTTCTCAAAATCCCTTGAACTCCGGAAATCAATCCTATCTAAGTCAAAAGATATGACGAATCTACACTTACTCATTTCACTCTTTTGCGATAGCTTCATTCGTACTCTTCACAAAATCAAATTGTTTCATCTATATTACTCAATGATGATAAAACTTTATTTATCAACTTATATTCGTCATAATAACATTCTTATTGTTATCCATGACGACCTCGATCAAATTTCGGGGGCGAAATTTCTTTAACGGGTAGGTACTGTGACAACCCGAAAATTTCCGACCAAATTTAAACTTTACCTTTATATTATTCCGACACGATAAGTAAAGTTGTTAAGTTGAATCTCAAGAATTTTAAACTGCGTTCATACATTCATTTAACCTCGACCAAATTCCGACGATTCACGAACCATTATATAAATGGATATGAATATATATATATATATATATATATATATATATATATATATATATATATATATATATATATATATATATATATATATATATATATATATATATATATTTTATAACTTGAAAATGTTAGCAATGTATTAAACGTATAATACTTTACATGAACGTATTTACCTCTATATATGTTTAATATATTTATCGGCGGAATTAAAAGATAATATCAAATAATTGAATTATCAGATTTATTGTGATATGATTACGGGTCTCTGTTGTAAGGTCCACTATGATTTAAGAAATCTGTTCTTTTTAACGATATTCGGAATTATTGGTAAAGTGATTTACAAGTAAGAACAAAAGTGTTAATTAACGGGAACTAGACAAGGGTTAGTGTAGTTCCTGTTCAATGTCCTATTTATATGCGTCAACTATTTAATTTTTATATTATTTAAGATGAAAGTAAAGTTATGGGATATAGATAACTTAGAAAATAAATATCGACATTTTACCTTAAAATGATTTCGTACGTTCATTTAACCTTTGGACTTTATCTCACGCTTCATCAATATTTAGTAATCTAAAAACTTTAAACCTATTATATATAAATTTTACTTTTCAAATAAGATATAACGATTTCCGTTATTTTAACCTTTTAACAAAATGATTCTTAAATATATATTAGTTTTGGACAACAAAAGCTATCATATTTATTCGGTTAAGTACTAAAACGTTTTCAATCTAGAGAAAACTTTATTATCAAAATGTTTTAAAAGATACCTTGTTAATGAATTTTGAAGAACTTAATTAGAGCTTTATATTATAAATTTCAAATATATATTGTGTTTCAAAAACGTAAGCATAATATGACATAATATTTTCTATCATTTAAACGATTAAAAATGAGTCTTGAAATATAATTACTTTTGAAAAACTAAATATTATATTATTAAATAAATATTTCAAACTTATATTTTGAGATAAATATAAATATATATATATATATATATATATATATATATATATATATATATATATAACGAGATATAATAATAACGTAGTCATAAAATGTTTTAATTTAAAATAATATTATTATATAACGAGACGTCAATTTATAAAAGCTAATGACCACAACCCTCAAATATATAAGTTACATTTCTTATAATATGATTCATCGTTGAGTAAGTTTAATTATTAATAAAGGTACGTGTCGCGAGACATAAAGTACCAGTTTTCTAAGCGTACAAAAATACGTTCAAGAAACCGGAATTGGGAAGTAAGTCGAGCGTGAACGAGCAAGTCATAGGAACTTATATTATGAGTCAACTTTACACATAAATATAATATAATATATATAAAATTATAAAGATTAATTATATGTAAATAATTATTTAAAACTGTCGGCAAGAAAAAGTTAAGCAAAAATGAGCTGGCCAAGTAGCCCATGCGATCGCATGGCTACAAGGCACTAACCCCATGCGATCGCATGGGGGTTAGGTGCAGCAAAGTTGTTTAAATTCGATCGAGTTCTGTGTTTCTGAATCACAATTCACTTCTCCCTATCTATAATCCTCCGTGTATTATTTATTTTATTTAAATTATTAATATTATTATTAATATTATTATTATTATTATTATTATTATTATTATTATTAAGATTAATATTATTATTAATCTTATTATTATTATCAAGTAGTATTAATATAATTATGTATTATACATAAAATACTACAACGAAGACATGAGCGAGTTATTTCAAACGGATTTTTTGAGCGGGATAGAGCTAAGAAAATTATGGGTTATAGCTATGGAGGTTATGGGTATGGTTCGGGGGTATGCTTGTGAGGTCAAACTAGTGTTTATCATCTCCGTTGCGTCTACGTACTTTCCTGCAATATTGAATCACAATATTGATACGTGAGCACTTATATCCTATCTTTTATATATTAATAGTGTATCTCTGACTAGTGCTCGAGTATATATATGATCATACATGCTTGTATGCTTAATTTTGTTGTTAGATAGTTTTGATGAATTATGAATTTGATACATATGCTACTGAGATAAGGTATATGATATGCATGTCGTTGGAAAACTGACGAATAATTAATAACTTTTCATTTAGAAAGCGTATGATTTCGATGAACGGATTAAAAGATATCGTCAATTGAATAATTTTAAGTATTATTGTTAAAATGATGATGATGATTATTATTATTATTATTATTATTATTATTATTATTATTATTATTATCGTTATCGTTATCGTCATCGTCATCGTTATCGTTATCGTTATCATTATCGTCGTTATTATCATTATTATTATTATTATTATCTAATAATAATAATAATAATAATAATAATAATAATAATAATAATTATTATTATTATTATTATTATTATTATTATTATTATTATTATTATTATTAAAATAGTTAATATTTTTATCAAAACTATCATTTTATTATTTTTATCATTATTATTATTAAAAGTATCATTAATATTAAAACTATCATTTTTATTAAAATTATGATTTTAATAAAAATATCATTGTTATTATAAAATATCATTATTATTATCATTTTAGTATTATTATTATTAAAAATTATCATTTTGAATAGAATAATTATTTTTATAAAATATTATTATTATTATTACAGTTAATAATAAAAAGTATCGTTATTATTAAAATTATCATGATTTGAATAATCATTTTATTATAATTAATATCATCATTAGTAAGTATAAATATTGTCATTATTATTATTAGTAGAATAATAATAATAATTATTATTATTACAAAATAATACAACTTTGGTTATTATTATCAATATTATTTTATCAAATAACTATGTAATACAAAGATATTTTTACCACGCGTAACATAATTACATTAATAATACATACCACTATATTTTTATGATATTAAGTGAACTTTAAAAATTTTATTACTTAAGATATATAAAAGTATATTTTTATCATATATATATATATTTTAATATAAAATTTTATTAATAAATGACTTTTATTATTTACTTTAATAAAATCTGATAAATATATTTAAATAAATAAAACAACTATATTTAGGTTATATAATAAACACGTATAGATTTTGGAAATCATTTTGAGTCAAGTTGACTTTTGTTGACTTTTGCATGATAAGCTCGAGCATTAGGATTGTGATACACTATGACTTGACCTAAATTGTTAGACAGATATTGATCAACATATAAATATATATAATTAATATGGGTTCGTAAATCCGAGGCCAAACCTGCACTTGTTCAGTGCCGTCATTTGCATTATTGCTACAAAATACAGTATTGTGAGTTTCATTACTCCATTTTAAATGCTTTTGCAACATATATTTTTGGGACTGAGAATACATGCGCTTTTATAAATATTTGACGAAATAGACACAAGTAATCGAAAACTACATTATATGGTTGGATTATCAAAATCGAATATCGCCATTCAAGTCTGGTAACCTAAGAATTGGGGAAATGGCCCCTAATTGACGTGAATCCTAAAGATAGATCTATTGGGCCTAACAACCCCCATTCATGTCTATGGATGGCTTTAGTACTTCGAGATTATTATTATACAGACGTCGATGTCTGTGGGGATATTCTATGCATTATGGTTAATGTCGGTTACCAGGTGTTCAATCCATATGAATGATATTTTTTATGCAGATGGCTATATGCATGCATGATGTTTATGAGAAATGAAAATATGAAATCTTGTGGTCTATTAAAATTGATGGAAATGAATATTGATGATAAACTAATGAACTCACCAACCTTTTGGTTGACACTTTAAAGCATGTTTATTCTCAGAATTGAAAGAAATCTTCCGCTGTGCATTTGCTCATTTTCAAAAGACGTTGCATTCAAGTCGTTAAGTTCATTAAAGATTATGATTAAGCAAATGACATATTATGTCATTTATAGTTGGATATTATGAAATGGTATGCATGCCTATCAACTTTCGATGTAATGAAAGTTTGTCTTTAAAAATGAATGAAATGTTTGTAAAATGTATCATATAGAGGTCAAATACCTCGCAATGTAATCATATGTTATTGTATTCATCCTTATGGATTGGGACGGGTCGTCTTAGATGTTTTGCAAGAAAAAGATGCCGAATAGCAAAAATGGAAGAATTTTGTGTTTTTAGCTGATTTTCTTTCTTTTGTTATTGGTATTTCAATTAGATTGTAGGTTAATTGTAATTGTAATGTGATAGTTTGAGCAATGATGTAACTCAATATTATCAGTTTGTTATTGAAATAATAATTTGTGTTTTGATCAATGATTTACCTTTTGTATCTGATTATTGTTATTGGTATTTCAAGTGTATTGAGCAATGATATACTTGTGACTTTCCAGAAACCGTTTCGATCAACTTGTGACTGTTTTACCTAAAGTGCATATATGAGTGTTTTAATAAACTTGTGACTACATAGATAAGGTTGACTGTTTTACACAAAGTGACCTAAAGAGTGTAATAACCAAAGTTGACTGTTTTATATGCAATAAAACTGCATAGCTTAGGGTTTTAACTGCATAGATGAGTGTTATAAAAATGCATAGATAGACCAAGGTTGACCTAAACAAAGTGACCTAAATGAGTTTAGTAACTAAGGTAGACCAAGGTTTAACTAAACAGTGTTATAAACAGTGTTATAAAACTGCCTAGATGAGTGTTGTGATCACTGTTTTATATGCAATAGAACTGCATAGCTTAGGGTTTTGACTGTTTTACACAAAGTGACCTAATGAGTGTAATAACCAAGGTTGACTTACACAGTGTTATAAAACTGCAATTAAACAAATAATTTCCTTTTGACTGTGGGTGTCAATGGACCTTCAGACCTAGAAATTACCTTTTGAACTGTCATAATTCTTTTCATAAGGTACTGTCTCACATACTTTAAACATGTTATGACTGGTTTATCTCTGCCATCTATTAACTTACTTTTGAATGTCTCACAAACATTATTCAATAACATATCACATTGAGCTCTACCTGTAAAGTGTGACCTACTCCAGTGTTTTGGATTAATATCATTCAAGTATTTATGAGCACCTGCATTCTCTTTTTTAAGGTCCTCCATTGCTTTATCAAATTCTTCTCTAGTGGTTTTTGTTGCACATTTTCACACCAAATCCTTGATCACAGCTCCTTTATACTGACCTCTCATTTTTTCATATATATGCCTCATACAGTACCTATGCTCAGCTTGTGCATAAACCCTTGCCAAGGCAGGTATCAAACCCTAAACACTTCAAACAAAATACACATATAAATTCATTATAAACATATGAAATGTAATTATAGAATAAATTAAGTATACACATACCTTCTGCCTATCAGTAATGAAAGTGAAGTTGAAATTTGAGTCCAAATCTAAATCATCTCCAAGACAATTCAAAAACCATCTCCAAGAAGCACTTGTTTTAGCTTCAATAATACCATAAGCTAAAGGAAATATACCATAGTTAGGATCTACTCCAACAGCAGTCAATAGTTGTCCTGGATATGGACCCTTTATAGAACATCAATCTAAAACTAAAATCTCTCTTTTACAAGCTTTAAATCCTTCTTTTAGTGGGCCCAAACAAATGTACACCCTTTTAAACACCCTTGTATCTAATGATGAGTTTGGTTCAGGATGTACTTCTATTTTTGTAGTTGTATTTGGATTTCTTTTCTGCAACTCCAAACAATAGTCTCTAAATCTTAAATATTGTTTCCTGTAATCACCAATAAGTACTTTCTTTTCCTTGGACTTTGCCCTATATACAGTCATCTTCTTTACTCCCAATTCATATTTGGTGGTAATAATATCTTGAATTGCACTAGCCTTAAGCCAGGATCTGTTACTAGGATATGACCAATTTGTTTGGATATAAAAGTAGATGAACATTGTCTTAGATTCCGTTTTTGTTGATGTGATGCCCCGTCCAAAACCATCATGGTACGGATCATCAACAACATGTCAATTACACGGTATAACACTACATGCTCTTTAAAACAAGGTTTTGCATTCATAAAAGATAACGTTTTTCCAACGACAAATGTTTAACAAGAGTAACGTGCTTCTATGAATATAAAGCATTAACAATATTACGTGACACTTAAGTCATTACAAAACCATGGTTCGAAAATAACATAAGTAGTGAATGCAAAGTAAAAGTCCATGACTAGGAGACATCTCTAACAATGCAGCGGAAGTCTAACACAGCAAGTCTATTACAGCGGAAGCAATTTCATCTAAGCACCTGAGAAATAACATGCTTTAAAAAGTCAACACGAATGTTGGTGAGCTATAGTTTTATTGTAAACAATAATGTAATGTAGACCACGAGATTTTGTATTCAAAACAGTATGAAAAGTATATGCTTAACCGTGGGCGATTGGTAACTAACTTAACAAAGAAATATAAATATCACCCCCTAAAAGTACACTTGGCGAGTGCGTTAAAATAGACGAAGTATTAAACACCCGTTAAATGCTAGCGCGACTAGCCCGAGTGGGGATGTCAAACCCTATGGATCCATATCTAAGATTCACGTTCACCGGTTCATAAACCAATGACTAAACGTTACCGAGCTAAGGGAAAATTTGTGCCGTTATGTCACCCACTGTAACATCCCAGGTAAACGTTCCCCGTAGCATGATATTGTCCGCTTTGCCCGTAGGCGCACGAATTTTTCTTGGCAACCACACACGACGATCACTTTCCCAGGAGGTCATCCATCCTGGTAGTGCTCTCGCCTGAGCACGCTTAACTGCAGAGTTCTCATGAGATGTGCTGCGCTTGTGGTCCTAAAACGCGTCATGCTAGGAAAGGTCTCCACACCCTTATAAGGCATGCTTCGTTCCCCTCTCCAACTGATGTGGGACGGATGTTACAATCCTCCCCCCTAATGGGACACAGCGTCCCCGCTGTGCACGTTGGTCTGGGGCCTGGCTCTGATACTATCTGTAACATCCCAGGTAAACGTTCCCCGTAGCATGATATTGTCCGCTTTGCCCGTAGGCGCACGGATTTTTCTTGGCAACCACACACGACGATCACTTTCCCAGGAGGTCACCCATCCTGGTAGTGCTCTCGCCTGAGCACGCTTAACTGCAGAGTTCTCATGAGATGTGCTACGCTTGTGGTCTCAAAACGCGTCATGCTAGGAAAGGTCTCCACACCCTTATAAGGCATGCTTCGTTCCCCTCTCCAACCGATGTGGGACGGATGTTACACCCACACATATATAAAGTTTAAGTACTCGTGTCTAGTATGTAAAACATAAAAAGCGCATGTATTCTCAGTCCCAAAAATAGTTGAAGTAAAAAGGGAGCTATAACTCACAGTGAACGTACGGTAAAGTTGGTACGAAATGTAAGCAAGTAGTAAGTCGGTCCAAAAGGTCCTCAACCTAAGTCAATGGTTACTAATTCAGTAAATTGTCCCAAAAGTTTAAAAGTAAGTAAGTTAAGTCTTAAGTATCATCATTATCATCATACGTAAAAGATAAAGTAAGTTTTCAACAAGAATAGAGGTCAAAACGAAAAGCTGAATTCGAACAGCCGCTACGACCTCTACACAAACTGAAATGATACGCGGCCAGTGGCCAAGGCTCCGTTTGTGAGTCCTCTTACCGCTGTCAAACATTCAGATCCTAACTCGATGTCTTTTGACCATGGCGACGGTCAAAGCGCGAGTAGGTCAGAAATTTCAGCACGTCGTTACGAAGGCGTAGCGAACTTCGGAAGACTATAAATCCTAAACCTTATCTCGTATTGTGACGATCGCTCCAAATCCATATGGACGAACACGTCATTCATTGATTTCATTGCGAGGTATTTGACCTCTATGTGATACATTTTGTAACATTGTATTCGTTTGAAAAGGTATTTCATAAATGAATATATAAATTCCAGGTTTTTAACATCTGATGATTCCTACGTATAGACAATCACCATTTAAATGATTTACAATAATACATCTGTTGACAATACAGTCAAAATAAGATACATGGTAATGGTTTGGTGAATGCAAGTTTCTTGTATATAGCATGTATGACTCCAAGCACATATCTTGTATCACGTATAAGCAAACAGCGGAAGACTTCTAGAAACCTGAGAATAAACATGCTTCAAGTGTCAACACAAAGGTTGGTGAGTTCATAGTTTTAATGTTTCGTATAATGAGTTATTAAACTCATTTGATTTTCGGTTGGAACAAGAAACGAATAATCTCTTCTATATTAAAGATTACATAATCGTCGCAGGATATTTCTCCAATGAAGTTATGAATTAATACTTCATCGTTTATGGTTATTAGTATTCTTCGGTGCCTACGGTGCGTATGAGGTTGATACTCGTGGGACAGATTGTGAGGTTAAGGTTTACGGTGCGGATGTTGTTGTTGGTGGTGCTGGTACTGTTATTGGTTGTGCTGCTGGTTCTGGTGGTGCTACCGGTGCTGCCTGTGATGCCTGCAAATTGTGCATCATATTCTCCAAAGCCACAACTCGAGCGCGAAGCTCGTTAACTTCTTCTATTATTCCGGGATGATTGGCGGTTGGTACGAGAGGATGAATAAAGTTTAAAATTCTAGTTATCATATAATCGTTGCGAAATATCCTGGAAATGAGGGTAAAGATAGTGTTTTGAACGGGTTCGCCGGTAAGTGCCTCAGGTTCCTCACCAAGAGGTGAATTCGGTTGGTGGAAAGGATCGCCTTCCTCTTGTCTCCATTGATTAAGTTGATTACGAACCCATCCCCAATTCATCCAGAATTGGTGATGACTGATTGGTTGATTCATTCCGGTTACACTGCTTTCGGAACTCAGGTGGAAATTCATATCGGAATCCGAAGAACTCGAATTACTTGCAGAATTCATCTTACACGGTTACATAAATAATTTTCGATGTGAAATGATTTTCGGATATCGGATGATATTTTAATTACATAGAATACCTTTATATAGTACAAAGGATCCGTAAATTATGGAGAAACTTTCGGAAACTGTCAAGTAAAGGTAACAGTAACAGATACGCTAAGATATTCATTTTGTCTATACACTAGTCATGCAATCCATGCAATAAGGTGTGTCTAGACTACAAATGATAAGCAGGTAATTTTCCACACAAGGAATGATAAGCAGGTAATTTCTAACAAAAAAATTATAAGCAACAACTTTTATCATGCAGACATGGTCGAAGTCCAGACTCACTAATGTATCCTAACAATAACCGGTTAGACACACTAATGCAAATTCTGGTTCGCTAAGACCAACGCTCTGATACCAACTGTGACGATCGCTCCAAATCCATATGGACGAACACGTCATTCATTGATTTCATTGCGAGGTATTTGACCTCTATGTGATACATTTTGTAACATTGTATTCGTTTGAAAAGGTATTTCATAAATGAATATATAAATTCCAGGTTTTTAACATCTGATGATTCCTACGTATAGACAATCACCATTTAAATGATTTACAATAATACATCTGTTGACAATACAGTCAAAATAAGATACATGGTAATGGTTTGGTGAATGCAAGTTTCTTGTATATAGCATGTATGACTCCAAGCACATATCTTGTATCACGTATAAGCAAACAGCGGAAGACTTCTAGAAACCTGAGAATAAACATGCTTCAAGTGTCAACACAAAGGTTGGTGAGTTCATAGTTTTAATGTTTCGTATAATCTGTATATAAAGGTGGATTACAAGATTTCAGTTGTTTCGTCCAGAAACGTTTATCAAAATATTCTATTAAATTGAGCACCCTGGTAACTAAACTTAACGTATATATAATTTGTACCCTTTGTATAGTCATCTTAATAATACACGCAAACCAACGTGTACGCTTCTCAAATAGCATACGTCCGTTAAAAGGCTAGTGCTCTAGCTCGGACGGGAATATCAAGCCCTATGGATCCATATACTACTACTCGCGCCCACTAGTTCTTATAACCGGCAGTTACTAGTTACCAAAGCTAAGGGATTTTCGGTTCAAACTCAGTATAGAATTTAGTATGTACTTGTATCCATTGTGTTTAAAATAAAGTGCATGTATTCTCAGCCCAAAAATATAGATTGCAAAAGCAATTAAAAAGGGAGCAAATGAAACTCACGCATATAAATATTGTATATCGGTTAATAAAGCATTTGCATGTATTCTCAGCCCAAAAATGTAGAGAGTAAAAGGGATCTTATGAAACTCACAGTTTAATATTGATATACAATATTGCAGGAAAGCACGTAGACGCATCGGAGATGATAAACACGAGGTTTGATTCACAAAAATACCCCCGAACATTACCCATAATTTCCTTGGCAATAACCCATATTTTCCTTAGCTCTAGCTCGCTCGGAAACTCGTTTTGAAAATTACTTGGACAGCACTCCGTCGTAATATTTTTTGTACATTATTATTTTTGTATCGCAAAAATAATAACACTAATAATAATATAAAAATAATAAGATTAATAATAATCTTATTAATAATAATAATAATAATAATAATAATAATAATAATAATAATAATAAATAATAGATAATATTACGGAGTATATATATATTTGTGTATGTGTGTGATTTAAATCGAGCGAAAACACTGAAATTTATAGATGTGGCCTGAAATCTGGAGTCATGCGACTCGCATGGAAATGGCCTTCTGGCCATGCGACTCGCATGAGGACCAGGGACAGCTCACATTGTTTTGGCTCCTAGCTTGTCGACATAATTTTATATTATATATATAAATATAATATATTTAATTTATATAATTAATTATATATTATATTAAATTCACGTGCATAGTTATCTTGTAATTTTTGTTCCGATAAGTCGTATGACGCCACTCGACTTATGTCCCGGTTTCGGTTTTTCGAACGTCCTTTCGTACATTTAGAAAACTTGCATTTTACGTTTCGTGTCACGTACCTTTGTCAAAATATAGCCTTAAATTATCCATAAACTATGTCACTCAAAGTGTATCTTATACGTTTGAGTGTCTTGGTCATTTACTTCTATAAATCATCGTCTCACTATTTGTTAAAATACATTTTAAAACAGTGTTTTACTGTAGCAAAGTTACTGTAGCAAAGTCAATTTTTACTGTAGCAATTCACTGTAGCAAAGTCAATTTCACTGTAGTAAATAGTGATTTTCGAAAACACTGTAGCATTTTGAGTAATGTGGCAATTTGAAAACACTGTAGCAAATTAGTGTTTTACTGGTTCATCTTAAACGTTTTAGTTAACTTATCTAAATATCAATCGAATCAATAATCTAATGTTATTATCGTTTACTAAATAACTTGAAATCATATATATTCAAATAGATATTTAAACCAATAAGTTTAATGTACGGTATCAAACAATTAATACATTGTTACCTTTTCATGTTATAGTATATATGTATCTATTTACATATAATTGTTCGCGAATCGTCGAAAACAACCGAAGGGTATTTAAATATATAAAAGTAATTCAAAAATTTTGAGATTCAGTTTTACAGACTTTGCTTATCGTGTCGGAAATGTTAATCATACAAAGATTAAGTTTAAATTTAGTCGAAATTTCTGGGTCATCACAGTACCTACCCGTTAAAGAAATTTCGTCCCGAAATTTGAGTGAGGTCGTCATGGCTAACAATAAAAATGTTTTCATGACGAATATGAATTGATAAATAGAATTTTATCATCGTTGAATAATATGGACAAAACAATCCGATTACTTGAAGCGTATGAGAGAAGTTATCGTAATAGAGTGAAATGGAGAATAGAGATGCGTCTTATCTCTTGACATAGTAACGATTGATTTCCGGAATTTAAGGAATAGAAAATTTTCATAATCTAAATAAGATTTGATTCTTCGGAATTTGCGGAAATTAGGATTTTCTTTGATTAAATGTGTAATCTGCCTCGATTGCTATGTCTGATATTTCGCTATAAATTGACCTCTTCCGTCTCATTATTTTCACCATCCCTACTTTTTTTACCCAATTAATACATTCAAAAGATTGTGAAAATGCTCAATCCAGTTCTGGTTCTTGACCTAATATTGACGTTTGCCACAATCATCCTTCTTTTCCAGCTCCCACCAGAAGAATCTGTTTATTTCTATTATGCTCTAGGGATTGTTGTATTTATCATTCTCCCGTGTCTTTATATTGCTATACGTATTGATATACACGGTTTGTAAATTTATGTGTTTTTATCGGGCTTTTTATTCTCCGTTATATTTCAATGTCCCTACTTCTGTCTTCTATAATCATTGTCATTCACAGTTAATACTCCCTCCTATTTGCTGCGATTTATACTCCAATTTCTATTTCGGAGCTTTGTCCCTTCGTTTCTTCTTCTTGCGATTAGGCATCTCTTGTAATGGTCCAGAATTCGTAGGTATGGAGTTTTGGATGAACATAGTTAATGTTCTGAGAAGGTAATCGTAATGGCACGATCTTGATTTGTCAAATTACCAGAATATCCAGAAAAGACCGAATCATCAAGAAAAATTATTCTCTTGATAGGTTTATAGATTAGATAGAATGTAAAAGTCGTGTAATATGACACATGATGACGTTATAATCTGTGAATCATCACATTCCATTAGAAACTCAGCATGACTTACTGTAATATAATCACGTTGATCAAGTGTCATTATATTATACTAACTCATGCTTCAGTTCCCATCGTTACTTCAAAACATTCATTTTTTTTTTTTTTTTTGAATTTTTCAGATTTTAGAAACTAAAATAGTTTCTTTTATGATGTACATAGATAGTGCGAAGAGATGAATGATTTCTGATAAGAATAGGTATGAAGATATCTCCAGAAATATCGAGGATATTTATAATGAAAGATACGATGATATCTTAGTATTTCTTATATCAGAGGATGATGCAGAAGATATGTCTGTGAAGGTTTAGTATAAGAAGTAAGGTTCTTACTAATGGTTTCAGCAGTCACTGAATCATTTGGATTCTTTGAAGGCAGGTTCAGTCTTTGTGATTTATCCACATCCTCCTTCATACTTTGCTCAATCCGTTTTCCAGTTCCAAACCTTCTATTTTTCTCAGCTTTACCACCATACTATTCTTTATCATCAAACTTTTGACTGTTAAGGTCGTTTACAGTTTTTGATGCTTCATCAGCATCTTTTCAAAATTCGGAGAACTAGTTTCATAGTTTGGGGTGTTTTTCGGAAACTTCACATTCGAAGTATGTAAGTCCAGGAGGTACATTTAGAAAACTTGCATTTTACGTTTCGTGTCACGTACCTTTGTCAAAATATAGCCTTAAATTATCCATAAACTATGTCACTCAAAGTGTATCTTATACGTTTGAGTGTCTTGGTCATTTACTTCTATAAATCATCGTCTCACTATTTGTTAAAATACATTTTAAAACAGTGTTTTACTGTAGCAAAGTTACTGTAGCAAAGTCAATTTTTACTGTAGCAATTCACTGTAGCAAAGTCAATTTCACTGTAGTAAATAGTGATTTTCGAAAACACTGTAGCATTTTGAGTAATGTGGCAATTTGAAAACACTGTAGCAAATTAGTGTTTTACTGGTTCATCTTAAACGTTTTAGTTAACTTATCTAAATATCAATCGAATCAATAATCTAATGTTATTATCGTTTACTAAATAACTTGAAATCATATATATTCAAATAGATATTTAAACCAATAAGTTTAATGTACGGTATCAAACAATTAATACATTGTTACCTTTTCATGTTATAGTATATATGTATCTATTTACATATAATTGTTCGCGAATCGTCGAAAACAACCGAAGGGTATTTAAATATATAAAAGTAATTCAAAAATTTTGAGATTCAGTTTTACAGACTTTGCTTATCGTGTCGGAAATGTTAATCATACAAAGATTAAGTTTAAATTTAGTCGAAATTTCTGGGTCATCACACGTATTTAGGCGAGTCTTAAACGAAAAGTCATCTACACATCCCGAACTTTCTGGAAATCAATTTTACAGAAGCTCCAGGAGTCAGATCAGACCCTGAAAAACATATACAAGTGCTCCGATGGGTTTCTTGGTGTTTGATGCTTATCACGGTTCTCATCCTTGATGCGTATAAGCCTCAAGTGTAAAACTCCTTGATGTTTTAGCATCATTTCGACCAAGTTTTAACCATCAACACACAATGTCAAGACTAAGAAAGGAAATACAACTCACTTAAGAGTTTTAGAAGGATGATGAACCAAAGTTACATCAAGTTCTTAGTTTCGACACAAGTACAAGTTCTATTTGGAATTTAAAGCTACAAACTTGGATTCAAACCAAACAAGCAAGACCTTACGTTATAGAACTTAGATTTTAGCTAAATATTGAAGACCTTAGACTAGAAAGTCTAGATCTTATGTTCTATGTGAAACCCTAACTTATAGAACTTAGACTTTCAACTTTTACAAAACCTTAAGCTATAAAACTTAGATTCTTACAAAGTAGAATGAATATAAGCTTTTGAGTTTTTGTTTTAACAAGTTGGATGACCATAAGTTACATAACTTAGATCAAACAAAATAATGAAACCCTAAGCTAGAAAGCTTGGATCTCTTAATAATACTTATGAGATTTCAAGCTAGAAAGCTTGTATCTTTGTTTAATGAAACACAAGCTACAAAATTGAAGTAAAACAAATTTAAGAAGATCATAAGTTAATAAACTTGATCTTTTAACAAACTTTTTGTAGAAACCTCATGCTAGAAAACTTTGATTTCTAATGTTCTTGAAGATTCTTAAAGCAAAAAGCTAGATCTACAAGTTACATGAAGATCATAAACATAAGTTTTGATCCTTTAGCAAAAATAAAGAGATCTTAAGCTATGAGCTTAGATCTAACAAAAGTAATGAAGATTCAAAGCTAGAGAGCTTGAATCCTCCATGTTCTTGCATCTTCTTCAACTAAAGTTTGAAGTTACAAGATATATGAAGATTCAAGTTACAAAACTTGAATCTTTTAACATGATGATGATGATTTCGTTTTAAGGAAAGAAAAAGAAGAAGAAATTCAAGAAAACTTACAACTTTTCTTAAGCTTTTAGTGTGCGAAAGCTAGAGAGAAAACTAGAGAGAAAATGTGTGTGTGTTTTGAGAAATGAAATGAAGTTTGAAAAAAAAATGATGATGGTGGTGTAGGATCATATGGCCGACGGTCATGGGTGGGGATGGGGGGACCATTTGGCTTGGCATGGGTGGTGGTACAAGGTGATGTGTGCATGTTGGCTAGCATGGTGCATGGGGTTAAAAATTGTAAGTAATGGTACATAAGCATGTTAGTAATCTTGTCTTATATCTTAATGGGTCTTGTCTTATGTTAAGTGGGCTAACCAACCCATTAACTAGCCCACTAAAACTAGTCCATTAAGTCGAGTAGGTTGGGCCATGGAAGTCCTAGTCCAATAAGGTGTTAAGCCCATGTGATTAACTAGTATGCATTAGTAAAACACTAAGCGTAATTAAGCAACCGTCAAGCTAAGTAATTGTTATTAAGAAATAACAATTAGGGTTAAGTAGTCATAACACTCCAATTATGACAAAATTTTAACGTGTACCAAGTACGTAGCTCGTTCTAAACGACTAGTGACAATAACTGTCGTAAATGCATTCGAGGATCAAGTTAAGTAATTAAGCACTTAATAACACGTTTTAAGGTATTAACGAAAGTAATTAACATGGATAATGACTCCAGAATGTTATCTAGCTCAGTACGCACATATACGCAGATTCGTGAAAGTATAAAGTATAAATATAAGTCGAAAAAGTCGGGTCGTTACAGTTGACATGTGTGCTCTTCATCTAAGGTCTTGACAATTAATGTGTCATGATTTTTACCCTTTGAAGCATGTAAAGTCCAAGGGCATATAGGTTTGGAATTCTCTACCCCCATTCCATAATATCGAATTCTTACCATGCCTAAATCATTCTTCACTGGCTTCACATCCCTTCTTTTTTCAATTGCATGTAGCTTTGCCCTATATTTGATTTCTTTTGGAGTTGAAAACTCTTGTCCAACATAAAACTTGTGATACTGTACTTGAGTGTTTCATCTTCATGACTTGATCTTAAATCTTTCAACCTAATCTTTCTTTCTATATCAACTTTGTCAGACTCATTACCACTATCAAACTCTTCAAAGTTCAACCCTTCAGATTCAACATCTCCACTTATATCATCAGTTTCAGTTACTTTGACCATCAACTTTAACTCTAAATCATTACTATCTTCTGTTTCATCTTCACTACTTGCTTCATTGGCACTGTTTTCACACAATATTACATTCTGTAATCCCATGTTTCACATACACATCAATGTATTGGTATGTAGGAATGTAGCTTAACAACTTAAGTACATCACATTGGCCAGCTAAAGGACAAAGTCCACCATCTAAATCACTTTCAGGTATTTTAAAGTGATAATACATGACTTGATCACCTGAATATCCCAATTCTTTATAATACCAATTAACAAATCCATAGAAAATATAGAACATTCAATAAAATCAAATGAATTCAACAATCCACCAACATAGCTTCGTTTAGGGTTACTTATGAATTGACCATGGTGACGAAGATTGATGCTAAAAAGTTCTTTGTAGGCATCTGAAATTAAAACAGTAAAAAAAAAAATCAATGGTACAGTAACTAATTAAGAAACCCTATATACTAATGAAGAAACATTATAGTAATCTACAACAGTAAACAAACTCGTGATCATAATCACATACTTCAGGTCTTTTAATCTAACCATGTTCCCCATACATCGTGTGTTTCTTTGTTTGGAGATTAGGGTTGCAGCGTATGAATACAGCTGAATACTATCACGTATCACGTATATGGATATAAACCTAGAATATGAAATTGTTAGTAAATGTCAATGAGATTAATTTTGGCAATTAAGAATGCATTTTGCATAAATGTGAACACATGATGGTTTGTGCAAAAGATAATAAACACAAGGACGAAAATAACAATTTTTGTCTAAATTAAATTATTGTGCATGATATCAAGATTTAGAAGAATATTCATTTGAGTCCATAAATTAAGTTGAGATCTAAGGGACCAATGAGAGCGCGATATGTGTCGCGAAAATCACATGTGATTGAAAAAAAAAAATTCAAAAATTTCTTTTCGAAAAAAAAAAAATTTTAATTATTTTTCTCGAAATTTTTTTTAAAAATTTTTAAATTTTTTTTTTTTTACAATCACATGTGATTTACCTGCACAATCACATGTGATTGAATTGTGCAATCACATGTGATTGGATTTGCCATGCATAATCACATGTGATTGGGTTTACAATCACATGTGATTGACATGCATAATCACATATGATTTTAAAAAAAAAAAAATTCGATAAAAAAATTCGAAAAAAAAATTTCAAAAAAAAAAATTTTCGAATTTTTTTTTTCAATCACATGTGATTTTCGCCCCACATGTCGCGTTCTCATTGGTCCCTTTGTTTTCAAGCAAATTTATGGATGCAAATGATTACAACTCTCAAGATTTTTTTACATTTTTTACGATGGAATGTCCCTTTTTTAAAATTGGTCTTATAAATTATTTATTTAGAAGGTTTCTTTTTTTCAATTGTGAAAACGAATTTTCTCGTATTCAATATTATTTTTTATTGGCAACGAATCCCTTACAAAACTTGTTTAGTACAAATTGGGAGAATGTGTGTTCCATCAATAAAGACAACTTCAATTTAATGATCCACAAGTTATTAATTCAGTTATTATAAATTATTTATTTAGAAGGTTTTTTTTTTTTTTCAATTGTGAAAACGAATTTTCTCGTATTCAATATTATTTTTTATTGGCAACGAATCCCTTACAAAACTTGTTTAGTACAAAATTGGGAGAATGTGTGTTCCATCAATAAAGACAACTTCAATTTAATGATCCAAAAGTTATTAATTCAGTTATTACCAATATAACTAATAGACAAAATTTGTCTTATTTGTTATGAACAAACTATTCAATTTTTCATTTTTTACAAACCAACCCCCTAACTTTTATTAAAATACAAATCTACTTTATACTTATAATATAAATTATTATTTATCTCGTCACTAACACCAAAAACACCCACCACGCTTTACCGGCTTCTACACTGCGCTCAAACAGTAGGACCCACATAGGTCACTACTGTGCTACATTTTTTTTGTCTTCAACGATAAAAGAAGCAACTTTTTAAAAGGAACAACCCTTCAATGCTACCAAAAGATGTCGAAAAATATTTTTTTTTACAAAATAGATCAACTAACTTTAGCGCTAAAAGAAACAACTTTCACAAAAGGAACAATCCTTCAATGTTAGATGTTTAAAAAAAATTCTTTTTTTACAAAATAGATCCACAAAAGGAAAGACTTTTTTTTTTAACTCGCATTCAAAACGGAGCCCCGGCGCGAAGCGAGGGCTCCACAACTAGTTGTCACTATTAAATACTATTGACAAGATTAGACCATCGCGCTAGTCGTCGTGGTGTTTGAAGTTAAAGGTTTTGTTGTGTTATGATTGCTTTTGTTGTTCGGTTCGGCGTCTTCTAACGTGTTTGTCATATTTTTGGTTATGTGCTTTTTCTTTTTAATGACTCATTGTTTTAGTTAGATTGGCTTGATTTTTAATCAGATTTTCGGGCTCTTTTATTTTCAAATTAAATTTTTCTCACTTTGCTTTTTATATTAGTTTCGTTTAAGATCAAAAGTAAAAACTTCAATATAATTTTTTGATGGCAAATTATTGAAAGTCTATTTCCATTTTCAACATATAAATCACAAATCCATAAAGAGTTAGGGTATACAAGTTTGCGTATTTTCTTTATATACGTAATTTATTATATTTATTATTTTTTATAAAATATTTTAAATATCCACATCTAATTTTACTTCATCCAACATCATTTATGTCTTTTTCCCCGAAATGTCCATGTGGGGGGATATATCATCTCCCAATTCGTAATACTGATTTTATATTTTAATATTTTCAAAATTATGTTTTCTTTTTTATGTGATGCAATTATTTTAGAACTACACCTAACTTTATAAATTTACAATTTTCTCTTCATAGTTCTTGGGCCACCCGAATTTCAAGAAGAGGAACACTGTTACAGAAGTTACTGTTTCAACTGTTCTTGGCCACCTGAATTGCAAAATCCAGGTAATATGTTAACCAATTTCTATAATTAATTGTGTTATTTTAATCAAGACCCATATCTTTTATTCGTTAAATTTAGCATCTTTTGTATTTATTCTTCAAGTTTTTTTGTTACAGCTGAGGGTAATTAGGTTATACTGTTTGGTTCTTGATTTAAAATTTTCATATACCCATGTCTTGTTTTTTATGCAATGATTAAAAATGTTATGACTAATCTATACGTTAAAATGCAAGGTAGATAATTTATTTGTTTGGTGTTAAAGATATAGCAACCATGGGTTTGATTTAGGAATTTAGGGTTTTTTTTTTTTATACTTTATTAAATTTGGTTATACATCAGCAACTTAACTGTTGATAAATATGAAATTTCATGAATTTAGGTTAATTTAGGTTTTTTGGTACTTTATTTAAATTTGATTATACATCAGTAACTTAACTGTTGATTGATATAAAATTTCATGAATTTAGGTGAATTTAGTAATGGCACATTTATACAAAAGCCGACTTCAAAACTATGCCCAAAAGCGAAACATTCCGTTCCCTACTTATGCGTGTGAGATGCAAGGGCCGCCCCATGCTCGGCAATTTAAAGCCAATGTTACAATTGATGGAAACGTTTTCCATGGACTCGAGTTTTGCAGCACCTTAAAAGATGCAGAACACGCAGCCGCTAAAGTTGCCATCATGTCATTATCACCCGATGGCGAACAAGAAGTGTGTTTCTTAATCTGTATTGTATATTGGCACCACTCTTAATATTTATATTTATATTTTTTTGTTTTAAATATTTGTGTGTGTCAGGATGATTGTTTGTACAAAAGTTTGCTACAAGAATTGGCTCAAAAGAAGGGTCTTCATCTTCCGGTTTACTCAACAGATAGAACTGGATTACCGCATATTCCATGTTTTACGTCTACCGTCCGAATAAAAGGTTATGGTCACACCCACTTATAAAATAGTTGTGTTGTTTTGTGACAATTTCAAGAATCTGGTTTATGAAGGTAACACTTATATTGATCATAAATTTTTGATTTGTTACTAAGCAGATGAATGTTTTGTGGGACAAGATGCACGTACTAAAAAGCAAGCGGAGATGAATGCTGCAAAGGTTGCTTATAATGCACTGGCCCAAGGTATTGAATTAAATTTATGATGATGCATATATTAAAGGTTCACAAGTTCATGTTAATGAAATTAGTAATATCTTGCTGTGTATCCACTCACATTCTAAACTTTAACAAATTGTAGTTAGATACGTTTGCGCTGTATCAGATTGATGTAGAAATATACAAATAGCTTAATAGGAAATGGGTCAAACGAGTCAATAGCTGCCCAGAGTGTATTTTAACACATAAAACCTCCTCAATCACTGTATTTACAATTAATGAAACAGTATCATATTTGTGATCAAGTTTGTCATTTAAACAGAAAAAAAATGGACAAAAAACATTTTGACATGTTACTAGACAGTTGCATTGATTGAGCTGCTAACCAACCCGTTTACCTTACCTATTTTGCCACCTTCAGTGCACATCAGTTCTTGGCTTGGCCCAACTAATTGAAAATAATAGTTACATAATGACATAATTGTACTTTGGTTTGCACTTTATCCTTAGGTGGACCAAGAGCAAACAATGCAATTGGACCAAACGCAAACATCACAACTGGAACAGGAGCAAGCATCGCGATTGGACCGAGAGCAAATGGAACAGGAGCAAATAATGCAACTACTGTCTCTAACGTTCATACAGTGGGAACTTCTAGTTTAAAATCATCCTGTTTGCAGACAGTTTCGCCAAAAAAAATTGAACCAACCCTCGTACCGCCCACTAGTAAGATGCAAACAACCATCAACGATCAAACTACTTTATCAGTAGAAAATGAATCTGAGAAAACTGAAGGTGATTATTATTTTTTGTTCATATATGTGAGTGCGTGCGTGCGTGCGCGCACCACAAAAAAGGGCGAGAACTGCGAGAACTTTTAATTTACAAAGATTTTCACATGTGAGTGAGTAGATTGAATCACCCATAAATGTTGATGGAGAGTAAGAATGAACATAAAATAGTTTGAAAAAACTTATATTTTACCTATTTAATCAAATATATAGTTCTTCGTTCGTTTGTGAACATGTGAACATTTCATCTAATCAATAATTTAACATGTTTTTTTGTGGTAATGAACATATGTTTGTTAATGATATGAGCATTAATTAACGTTTGCATGTAGTTTGTTGCATTTAAATGCATAAACACTATGAAATTAAAAAGTTCTCGCATTTTTTGTGGTTCTCGTTTGAACCTGCCCTTACATATATATATTTATAGTAATAATGTTCAACTACATTTAATAGTTACATTTGCATTTTTGCAAATGGTGAAACTTTTAAATTTTGTACATACAATAAAAACTTGTAAAGCTGGACAAGTACAATAGTATTTTGGGTTAAATTTGATACCTTATTAAATTATTAAAGACTTTACACTTTCTTATCGATTTAGAAATGTTAATAACCTTTCATCTCTTGTAGGTTATCTAGATCTAAAAAATTTCCAAAATGCTATTGAGAGGCATTCCATTACCTCGGTACCAGCTGTGTTCCATCAATCGCAGCCCAAAGCCACACCGAATGTTACTGATAATTTTGCAAAATTGAGTATCCAACGGGAAAATATAGTAACTCAGGCCGATAAAGGTACATGTTCTTGAATTGTAAATTTGTAAATGGTATGTTTATTTGAGCTTTTGCTAACATCATATCAAATTATTAACTTATCTTAGCATTAGGTGCAAATGGAAAAGTAATTCAACCGTCTATCAATGAAGCCACATCCAACTCAGTTGTGGATTCAAGTCCTGCCAGGCCACACTCGACCAAGATTGTGATTCGACCGCACGTGCCAGGCATGACGTATGATGGTCCGATCCATGTTTCTGATGACGAGTGGGTGGCTATGAAAGTGAACGTTTATGAAGAAGCATGATTTGGATTGTATAACATCCATAATATCAAGTTAGTCTTATAGTTTTTGTTTGGTCATTTAGTCCTTTTGGATGTCTTTGGTATTTTAGACATGACAACTATTGGACCATGAGGTGAACCTATAGTTCTAATGTAGTTATATTAGCAGTTGTTGGTCTTAAAATGCACAAACCTTCTAATGTTGCTGTTTCAAAACAATTTTCAGTTACTTGGAACCGTTTTCCAAACATTTCCTGGCAACCCTCGCAAGGAGTTTAGGGCCTCAACCACAGGCAATCTTGTTTTAGAACAATTTTTATAAGCTAATATTCACCAGTAACTAGTTTTCTCCAAATATATTATATATTATCATTTAATATTGTCCAATGTTTTGTTTCCCTAAATATTTCAGGGTTCATATTTTTGTACTTTAACCACTCATCAGATATCACTAACCACCTTGGTAAACATGCATAGATTATTTTTCACTTCAGTTTTTAGATCGAAACCTACGTGTTAATAAAAAATTATAGCCAACTCGGTTCTTACCTACAAGATATCCAATAAGGTATGGTTGGCATCTACTAATTGGCTAATATCCTCTTTCATGTCTTTAACAGTTAGACTATTCGTAACGATAACAATGCTTGACAATTCATCCGTCAGTTGATGTGCAAAACTGACGAAAACTAACAGAATTTACAGGACGCCAATTTTGACGGACCTTGCGTGTCATATTTTACCACGTCACCTTACCAAATATTTGACATAAAAATTTGACACAAGGATTAAAAAAGGTCAAAAACTGACATTGTCATATCACAGGTAGATTGCACTTTTTGGTCAAAAAGTGCATAAACTGCCCGTGATATCACAATCACGGTTACAAATGATCTTAAATGACCAATTTTAATGATGACAGGGAAAAGTGGTGTGTTGAGGGGTGAGGTGGGGTGGGGTGCATGGCGCTGACGTGGCAGACGTGCTAGTAAACTGGTAAGACCATTTGTATAGGATCCCACGTGGAGATAAAGCAACGCTGACCATCAACCTAACACAACGTTGGAAGTCGTGTTTTTTTGGCGTAGGGAGAAGCAACGGCTCGATACATGTGGCATCACCTGATTCGTAATTTTAAGCAAGTAATTAACAATTAATTAATTCAAAGTCAATGTAATTTTCAACTTAATTCTTTTATTGAAATAATCTCAAAGAATCACGGTTATCCTTTGGTGGAATAGATAACCGGTTGCTACAGATTACACCTATATAGCTTTCGAACGTCTTAAGCTTATACAATGTTTGGACACTATCCACACCACTAAAAATTACAATAGTGGAATTCAGCTATATATAGAGATCCAAAAAACCGTGTAAATAATCTATTGTCTGTTGGTACAAAGGATGTTTGTACTTCACTCGACAACTGTGTCAGAGAGCACATGACTCTCTTTCCTCTTCGGTAGTTATTTGCAGGAACACCCAAGATGGTTGGACATCATATTTGAATAAACAAATGGAATGTTGGGTTCGCTAGGCGTTGACAAAGTGTTAACCATATTGAGCATGGGTTAACCTTCTACATTCCTTAGTTGTCTTGTAATATCACTTGTTATCCGCCGACATGTAACATCCCGCATTTTTCCGTTAAATTATTTTAACGCCCGTCTTTTTATTTTAATAATAACCTTCGTATCTAGATTCGTATCCTCCGTTAGCTAACATTCTTAATATTTTCATTATCGGATTATAACGTCTCCCGTACTCTCGTGTAATTCAAAATAATTCGTTCGGTTAATTCCCGCACCCGACTACAAACTTGAGGGACCAATATTGCCAAGAGACCAAAGGTGTGACTAGGTCAAATGGTCAACACCTTCCTCATCCATTCATTCATCCACCTTTTTCTTTCTTACTTACTTCCTTTTTCTCTCAAGAACACAAACATGAATTCATCATCTAAATTCGGTTTAGGGAGCTAGCAACAAAACAAATTACATATTTGGAATCCTCTCTTCATCCTCTACAACTTGATACTAATTTCATCTCATTTGGGTAACTTTCTAAAATCACTAGATTTTGTGTTCTTGATGTTTTTGAATTATAAAAGTGTTAATTAGTGTCTATGGCTCAAGCCTAACATGAATATATGATTTACTTGCTCGATTTGTTGTTTTGAGTAACTAGTATGAACAATTGAAATGGGTGTGCTTAATCTTTGATTTTGGATGAGTTAATGTTGCTAAATTGTTAAAGTTCATGTTTTAATTAAGTTACTAGTATCACTAGCTTCAATTTGATGTGTAGGTTGCTTTAGAAAACTTCATAAACTTGATTATTGATTTAGTGAACTTTGGGTTGGGGTTTGATGAACTTGAAATGAACTTTTGATGCCTTAAATGACATGGGATGTTGTTAGTAAGTGTTTAGTTGTATTGCATGTTTAATTATCTTCTAAACGGCATATCATATGTGTAACTTGGATCACCGAAACATGAAATGAGATTTATGAACTTGATTGTGATAAATGATGAACATTAAATGCGGTTTTGGTTGTTGTAAGTGGTAGATTGATTGATGAAATATGCTTAGTTATTTTCCTCGTCAAAATACCTTCCCGATGATATAAGATACATGTTTTGGTTGTTTGCGGGTCATAAATTGGGATTGTTTGAGTTTTGGTTCGTGCATTTCTTTGTTGCAGCAAAACAGGGTCTGGATACAGATCTGGACGCCGTCCAGATTATTGGACGCCGTCCAGTACTTCAATGCTGGACGCCGTCTAGCAAATCTGGACGCCGTCCAGTTGCACTACCAGATTCTGTTTTGATTTGCCATTTTACGAAAAATGTTTACTATGCTTCGCACCTCCGATTCACATGTAACTTGTTCTAACATGCTCATATATGATTAAAAACCTCAGAAAAATAGTTCGGGACCCGACCCGAACGTGTTGACTTTTTCGTTGACTTTGACCCGATCAAAGTTGACTTTTAATCAAACTTAACCAAATATTTGTGCAATCGTTCTAACATGCTTTTATACTTGTATCTTGCATGAAACTTGACAACTTGACTCACATGCTATATATATTCGAGTCGTAACGAGCCATAGGACTAATTGAACACATTTCGCCCGACCTTGTGTCGTAATCGGTTAATTGATACAACTTACTTGTTTAGGTCAAGGCTAAGCAACTTTCATGCACACGTTTACTTTGTGAAGTACATTTATACTCGTGCATTCGAGGTGAGATCATAGTCCCACCTTTTCAACAACTTTTTATACTTTTAAATTGTGGGCTGAGAAACATATACTTTGTTACATTTTGTACTACTTACTTTTATGTTTTGAACACAAGTCCGATGAAACAAACATTCCACAGCGAGTTTAGAACAAAATCCTCAATTCGATTATCATTAGCTACACTTGCCGATTGTAAGCGAGAACTTATGTTGTATGGATCCATATGGGTTTGACAAACCCTCATTCAGACGGTTCGCTACCGTTTACGAATGAAATATATTTTCAGAAACAGTGTATGTTCTAACACTATTGTGATGGGGTTCTATGGAAGAAATGTTAAGCATTGATAATTGGGTGCTCACGAACCTATTTTGGAATGAAAACTATTTGGATGATCAATTTTATGGGAATACTAAATCTTGTGGTTCAAAAATAACGTTTATTACTACACTTATGATTTCACCAACGTTTTTCGTTGACAGTTTTCAATATGTTTCTCAGGTTCATACTTGGCTACTTGATACATGCTTCCGCACACTTTGATTACTTGCTTGGAGTCAAGCATACATGCATACGCTAGGGATAGCGCTTTTGGATTCAAACTTTAAGCATACATACTTTCGCTATTTATAGCAAACCGTGATTTTAAACTAATTATGTCGCAAGTTATTTCAGTTACACTTTATAACTTTTGCAACTTAAACTTGTTGTCGATCCATTTGGTAAACTAAACTTTGCAAGTCTTGTACTTTTCAAATGAATGCGACATAATTTTGGTCAAACGAGTCTCATATAGAGACTATGACCACGCAATGGGACCTAAGTAGCGGCGTCATCAATGACGATTTTGTCGGGTCGTTACAGATGGTATCAGAGCGTTGGTTGTAGGGAACTAGGATATGCACTAGTGTGTCTCACAGAGTCGTTAGGACGCATTAGTGAATCTAGACTACAACCGGATAGTTAACCATTGCATTCTGACATACATTTGCTATAGATAGCACTTACTTGACTACTTATGCATTATACTTGAATCATTCTTAGGCAACTCCTTAATGGTACCAAACTTTCATCATACGAATCGGTATTCTGCCACTTTCTGGTAACCCACGTTAATTACAAGATTCATACACGAAAGGATGACAACGACCTCATTAGTCACACTTGTTCGGGAACTCTGTCTCCCAGATTGTTATTCGCCACCGTTTCAACTTACTATCGGGGTCACACCGGTGTTCCTTACTATCTACCACTTCTTGTTACTACCATCACTACTCTAGGTGAGTATCGTCATCACTATTTATCACTACGGTTGCGTACTATTCGTTATCATGATTCGTTACACTCCTCGTACCGGAATACATTATTGTTTGACTCGAATCGCTTGGACGTGAACAATCATTTATACACTTCCCTCGGGGAACGCTTCTTTAGAGTTGCACTAATTCTTTCGATTCAATACGAGTCACGTTAGAGACATCGTTACACTTTGTTCATTTTAAAACTACACGATTATACGAACTTGAATCTATGGAGTGATGTGGGAATGGAGGTATGAGTTAGCGTAATATAACGACACTCGATCAACGTGGTTATATTACGGTAAGTCATACCAAAGTTCTAATGACTCGTGATGGTGATTGGACTCGATCAACCTAATCACCACCATGTGCCATGTACATGACTTCATTTTTCTTGTTTGAACATCCGAAAACTCCGAGAATACTGATAACAACCATACCCGGGACACATCTTCGATTAATGTCGAACCATATTTATGCTTCCAAATGAATGGCAAATTCTTTCAACATCAGACGTATGTTACACGTGTATACTATCTTGTTATCGCACAGTTTTATCGACGAACTACAACATGCTTGTTATGCTCACATCAAGGCGGAAACTTCTCTCGCCTTACACTCGTACTTCCGTATAAGGAAATCTTTTATCTAAATTCTCAATGGAGGGTTAGACTCTTCACGTTATACTAGTATTCACCACGAGGGTGAATAGTCCTAATGAACGTTTTTCGAAAACCGATAAATCTTCCGCGGCGCGAAATTCTTGAGAAACAGAAACTCGTTCCAACAAACGTTTTCAGGTCCTAACAAGCTTGTTCAAATATATCTTAAGGAGATATACTTCGATTCGGATCGAGATCCTCATTTCACTTCTAGACTTACAAAAAGTCTCGGGACCACGTTTAGACATGAGTACCGCACATCAACCACAACCCGACGGACCGAGCAAACATACGATTCAAACCTTGGAAACCATAATACGAATTTGCGTTATCAACTTCAAATTTACTTGAGAAAAGTAGTTGCCTTTAGCCGAATTCTCTTACTACAATAATTTTCATTCGAGTATTAACACCACACTTTTCAAGGACCCGTATAGTCGCAATTGTCGTTTTCTTAAATTGTTGAACCGAAGTAGGTGACAAGCAAACCACCGGACCCAAACTCATTCATGAAACAACCGAAAAATTATTCAATTTCAAGAAAGGCTCAAGACGGTCCGTAGTCGCCAAAAGAGCTACAGCGATGTTGGACGTAAACATTTCAAATTCCAAGTGGGTAACCGCGTAACGTTAAAAGTCGCACCTTAGAAAGGTGTAATCCGTTTCGGGAAACGTAGAAAGCTAAATCCGCGATATTTTGATCCTTTTAAAAATCTTGGAGCGTTTTGGACCCGTTGCTAGCCATTTAGATTTTCCGATTCATTTGAGCTCCGTTCATCCTACATTCTATGCATCAAACTTGAAGAAGTGTCTTGCCGGACAAGAACTTGTTATTCCTTTTGATGACCATACTATCGATGACAAACTTCACTTCCTAGGAGAACCGGTTAAAATTTTGAATCGTGAAACCAAACTTTAAAACAACGTAAAATCCTGAATGTCAAGGTTCGTTGAAATGCTCAAGGAAGTACCTTCACTTATCCGTAGAATTGACAACGCAAGATCTCGAGGGAGAAACAACGACTACTACTTCCAACTAAATTTCGGGACTAAATTTCTTTTAAGGTGTAGGTAATGTAACATCCCGCATTTTTTTCATTAAATTATTTTAAAGCCCGTCTTTTTATTTTAATAATAACCTTCGTATCTAGATTCGTATCCTCCGTTAGCTAACATTCTTAATATTTTCGTTATCGGATTATAACGTCTCCCGTACTCTCGTGTAATTCAAAATAATTCGTTCGGTTAATTCCCGCACCCGACTACAAACTTGAGGGACCAATATTGCCAAGAGACCAAAGGTGTGACTAGGTCAAATGGTCAACACCTTCCTCATCCATTCATTCATCCACCTTTTTCTTTCTTTCTTACTTCCTTTTTCTCTCAAGAACACAAACATGAATTCATCATCTAAATTCGGTTTAGGGAGCTAGCAACAAAACAAATTACATATTTGGAATCCTCTCTTCATCCTCTACAACTTGATACTAATTTCATCTCATTTGGGTAACTTTCTAAAATCACTAGATTTTGTGTTCTTGATGTTTTTGAATTATAAAAGTGTTAATTAGTGTCTATGGCTCAAGCCTAACATGAATATATGATTTACTTGCTCGATTTGTTGTTTTGAGTAACTAGTATGAACAATTGAAATGGGTGTGCTTAATCTTTGATTTTGGATGAGTTAATGTTGTTAAATTGTTAAAGTTCATGTTTTAATTAAGTTACTAGTATCACTAGCTTCAATTTGATGTGTAGGTTGCTTTAGAAAACTTCATAAACTTGATTATTGATTTAGTGAACTTTGGGTTAGGGTTTGATGAACTTGAAATGAACTTTTGATGCCTTAAATGACATGGGATGTTGTTAGTAAGTGTTTAGTTGTATTGCATGTTTAATTATCTTCGAAACGGCATATCATATGTGTAACTTGGATCACCGAAACATGAAATGAGATTTATGAACTTGAATGTGATAAATGATGAACATTAAATGCGGTTTTGGTTGTTGTAAGTGGTAGATTGATTGATGAAATATGCTTAGTTATTTTCCTCGTCAAAATACCTTACCGATGATATAAGATACATGTTTTGGTTGTTTGCGGGTCATAAATTGGGATTGTTTGAGTTTTGGTTCGTGCATTTCTTTGTTGCAGCAAAACAGGGTCTGGAACGAATGAAATATATTTTCGAGAAACAGTGTATGTTCTAACACTATTGTGATGGGGTTCTATGGAAGGAATATTAAGCATTGATAATTGGGTGCTCGCGAACCTATTTTGGAATGCAAACTATTTGGATGATCAATTTTATGGGAATACTAAATCTTGTGGTTCAAAAATAACGTTTATTACTACACCTATGATTTCACCAACGTTTTTCGTTGACAGTTTTCTATATGTTTCTCAGGTTCATACTTGGCTACTTGATACATGCTTCCGCACACTTTGATTACTTGCTTGGAGTCAAGCATACATGCATACGCTAGGGATAGCGCTTTTGGATTCAAACTTTAAGCATACATACTTTCGCTATTTATAGTAAACCGTGATTTTAAACTAATTATGTCGCAAGTTATTTCATTTACACTTTATAACTTTTGCAACTTAAACTTGTTGTCGATCCATTTGGTAAACTAAACTTTGCAAGTCTTGTAATTTTCAAATGAATGCGACATAATTTTGGTCAAACGAGTCTCATATAGAGACTATGACCACGCAACGGGACCTAAGTAGCGGCGCCGTCAATGACAATTTTTTCGGGTCGTTACACGACACATGCCCTTTTATTTTCAACTTATATGTAGACAATACAAGAAACAATTATGCTTGTAATGGAGCATAATTTATCCAAGTGTTGTGTGTTGCTTCAGCCCGTTGCTGGTTAAATAAGAGTTGAACATCTTTAGCATCTTCAACTTCTTCACCAATTGTGCTATGTCTAAATGGTTAATATAATTAATATATAAGAAAATGGTAATAATTTCTAAATAATGAATAACTTGTGAGTTATTTTTGAAAAACAAAAGTGGAATTTGAAATTGATCTTGATACGAACGTCAAACGTTAAAACTAAGCATGTACTGGTTAAACTTTGGTTATCAAGGTGATCATATAATGATGCGCATAGTTACACATCTATTTGCGCAATATCAGAATAGTGCGCATTGCCCAATAAAATTGCGTAGGATCATATCCATGCGCTGGCTGACGCGCCATCTAATCATGATCAGATAATATGCCCACAAATGCTGGTCGTGCGGTTCGAACATGGCACCATTATATTTGCACGAATAAGGCCAGAAATGTACTATGGAGACACTAAAGAAGAAAGGACGCATGTGGCAGCACGATACGATCCTGACATCGCAGGCCGAACAGAAAAGGACAGCATGGTATAAAGGAGACAACACTAAGATAATGGCATCACTTTTACAGCTTCTTGGAATAAAAGGACAGAGACTACAATGTGGCACCAACATATCTTTTTGTCCCCATTACGTGGCACTAAGGGACGAAAGCTTACAAGTATAAATAGGAGTAACTTGAACGAGAAACAGAGAGAACTCTGGAATTACATACCATATCACCTACAAGAACACTCTGAATTATATCCCTTCACAGCTAACCTGCACAACCGGAATAGCTCCCTCTTACACTCAGCGATTTCAGGTAGTGCACATGACGTAAATCCTAGCATCGCTCTTGGGCCATCAACTCCGGTTAACCCGAATGATGGTGGATTACGTTTAACTTTCACAACATGAGAGCATCCAGGAGGACTCATGTTGAATGTCATGATATCAAACAGGTGAAAGGACCCGTTCATATACATTATAAACGATTCACAATAGTTGATTACGTTGCGAGGTATTTGACCTCTATATGATACATTTTACAAACATTGCATTTGTTTTTAAAAGATAATCTTTCTTTACATCGAAAATTGACAGGCATGCATACCATTTCATAATATCCACTATCCAACTATAAATTGATTTAATAATAATCTTTGATGAACTCAATGACTCGAATGCAACGTTCTTCAAAATATGCTATGAAAGACTCCAAGTAATATCTTTAAAATGAGCAAATGCACAACGGAAGATTTCTTTAACACCTGAGAATAAACATGCTTTAAAGTGTCAACCAAAAGGTTGGTGAGTTCATTAGTTTATCATAAATAATCATTTCATAACTTTAATAGACCACAAGATTTCATATTTCCATTTCTCATAAACATACGTCCCATGCATAGTGACAAAAATCATTCATATGGATTAAACACCTGGTAACCGACATTCACAATTTGTATATAAGAATATCCCCATCATTCCGGGATCCTCCTTCGGACATGATATAAATTTCAAAGTACTAAAGCATCCGGTACTTTGGATGGGGCCTGTTGGGCTCGATAGATCTATCTTTAGAGTTCGCGTCAATTAGGGTGTCTGTTCCCTAATTCTTAGATTACCAGACTTAATAAAAAGGGGCATATTCGATTTCGATCATTCAACCATATAATGTAGTTTCAATTACTTGTGTCTATTTCGTAAAACAGTTATAAAACAGCGCATGTATTCTCAGTCCCAAAAATATATATTGCAAAAGCATTTAAAAAGGGATTAATGAAACTCACGCATATAAATATTGTAAAACAGTTAATAAAGCATTTGCATGTATTCTCAGCCTAAAAATGTAAAGAGTAACAGGGATTCAAATGAAACTCACCATTTGTATTTTGTAGTAAAAATACATAATACGACATTACACAACTGAACAATGCAGGGTTGGCCTCAGATTCACGAACCTATATCATTTGTATATTTATTAATATTTATAGTTGTAATTGAACACACATATATATATATAAATGTATTAGTTATATTATTTATATGTAAATAATATATATATATATATATATATATATATGTATATATATATATGTGTGTATATATATATATATATATATATATATATATATATATATATATATATATATATATATATATATATATATATATATTTTATATGTTCATTTTGTATATAAAGATATTAAATTTTGTTATGTTATATGTGTTAAATATGTATATTTATGTATGTATTAAGTTTGTTTATCAAAACAGTAGTTTTATTATACTAAGTTAATGTTAGTAAAAATAATGATAATAACATTAATAATATACATATGTTAATAATAACCCTATTAGTGATAGTAACAATGATATTAATAATAGTAGTTGTAAGAATTTTAATTTTACTGTTTAAGATAGTTATGACATTGATGATTTACTAATAATAATAATAATAACTCTAAACATAATAATAATAACACAACACTTAGTGTTAATAATAGTAATATTCATACTTGTATTTATAATCAAAATAAAATTGATAATACCTATACTAGTAGAAAAATGATTAAAATTATATTTTAAATGATAATACTATTAGTAACAACATTAATAATGATAAAAATCATATTTATAATTATAATGAAGTTTTCTATCAAAATATTTATATTAATAATATTAATACTCTTAATAATTATAATATTTATAATAATAACAACAATAATGATAATAATAATGATATTCATATTACTTAACAATTATAATTATAATGCATGTAATAATGACATTAATTATTGATAACAATAATAATAATAGCAATAATAATAATAATAATAATAATAATAATAATAATAATAATAATAATAATAATAATAATAATAATAATAATAATAATAATAATAATAATAATAGAAATAAATTAGCAATGTATACCCTTTTAAGTCTTTGAGTAAAAAGAATAGCTGCAGACGGGACTCAAACCCTAGACTCCCTCGTACACTCAATCACTCCCTAAACCGTCCGTCCATATTTGATTTTCTGTTATAACCCCAATCGAAAACTATTTAATCTGTTTCTGTTTATATCCCAATGTCTCTCCTTCTTCTCCAAACCGTAGTCGACCAAAAATCCCACTCATCTCATAATAAGTTCCCTAATTAGTTTTAGGCTTTATTACCTATCATAGAAATATCTATCATTGATGGATTGGTAAAAATAAAAAATAAAAAAAAATTAACAGCCTCCTGCTGTTCGTAATACAAAAGAAAAAAAATTTGGATTTTGATTTCAGGAACGTTTTACACTATAATTATAAAATGAAAAAATCGTCACTAGAAACTATTAGAATCATCAATTGAACTTGAGATATCAAAATAAACTCGAATTTTTACCAAGAACAACTCTGTTGACTTTTGAGTTTTATCTTTGGCTTCGAAATTCACATTGAATAATAGGAATTGAAAGACAAGATTTTGCAGGAAGATTAGATAAAGGATTCCTAACCCAATGGAATTGATACATTTTGCAAAATAATTTAAAATCGAGTTTTTGATGTTTTGGGTCAAGAACAGGTGTTCGTGCCTTTTTTCTGGGTTTTTCTGTTTAAATTTGAGGAATGAAAGCTGTAAGGGATTTTTGGGATTGAGAAGGATAATTTAAAGTTAATTTGATTCCATATTACTGAATGTGATCATGGTTTATAGTATATGGGAGTCGACAGGAACTATTGTTCCAGTACTGAAATATATATAAAAAAAATAAAAGGAAAATTGATAGATACAGATTTTTGGAGTTATATTTGTGTTTGGAATCTGACTGTACGATTAGGAGACCATAAACAAAAAGGTTGCACAAATTGAAAGATACAGGTAACAACTCCTTATGAATTATATGCTATTTTGTTTAATTTAAATTAATAACTAATATATATTAATAATAATAATAAATATTACAGATTTCCTAAATATCTATATCTGTATATATTGCATAAATATATATATATATATATATATATATATATATATATATATATATATATATATATATATATATATATATATATATATATATATATATATATATATATATATAGTTGTATATACATATCACAGTATTTGTATATTAATTATATTTATTTATTTTTCTTTATAGGTTATCATTAATCTTAATATTAAGTTTAACTTTAATAATAATAATACTCTTTAATATTAAAATAAGAAAAAAAATTTATAATAGTAATATTACTAATAATAATGATAATAATTACCAATAAATGCATAGTTATAATATTGTTAATAACAATGGTACTAATAATACTAATATTATTAATATTCATAATACCAATAATAATAATACTTTATCAATCTATATATATTAAGTTCACATCTATAATTTATTATAACATTAATATTGATATTAATATTGGAAGCAGTAATAATATTATTATGTAGCCTATATTTATATCTATTTATATCTGTATTATATATATGTATCATTACTTATGTAATATATATTATATATTAACTTTCATTGAATATTTATTATTTATGTAATACCATTAATAATAATTATACAAAATATATAGTTTTATTATTTAACAAAATTTTTATCTTGTGTAATACATTACATAATTAACTCAATTGATTAATTTGTATTTTATCATTTCGATTTATTATTTAAATTTATATTTATAATTATTTACGACTATTGTTCGTGAATCGTTGGGAATAGTAAAAGGTCACTGAATACATGAACACAGTTTCAATTTTTTTTTTTGAGATTCAACATTACAGACTTTGCTTATCGTGTCGAAATCATATAAAGATTAAGTTTAAATTTGGTCAAAAATTTCCGGGTCATCACAGTACCTACCCGTTAAAGAAATTTCGTCCCGAAATTTGAGTGAGGTAGTCATGGCTAACAATAAAAATGTTTTTATGACGAATATGAGTTGATAAATTGAGTTTTATCATTATTGAGTAATATGGATAAAAATAACTCGATTATTCGAAGAGTACGAATGAAGCTATCACCAAAGAGTGAAATAGAAAAATAAAGATTCATCTTAACTTTTGACAGAGTCAGGGTTGAATTCAGGAATTCAAGGGATTTGAAGAAAATTTTCGAAATCTAACAGATTTGATTCTTCGACGAGTAAGGAAATTAAGATCTCTATAATTAATGCGGAAATCTGCCTTAATTTCTCTATCAATTATTTCACTATAAATTAACTTCTTCCGTTTCATTATTTTCCACCACTCCCATTTTCTATACTTTCATTCTTAATTCTTACTTCTAAAAGATTTTGAAAATGTTTCATCCAATTCTAATCATTGATATTTTCCTAATTATCCTTTCTGTCATCCTTCTTTTTAATCTTCCATCAGAAAATCTGTTTACTTCTACTATTGCCTTGGGGGGATACTATTCTTAATTATACCGTGTCTTTATATTTCTATTCGTATTATTATCCACGGGTTGTAACTTCTGTGTTGTTATTGGTTTTTTATATCTTCCCTTATATTTCAATGTCACTGCCTCCGTCTCCAATAATTATTGTCATCCCCAGTTAATGCGCTCTCTTATTTGCTGCGATTTATACCCCTTTTCTATTTCGGAGCTTCATGCTTTTGTTTACTTTTTGCAAGTAACGGTCCAGAATTCATAGGTATGGAGTTTCGAATTATCATAATATACAAGGTAGAAAGGAAAGATAGTAGCACGATTTGTTTTGTCAAATTACCTGAATCGCTGAGAATAGAACTATCAAGAATATATTTTCTTGATATATTCAGAAGTTAAGTAGAATGAAAGAGTTATGTAACATGGCACATGATGACGTTATAATCTGTGAATCATCATGTTCCATTTAGAAACTCAGCATGACTTACTGTAATATAATCACGTTGATCAAGTGTCATTATATTATACTAACTCATGCATCAGTTCCCAACATTACTTCAATAACATTCATATTTTAAGCTCAAAAGTTTACAGAATATAGAAACTAACAGTTTCTATATGATGTAACACTGATATCAGGAAGAGATTAATGATTTCAGATAAGAATAGTTATAAAAATATCTCCAGAAATATGGAGGATATTTATAATGAAAGATACGATAATATCTCGAAATATCTAAGATCAGAGGATGATAGAAACTATTATCTGCAAGGGTTTAGAGTAAGGAGCAAGATATTCACTAAAGACTTTAGCAGACATTGAATCATTTGGATTCTTTGAAGTCAAACTTATTCTTTGTGATTTGTCCACGGCTTTCCTCCTAGTTTCTCATAATCTGCTTTTCGGTACTAAATTTTCTATTGAATGTTTTCAATATAATGATACACAGGAAGCACGAGGAGGTATATAATTTCGAACGAAAATATTTATGACAATATCCTTAGAAATATCGAAGATATTGATGATGATATTTTGGAATTTCTAAGTTCGATGGTTGATGGAGAAAGGTTTTTCGCAAGATTTTAACATGACTTCGGAGCAAGATATTCTCTAAAGATTTCAATGGATCCAGAATTACCTGAATCCTTTGAATATAGGGTTTGGTCTTTGTATTTGTCCTTGGTCTCCTTCATGGGTAGCTCAATCTATTTTTCAATACCCAATTTTCTATCGAGTGTTCCTAACACTCCTTTCTTTATCATCAAACTTTTGGTCATTTAGACCATCTACCATTTTTCTGTTTCCTCTGCATTTAATGCTATGATATCTGAATCATCGGTTATTAATCCGAGGTGGTTTCAGGAAAATTTTGTTTTTAGATGATTAAACGCTGATGGTAATATGGTGGAATATGAAAGGTTCCCTGGTAACAATAAAAGAGCACGCGTATATATCAACGTTATAATAAGGTTGTTTCGTACGAAAAGTCGAAGTTGTCTTGCTGGAGCTGTGACAAAACTGGCTATCTCGAACAGCAGATGCAAAGTTATTTTCGGTAATAATAACGCTAAAGGAATTAGCACAGCTACGTGTTAAACGTTTACTCAGGTTTCGAGTGTTTTTAGGTGCATAACTATATGCATCAATCTTTTCTCCCGTAAATGAAGTGCGGTTGGTTCATCCTCTCGATTGAGGTGTTTTCAAAAATTATGAAAGGTTTGAACGCAGAATGTAATCGTGAAGATACAAATGATGTTTAAGACGAAATCAAGTGGCAACTTGAAGAATTGTTTAGTTTCATATGTTATAATCAATATTGTAATTCATTTTAGTTGTCCAATGTTATTAGTCCACAGTTGACAGTCCAATAATTCATATATAGTTTAATATATAATATTCGAATTAATACGTGTCGTGACCCGTATACGTCTCGGACTCGATCACAACTCAAACTATATATATTATTGTAGAATCAACCTCAACCCTATATAGAGAACTCGATCATTACTGCATATAGAGTGTCTATGGTGATTCCAAATAATATATATAGATGCGTCGATATGATATGTCAAAACCTTGTATACGTGTCCCGATATTTAAAGTGCGTAAAATAAATAACAGAAAATTAAATAACGATAAATAAAGTGCGTAAAGTAAATAACAGAAATTTAATGACGATAAATAAAATGGTGAGAATGTAAATTGCGATAAAATAAATTGCGATAAATAAAATGTAATCAGTTAGCTAGGAACAGTTAGCTAGGATTTTGTTAGCGTGGATTCTTAACAAAATTTCTCATAGTTAATTTGTTTGTTTCTAACAAATTTTATTTTGTCCAATGTTTTCTTCATTATGCCACTTGTCGAATTCTGATAGGTCGAAATCCAAATATGAAATTGAATGAAAATGGTTATTCTGTGATGAACGGATTCGTATAGCTGTGGTTGTAAGTAGGATAGTAAATGACTGTTGAAATAGATTCGAAGAATGTACAGTGTAACTTATTAATGCGAAATCTAAATATTCCTCGGGTATTACCTACCCATTAAAATATTTTCACCATTAACAGTTTGTACAATAAAAATTTTAATTAAAATCTTTATGAAAACATATATACATATATATTTTCTTCAGACGTAATTATGGATTTAACGAGTCAATGTGATATTAAACTCATCAGATTTACGGCTAGAACTAGAGTACATAATCTCTAAAATATTAGAGATTACATAATCACCATGAAGGACGAAGATAGTTTATGTAGAACGATTCGTAAAACGATTCGTAGAACGATGATTACGCTTGAGGTATAGATTGCGAGGTTGAGACGTGTGATGATGTTGTTGTTGTTGGTACTCCTTGGTATCCATGGTGCGTATGACGTTAATGTTCGAGGTATAGATTAAGATGTTGAGGTGTGGGATGCGGATGTTGATGTTGGTGGTGGTGATGGTACTGTTGACATTGGTGGTGGTACTGGTTATGCTGCTGGTGCTGCTGTTGGTGTTTGTAATCTTCGCACCATATTCTCTAAAGCCACTACCCGAGCGCGAAGCTCGTTGACTTCTTCTATTACACCGGGGTGATTTTCGGTTCAGACTAGCGGATAAATATAATCTAGAATTTAGTATAGTATATAATCGTGGCGAGATACTCTGGAAATGAGAGAAAAGATGGTGTTTCGAACAGGTTCACCGGTAAGTGCTTCAGGTTCTTCGCCAATAGGGCAATGTGGCGGATGGAAAGGATCACCTTCTTCTTGTCTCCAATGATTGAGGAGGCTACGAACCCATCCCCAATTCATCCAGAATAGATGATGACTGATTGGTTGATCCATTCCGGTCACACTGCTTTCGGAGCTTGAGCGGGATTCCATTTCGAAATCCGAGTGACTTGAACTAATGACGAATTCCATTTCGTACGATTGAATAAAGAATTTTTAAATATGAAATGATTTTCTGGATAACGGATGGTATTCTTAATTACATAGAATATCCATATATATAGAACAAAAGGTTTCGTAGATTACGGAGGAATTTACGGGATACGCCAGGTAAGGTTTACAGTAACAGATACGCTAAGATATGAATCTTGTCTATACACTATTTATGCAATCAATGCAGCAAGACGTGTCTAGACTAAGAATGATAAGCAGATAATTTTTGACACAAAATGATAAGCAAAACTTTTTGACATGCAGACCAGGTCGAAGTCCAGACTCACTAATGCATCCTAACGACTACTAGTTAGACACACTAATGCAAGATCTGGTTCGCTACGACCACCGCTCTGATACCAACTGAAAGGACCCATTCATATACATTATAAACGATTCACAATAGTTGATTACATTGCGAGGTATTTGACCTCTATATGATACATTTTACAAACATTGCATTTGTTTTTAAAAGACAATCTTTCTTTACATCGAAAATTGACAGGCATGCATACCATTTCATAATATTTACTATCCAACTATAAATTGATTTAATAATAATCTTTGATGAACTCAATGACTCGAATGCAACGTTCTTCGAAATATGCTATGAAAGACTCCAAGTAATATCTTTAAAATGAGCAAATGCACAGCGGAAGATTTCTTTAACACCTGAGAATAAACATGCTTTAAAGTGTCAACCAAAAGGTTGGTGAGTTCATTAGTTTATCATAAATAATCATTTCATAACTTTAATAGACCATAAGATTTCATATTTCTATTTCTCATAAACATACGTCCCATGCATAGAGACAAAAATCATTCATATGGATTGAACACCTGGTAACCGACATTCACAATTTGTATATAAGAATATCCCCATCATTCCGGGATCCTCTTTCGGACATGATATAAATTTCGAAGTACTAAAGCATCCGGTACTTTGGATGGGGCCTGTTGGGCTCGATAGATCTATCTTTAGAGTTCGCGTCAATTAGGGTGTCTGTTCCCTAATTCTTAGATTACCAGACTTAATAAAAATGGGCATATTCGATTTCGATCATTCAACCATATAATGTAGTTTCAATTACTTGTGTCTATTTCATAAAACAGTTATAAAACAGCGCATGTATTCTCAGTCCTAAAAATATATATTGCAAAAGCATTTAAAAAGGGATTAATGAAACTCACGCATATAAATATTGTAAAATAGTTAATAAAGCATTTGCATGTATTCTCAGCCCAAAAATGTAAAGAGTAACAGGGATTCAAATGAAACTCAATATTTGTATTTTGTAGTAAAAATACATAATACGACATTACACAACTGAACAATGCAGGGTTGGCCTCAGATTCACGAACCTATATCATTTGTATATTTATTAATATTCATAGTTGTAATTGAACACACATATATATATAAATGTATTAGTTATATTATTTATATATAAATAATATATATATATATATATATATATATATATATATATATATATATATATATATTTATATGTTCATTTTGTATATAAAGATATTAAATTTTGTTATGTTATATGTGTTAAATATGTATATTTATGTATGTATTAAGTTTGTTTATCAAAACAGTAGTTTTATTATACTAAGTTAATGTTAGTAAAAATAATGATAATAACATTAATAATATACATATGTTAATAATAACCCTGTTAGTGATAGTAACAATGATATTAATAATAGTACTTGTAAGAATTTTAATTTTACTGTTTAAGATAGTTATGACATTGATGATTTACTAATAATAATAATAAAAACTCTAAACATAATAATAATAACACAACACTTAGTGTTAATAATAGTAATATTCATACTTGTATTTATAATCAAAATAAAATTGATAATACCTATAGTAGTAGAAAAGTGATAAAATTATATTTTAAATGATAATACTATTAGTAACAACATTAATAATGATAAAAATCATATTTGTAATTATAATGAAGTTTTCTATCATAATATTTATATTAATAATATTAATACTCTTAATAATTATAATATTTATAATAATAACAACAATAATGATAATAATAATGATATTCATATTACTTAACAATTATAATTATAAATCATGTAATAATGACATTAATTATTAATAACAATAATAATAATAATAATAATAATAATAATAATAATAATAATAATAATAATAATAATAATAATAATAATAATAATAATAATAATAATAATAATAATAATAGAAATAAATTAGCAATGTATACCCTTTTAAGTCTTTGAGTAAAAAGAATAGCTGCAGACGGGACTCGAACCCAAGACTCCCTCATACACTCAATCACTCCCTAAACCGTCCGTCCATATTTGATTTTCTGTTATAACCCCAATCGAAAACTATTTAATCCGTTTCTGTTTATATCCCAATGTCTATCCTTCTTCTCCAAACCGTAGTCGACTAAAAATCCCACTCATCTCATAATAAGTTCCCTAATTAGTTTTAGGCTTTATTACCTATCATAGAAATATGTATCATTGATGGATTGGTAAAAAAAAAAAAAAATTAACAGCCTCTTGGCTGTTCGTAATACAAAAGAAAAAAAATTTGGATTTTGATTTCAAGAACGTTTTACACTATAATTATAAAATGAAACTTGTTTAAAATCGTCACTAGAAACTATTAGAATCATCAATTGAACTTGAGATATCAAAATAAACTCGAATTTTTACCAAGAACAACTCTGTTGACTTTTGAGTTTTATCTTTGACTTCAAAATTCACATTGAATAATAGGAATTGAAAGACAAGATTTTGCAGGAAGATTAGATAAAGGATTCCTAACCCAATGGCATTGATACATTTTGCAAAATAATTTGAAATCGAGTTTTTGATGTTTTGGGTCAAGAACAGGTGTTCGTGCCTTTTTTCTGGGTTTTTCTGTTTAAATTTGAGGAATGAAAGCTGTAAGGGATTTTTGGGATTGAGAAGGATAATTTAAAGTTAATTTGATTCCATATTACTGAATGTGATCAAGGTTTATAGTATATGGGAGTCGACAGGAACTATTGTTCCAGTACTGAAATATATATAAAAAAAATAAAAGGAAAATTGATAGATACAGATTTTTGGAGTTATATTTGTGTTTGGAATCTGACTGTACGATTAGGAGACCATAAACAAAAAGGTTGCACAAATTGAAAGATACAGGTAACAACTCCTTATGAATTATATGCTATTTTGTTTAATTTAAATTAATAATTAATATATATTAATAATAATAATAATAAATATTACAGATTTCCTAAATATCTATATCTGTATATATTGCATAAATATATATATATATATATATATATATATATATATATATATATATATATATATATATATATATATATATATATATATATATATATATATATATATATGTATATAGTTGTATATACATATCACAGTATTTGTATATTAATTATATTTATTTATTTTTCTTTATAGGTTATCATTAATCTTAATATTAAGTTTAACTTTAATAATAATAATACTCTTTAATATTAAAATAAGAAAAAAAAATTATAATAGTAATATTACTAATAATAATGATAATAATTACCAATAAATGCATAGTTATAATATTGTTAATAAAAATGGTACTAATAATACTAATATTATTAATATCCATAATACCAATAATAATAATACTTTATCAATCTATATATATTAAGTTCACATCTATAATTTATTATAACATTAATATTGATATTAATATTGGAAGTAGTAATAATATTATTATGTAGCCTATATTTATATCTATTTATATCTGTATTATATATATGTATCATTACTTATGTAATATATATTATATATTAACTTTCATTGAATATTTATTATTTATGTAATACCATTAATAATAATTATACAAAATATATAGTTTTATTATTTAATAAAATTTTATCTTGTGTAATACATTACATAATTAACTCAATTGATTAATCTGTATTTTATCATTTCGATTTATTATTTAAATTTAAATTTATAATTATTTACGACTATTGTTCGTGAATCGTCGGGAATAGTAAAAGGTCACTGAATACATGAACACAGTTTCAAATTTATTTTTGAGATTCAACATTACAGACTTTACTTATCGTGTCGAAATCATATAAAGATTAAGTTTAAATTTGGTCGAAAATTCCCGGGTCATCACAACAGGTACGTGGAGAATCTATGTGACAGTTCATAGATAGACACAGTCGAGAATACGCGCGCATTCCCAATTTTGGCGAAACCGAAGAAAGTTTCCGGATTCATTTGTAGTGACCCGAACTTTTCCATGTTTATATATATATATAATGAAATTGTTATTTACATGATTAAGTGTTTCCAACATGTTAAGCAATCAAACTTATTAAGAATTGATTAATTGAAATAGGTTTCATATAGACATTTGACCACCCAAGTTGACCGACGATTCACGAATGTTAAAACTTGTAAAAACTATATGATAATATATATATATATATATATATATATATATATATATATATATATATATATATATATATATATATATATATATATATATATATATATATATATAGTTAACATGATAGTATGATAAGTAAGTATCTCACTAGGTATATTAACAATGAGTGATATACATAAAAATGAGTTTATTGAATTAAGAAACTCGAAACGATATATATAACGATTATTGTTATAACAACGTCTTACTAATTACCTATGAATCATATTAATATATTGATACACTATGATAAACATGATAAATGATAAGTAAACATATCATTAAGTGTATTAACAATGAACTACATATGTAAAAACAAGACTACTAACTTAATGATTTCGAAACGAGACATATATGTAACGATTATCATTGTAATGACATTTAACTGTATATATATCATATTAAGATATATTAATACATCATAATATCATGATAATGTAATAATTTAACATCTCATTAGATATAATAAACAATGTGTTAACAACATTTAACAAGATCGTTAACTTAAAGGTTTCAAAACAACATTTACATGTAACAACTAACGATGACTTAATGACTCAGTTAAAAATGTATATACATGTAGTGTTTTAATATGTATTCATACACTTTTGAAAGACTTCAAGACACTTATCAAAGTACTTCTACTTAACAAAAATGCTTACAATTATATCCTCGTTCATTTTCATCAACAAGTCTACTCGTATGCACCCGTATTCGTACTCGTACAATACCCAGCTTCTAAATATATTTACTATTGGTATATACACTCCAATGATCAGCTCTTAGCAGCCCTTGTGAGTCACCTAACACATGTGGGAACCATTATTTGGCAACTAGCATGAAATATCTAACAAAACAACAAAGTAATGGAGCCTATATTTGACTCCATATTCACGCCACATTACACCTACCACAAACACACTTTGATTTCCATTGTTATGCATCAAATTACTCTCTATCAATTACTCTCTTAGTTTTCTAAGTGTACTTCATCATTTCCTTCATAATCTAGCTCAATCTAGGTAACCTAGATCAACATACAAAACAACTACTCAATGACACACCAACAACACTTCCAAGTTTGCTAGCTTACTTTCAATCTTGCAAATCCATTTCAAGTGATCATCCAATCTCAAGAAATCTTTCTTATTTACAGTAAGATATCTTTCTAATTCAAGGTAATACTCATACTCAAACTTTGATTCAATTTCTATAACTATAACAATCTTATTTCGAGTGGAAATCTTACTTGAACTTGTTTTCGTGTCATGATTTTGCTTCAAGAACTTTCAAGCCATCCAAGGATCCTTTAAAGCTAGATCTATTTTTCTCATTTTCAGTAGGTTTATCCACAAAACTTGAGGTAGTAATGATGTTCATAACATCATTCGAATCATATATATAAAACTATCTTATTCGAAGGTTTAAACTTGTAATCACTAGAACATAGTTTAGTTAATTCTAAACTTGTTCGCAAACAAAAGTTAATCCTTCTAACTTGACTTTTAAAATCAACTAGTCACATGTTCTATATCTATATGATATGCTAACTTAATGATTTAAAACCTGAAAACACAAAAAACACCGTAAAACCGGATATACGCCGTCGTAGTAACACCGCGGGCTGTTTTGGATTAGTTAATTAAAAACTATGATAAACTTTGATTTAAAAGTTATTCTTCTGGGAAAATGATTTTTCTTATGAACATGAAACTATATCCAAAAATCATGGTTAAACTCAAAGTGAAAGTATGTTTTTCAAAATGGTCATCAAGACGTCGTTTTTTTGACTGAAATGACTATCTTTACAAAAATGACTTGTAATCTGTATTTCCGACTATAAAATTATAATTTTTCTGTTTAGATTCATAAACTTAAGTTCAATATGAAACCATAGCAACTTGAATCACTCAAAACGGATTTAAAACGAAGAAGTTATGGGTAAAACAAGATTGGATAATTTTGCTTGTTGTAGCTACGTGAAAATTGGTAACAAATCTATATTAATCATATCCTAGCTAACTTATATTGTATTATACATGTATTCTAATATATTATGTAATCTTGGGATACCATAAACACGTATGCAAATGTTTTGACATATCATATCAACCCATGTATATATATTATTTGGAACAACCATAGATACTCTATATGCAGTAATGTTTGAGTTAGCTATACAGGGTTGAGGTTGATTCCAAAAATATATATACTTTGAGTTGTGATCTAGCCTGAGATGTGTATACGCTGGGTCGTGGATTGATTCAAGATGATATATATCAATTTATTTCTGTACATCTAACTGTGGACAACTAGTTGTAGGTTACTAACGAGGACAGCTGACTTAATAAACTTAAAACATTAAAACGTATTAAAAATGTTGTAATTATATTTTGAACATACTTTGATATATATGTACATATTTGTTATAGGTTCGTGAATCGACCAGTGGCCAAGTCTTACTTCCCGACGAAGTAAAAAATCTGTGAAAGTGAGTTATAGTCCCACTTTTAAAATCTAATATTTTGGGATGAGAATACATGCAGTTTTATAAATGTTTTACGAAATAGACACAAGTAAATGAAACTACATTATATGGGTGAATGATCGAAGCCGAATATGCGCCTTTTGCTTGGTAGCCTAAGAATTATAAACCGATCTACTAGTTGACACGAATCCTAAAGATAGATCTATTGGGCCTAACGAACCCATCCAAAGTACCGGATGCTTTAGTACTTCGAATTCGTTTTTATCATGTCCGAAGGATTTCCCGGAATGATAGGGGATATTTTTATATGCATCTTGTTAATGTCGGTTACCAGGTGTTCACCATATGAATGATTTTTATCTCTATGTATGGGATGTATATTGAAATATGAAATCTTGTGGTCTATTATTACGATTTGATAAATATATAGGTTAAACCTATAACTCACCAATATTTTTGTTGACGTTTAATGCATGTTTATTCTCAGGTGATTATTAAGAGCTTCCGCTGTTACATGCTAAAATATGGACAAGATATGGTGTCAGCATGCTTGTATAATATTGTTTAAAACTGCATTCGAGATTTACTTTGTTGTAACATATTAATATTGTAAACCAATATGTATTGGTAGTGTGTAAGTGTGATATTTTTTAGATTATCATTTCTGATAATCTAGGTAGTGTCCTTTTAACCTTGTCGATAAAATAAAGGTTATGGTTTGTTTTAAAAACGAATGCAGTCTTTGAAAAACGTCTCATATAGAGGTCAAAACCTCGCAACGAAATCAATTAATATGGAACGTTTATAATCAATATGAACGGGACATTTCAGTTGGTATCCGAGCGTTGGTCTTAGAGAACCAGAAATTTGCATTAGTGTGTCTTATCGAGTTTGTTAGGATACATTAGTGAGTCTGGACTTTGACTGTGTTCTCTTTAAAAACGATTGCTTAACATTTTTGTTGGAAACTATATATTATTAACATGTAAATATTAAGTGATATATTAACCTCTTAATGTGTTTGATATTGTGTGATAGATGTCTACCACTAGTACAAATCTCATCGACTCACCTAATAATAATGAAGAGTCGAATATTGTGACAACCCAGAAATTTTTGACCAAATTTAAACTTTAATCTTTATATGATTCCGACACGATAAGCAAAGTTTGTAATGTTGAGTCTCGAAAATTTTAGAACTATGTTCATACATTCAATTACCCTTTTGACTATGCTCGACAATTCACGAACGAATATGTAAATGGATATGAATATATATATTATAATTTGAAAACGTTAACAAAGTATTAAATGTATAATATTTTAGATTAAACGTATTTGTCTCAATATATGCTTAATATATTCATCTACGGAATTAGAAGATAATACCAACGATTGGATTAGCAGATATTTCAACAATTATAAATCCCGTAAGTATTGTGATAAGTCTTTGTTGGGAGGTCCACCTTGATTTAAGAAATCTTTCCTTTTTAACTGTATTTGATATATAAATAACTTGCAACGTGTATAGAAAAAGTATTTATATATATTGTATATATATATATATATATATATATATATATATATTAAGGTTCGAAATTATTTTTGTAAACAATAGTAACACCCATTTATTGTTCCGTTTGATAAATAAAAATTATATACAAATTTATATTTTTCTAAACGAAAATATATATTTTACAATGTGATAATGCATAGAATTGAATTAGATATAAAACGTTTCGATATTATTAAATATATTTTAATAAACAACGAGGAGTTGATTTATAGAAGCAAATGACCAAATTACTAAAATGTATAAGTTATACTTTGAGTAATATAGTTTATTAATAATTTAAGATTATATTTTGAAAAAGGTACGAATCACGAAACGTAAAGTACAAGTTTTCTAAGCATACGAAAATGCATTCGAGAAACCGGAACTGAGACATTAGTCGAGCGTAAACGTACGAGTCATCGGACCAAAAATTAAAAGTCAACTATGCACTTGAATATAATATAATATATAATTAATTAATATAAATTATATATATTATATATATATATATATATATATATATATATATATATATATATATATATATATATATATATATATATATATATATATATATTATAAAAATATGTCGACAAACAAAACAACAAAAAATTGTGAGCTGAATTTTGGGGTCATGCGATCGCATGAGAAATAGACATAAAACCCATGCGATCGCATGGCAGTCAGGATTCAGAAACATTCTATAAATTGGCACGTTTGCTCAACGTACACACACACCCATATTCTATTTCTTACTCCCTCTGTTATATAATAATAATAATAATAATAATAATAATAATTATTATTATTATTATTATTATTATTATTATTATTATTATTATTATTATTATTATTATTATTATTATTATTATTATTATTATTAAGATTAATATTATTATTATTCTTATAGTCCGGAGTATTATTAATTAGTATTATACATAAAATACTACGACGAGGTCATGAGCATGTCACTTTCAAAACAAGTTTTCAAACGGGTTTAAGCTAAGGAAACTATGGGTTATAGCTATGGAGATTATGAGTAATGTTCATGGGTATTATTCGGAAGTCTAACCTAGTGTTTATCATCTCCGTTGCATCTACGTACTTTTCTGCAATATTGAATCACAATATTGATACGTGAGCATTCATATCTTATCTTTTATATATTAATAGTGTATACATGTCTAGTGCTCGAGTATATATGTTTATGCATGCTAGTATGCTAAATTTCATCGTTAAACAGTTTATGATGAATCACGAATTAAATACATATATTACTAATAAAAGGTATATGATATGCATGTTTTTGGAAAGCTGGCGAAAAATCAATAACTTTTCTTTTAGATATCGTATGATTTCGATGAACGAATTAAAAGATATGATCAACTGAATTATGATTAACGTTAATTGAAATTGCTTTTGAATCTGCAATTAATATCTAAACAACTTGTTTATAAGATTGATAAATTGAATTTTTAAATATTACCAGCGGAGTAAATGAATTCTTATATAAGGCACGTCTCGTTTTGTTGAACAATTGTCAAAATTGATTGTTTTATCATATTTTAAAGCCTTATAAAAACTATAGTTTAATTTTACAAAAATTAGGAAACTATGTGAAATGTTAAAATGTTTCGATTGCCATGATCATTCAACTATTGTATTGAGTCAGATTGACTTTTTGAAATGACTTTTGATAACTTTTGTATGTCGATCTCGAGCATTAGGATTGTGATACACTATGACCTGACCTAGCTTGATAGACAATTATTGACCAGCATATGTTCTCTAGGTTGAGATCTACGGTTATTTGGTATTCCAAGTTTCGGTCACATTTCGGTGAACGACTTTATGTGCTGCTAAGGTGAGTTTATAGATCCCTTTTTAAATGCTTTAAATATTTTGGGCTGAGAATACATACAATTTATTTTAAATGCAATGGATACAAGTACATACTTAATTCTACACTGAGTTTGAACCGAAAATCCCTTAGCTTTGGTAACTAGTAACTGCCAGTTATAAGAACTGGTGGGCGCGAGTAGTAGTATATGGATCCATAGGGCTTGATATCCCCGTCTGAGCTAGAGCACTAGCCTTTTAACGGACGTATGCTATTTGAGAAGCGTACACGTTGGTTTGCGTGTATTATTAAGATAATTATACAAAGGGTATAAATTATATATACGCTAAGTTTAGTTACCAGGATGCTCAATTTCGTAGAATATTTTGATAAACGTTTCTGGATGAAACAACTGAAATCTTGTGATCCACCTTTATGTACAGATTATGCAAAACATTAAAACTATGAACTCACCAACCTTTGTGTTGACACTTGTTAGCATGTTTATTCTCAGGTTCCCTAGAAGTCTTTCGCTATTTGCTTATATGTTAGACAAGCTATGTGCATGAAGTCTTACATGGCATATTTTTCAAGGAAACGTTGCATTCACCAAATCATCACCATGTATCTTATTTTGACTGCATTGTCAACGGAAGTACTATTGTAAACTATTATATTACGGTGATTGTCTATATGTAGAAATCATCAGATGTCGAAAACCTTTGATTTAAATATTCATTTATGGTGTGCCTTTTCAAAAGAATGCAATATTTACAAAACGTATCATATAGAGGTCAAATACCTCGCAATAAAATTGATGAATGACGTGTTCGTCCATATGGATTTGGAGCGATCCTTCAAGTTGGTATCAGAGCGTTGGTCCTAGTGAACCAGGTCTTGCATGAATATGTCTAACTGATAGTTGTTAAGATGCATTAGTAAGTCTGGACTTCGACCGTGTCTGCATGTTAAAAGTTTTGCTTATCATTTCTTGTCGAAAATTACATGCTTATCATTCTTAAGTCTAGACACGTTTTCCTACATTTATTGCATAAATGGTGTATAGATAAAAATTCATATCTTAGCGTATCTGTTACTGTAAACTTTTCCTGACATCTTCCGAAAATTTCTCCTTGATTTATGGAATTTGGTATTATATATACATATGTAAATTATGTATTGAAGAATACCAAACTAAATTCTATAATCTAATTCATATCAAAAATCATCTCCCTAATTATACAAGATGGATCCTGTATCTAGTTCAAATTCCTTAAACTCTGACAGCTATTCCGATATGGATATTCACCTAAATCCCGAAGACAGTGTAACTGGAATGGATCAACCAATCAGCCATCACCTATTCTAGATGAATTGGGGATGTGTTCGTAGCCTACTTAATCATTGGAGACAAGAAGAAGGTGATCTCTTCCATCCACCACATTCCCCTCTTGGCGAAGAACCTGAAGCACTTACCGGTGAACCTGTTCGAGACACCATTTTCTCTCTCATTTCCAGAGTATCTCGTCACGATAATATACTATCTCAAATTCTAAATCTCATTCATTCCGATCGTCCGAACCAGCAATCATCCCGGTGTAATAGAAGAAGTCAATGAGCTTCGTGCTCGGGTAGTGGCTTTGGAGAATATGGTGCAAAGGTTACAAGCACCGGCAGCATCACCCGCATCAACAGTACCATCGACATCAACACCAACAGTATCATTACCACCACTAACAACAACATCCGCATCCCACACCTCAACATCATAATTTGTACCTCAAACATCAACGTCATACGCACCATAGATACCAAGGAATACCAACAACAACAAACGATGAAGTATTGATTCATAACTTCATCGAAGAAATATTCTACAGAGAATATGTAGTTTCTAAAAGTTTTAGAGATTATATATTCTAGTCCTAGTCGAAAACTAGTTGAGATTAATATTATGTTAACTCATTAAATCCATGATTACACCTAAAGAAAATATATATGTAGGTATATTTTCATAAAGATTGTAATTAAGAAAATTCTTTTGTACAAACTGTTAATGGTGAGAATATTTTAACGGGTAGGTAATACCCAATAGATATATAAATTCATAATTAATATGTTACATTCTCCGATTCTGATTCAACAAATCATCAACTATACTCACTACTTTCATAACAATATATATATTCTTTTATAAAAATCAAAACAACCATCCTCATCCAAATTTGATTACATATTTTGATTTTGACAAATCAAAATCCAAGTCAAGATTTAACAAAAGACATCATTCTTAGATTTCTACATCTTTCGAAGCTATACTTTGACTTCAAAACTGTGCTAGAACATCATTTCCATTCATAGAACCCAGAAAAGTATTTGTATCATTCAAAATTCTAGAACATCATATGAATATTAACGATTTCAATCTATGTTCAAATCTCTCAAGACACTTCAAATAATGAACAATCGAGATGATGATCCAACCACATGTTAACCGCAGTCTTGTACCTGAAAAACCCTCAAAACCAGAGTCATAGTTTAACACATATCCGTGTCATACCCTTTGGCATTTATTAGCTAAAATAACTTTTCAATCCCTTTTCAAAATAGACAGTTTTGTCACAGCTCCAGCAAGTCAACTTCGAATCTTCAGTCGAAACAGCCTTATTATAACCTTGATATATACGTTGCCCCTTTCGCCATCGTTACCGGAGAACTGTTTATGTTCCACCACATTAGCAATAAACTTACCAACAACTTCACTGATCTTTGACTTTCCGAAAAATCATTATATTTATTGAAACCCCATCATTTACTCATCTGCATCTTGTAACAAGAATTGTCTTGCCAATTACTGGGAATCAGCAATCCGTATTTTGAAATCTCGCAGCATGTATATACCAACAGTTATATGTGTATATATAACATCTATCTCCTATACTTACGTACTTTGAATGTGAAGTTTCTGAAAAACACCCTAAACTGCGAACTAATTCTCGAAATTTCGAAAGATGCTGATGAAGCAGCAAAAACTGTAAACGACCTTAACAGTAAAAAGTTTGATGATAAAGAATAGTGTGTTGGCAAAGCTCAGAAAAAGAGAAGGTTTGAAAGTGGAAAACGAATTGAGCAAAGTATGAAGGAGGCTGTGGATAAATCACAAATACTAAACCTGCCTTCAAAGAATCCAAATGATTCAGTATCTGCTGAAATCCTTAGCAAATACCTTGTTCCTTACTCTAAAACCCTTGCGGACAATATTCTTCATCATCCTCTGATCTTAAATGTTCTAAGATATCATCATATGTTTCATTATAAATATCTTCGATGTTTCTGAAGATATCTTCACAACTATTGTTATCCGAAATCATTTACTTCTTCGAGCTATCTGTGTAAAATTATAAAAGAAACTATTTTAGTTTCTAAATTCTGAAACCTTCGAGTTTAAAATATGAATGTGTTTGAAGTAGTGTTAGGAACTGAAGCATGAGTTAGTATAATATAATGACACTTGATCAACGTGATTATATTACAGTAAGTCATGCTGAGTTTCTAATGGAACGTGATAAAGGTTCATAGATCATACCCTTATCATGAACCATGTTACATAAGTCTTTCATTATATTTAACCTCTAAACATATCAAGAAAATATTTTCTTGATGATTCGGTCTTTTTTGGATATTTTGGTAATTTGACAAATCAAGACCGTGCCATTACAATTTCCTTCTTAGAACATTAACTATGTTCATTCCTAAAATTCATATCTACAAATTCTGGACCATTATCCGCTTGACTTAAGGTCGGGAAGAGAAAATGAAAGCATGAAGCTCCGAAATATAATGGAGAATATAAAGCTCGATAGCAACACCAAAATTACAAACCATGTATATCAATGCGTATAGCAATATAAAGACATGGGATAATGAAAAACAGTATAACTCCAAGGTAATAGTAGAAGAAAATAAATTCCTCAGGTGGCAGATGAAACAGAAGAATGAAGGATACGATAGCCAAGAAAATATCAAGAATTAGAACTGGATTTAGCATTTTCACAACCTTTTGGAAATAAGAATTAAGGAAGAGATTATAGGAATGGTGAAAATAATGGAATGGAAGAGGATAATTTATAACAAAATATCAGACATAGCAATCGAGGCAGATTACGCACTTAATCAAAGAAAATCTTAATCTCCTTAATTTTCAGAGAATCAAATCTTATATATATTATGAAAGTTTCCTTGAATTCCGGAAATCAACCGTGACTACGTTAAGAGTTAAGACGAACCTTAATTTCATCATTTCACTCTTTTACGACAACTTCTTTCATATGCCTCGAGTAATCGAATTGTTTATCCATATTACCTAATGGTAATAAAATTCTACTTATCAACTGGTATTCGGCATGAAAAATGTTCTAACTGTCAACCATGACAACCCCACTCAAATTTCGGAACGAAATTTCTTTAACGGGTAGGTACTGTGACAACCCGAAATTTTTTGATCAAATTTAAACTTTAATCTTTATATGATTCCGACAAGATAAGCAAAGTTTGTAATGTTGAGTCTCGAAAATTTTGGAACTATGTTCATACATTCAATTACCCTTTTGACTATGCTCGACGATTCACGAACGAATATGTAAATGGATATGAATATATATGTATATATATTATAACTTGAAAACGTTAACAAAGTATTAAATGTATAATATTTTAGATTAAACGTATTTGTCTCAATATATGCTTAATACATTCATCTAAGGAATTAGAAGATAATACCAACGATTGGATTAGCAGATATTTCAACAATTATAAATCCCGTAAGTATTGTGATAAGTCTTTGTTGGGAGGTCCACCTTGATTTAATAAATCTTTCCTTTTTAACTGTATTTGATATATAAATAACTTGCAACGTGTATAGAAAAAGTATTTATATATATTGTATATATATATATATTAAGGTTAGAAATTATTTTTGTAAACAATAGTAACACTCATTTATTATTCCGTTTGATAAATAAATATTATATACAAATTTATATTTTTCTAAACGAAAATATATATTTTACAATGTGATAATGCATAGAATTGAATTAGATATAAAACGTTTCGATATTATTAAATATATTTTAATAAACAACGAGGAGTTGATTTATAAAAGCAAATGACCAAATTACTAAAATGTATAAGTTATACTTTGAGTAATATAGTTTATTGATAATTTAAGATTATATTTTGAAAAAGGTACGAATCACGAAATGTACAGTACAAGTTTTCTAAGCATACGAAAATGCATTCGAGAAACCGGAACCGAGACATTAGTCGAGCGTAAACGTACGAGTCATCGGACCAAAAATTAAAAGTCAACTATGCACGTGAATATAATATAATATATAATTAATTAATATAAATTATATATATATTATAAAAATATGTCGACAAACAAAACAACAAAAAATTGTGAGCTGGATTTTGGGGTCATGCGATCGCATGAGAAATAGGCATAAAACCCATGCGATCGCATGGCAGTCAGGATTCAGAAACATTCTATAATTTGGCCAGTTTGCTCAACGTACGCACACACCCATATTCTATTTCTTACTCCCTCTGTTATATAATAATTATTATTATTATTAATATTAATATTATTATTATTATTATTATTATTATTATTATTATTATTATTATTATTATTATTATTATTATTATTATTATTATTATTATTATTATTATTACTAAGATTAATATTATTATTATTCTTATAGTTCGGAGTATTATTAATTAGTATTATACAGAAAATACTACGACGAGGTCATGAGCATGTCACTTTCAAAACAAGTTTTCAAACGGGTTTAAGCTAAGGAAACTATGGGTTATAGCTATGGAGATTATGAGTAATGTTCATGGGTATTATTCGCAAGTCTAACCTAGTGTTTATCATCTCCGTTGCGTCTACGTACTTTCCTGCAATATAGAATCATAATATTGATACGTGAGCATTCATATCTTATCTTTTATATATTAATAGTGTATACATGTCTAGTGCTCGCGTATATATGTTTATGCATGCTAGTATGCTAAATTTCGTCGTTAAACAGTTTATGATGAATCACGAATTAAATACATATATTACTAATAAAAGGTATATGATATGCATGTTTTTGGAAAGCTGGCGAAAAATCAATAACTTTTCTTTTAGATATCGTATGATTTCAATGAACGAATTAAAAGATATGATCAACTGAATTATGATTAACGTTAATTGAAATTGCTTTTGAATCTGCAATTAATATTTAAACAACTTGTTTATAAGATTGATAAATTGAATTTTTAAATATTACCAGCGGAGTAAATGAATTCTTATATAAGGCACGCCTCGTTTTGTTGAAAAATTGTCAAAATTGATTGTTTTATCATATTTTAAAGCCTTATAAAAACTATAGTTTAATTTTACAAAAATTAGGAAACTATGTGAAATGTTAAAATGTTTCGATTGCCATGATCATTCAACTATTGTATTGAGTCAGATTGACTTTTTGAAATGACTTTTGATAACTTTTGTATGTCGATCTCGAGCATTAGGATTGTGATACACTATGACCTGACCTAGCTTGATAGACAATTATTGACCAACATATGTTCTCTAGGTTGAGATCTACGGTTATTTGGTATTCCAAGTTTCGGTCACATTTCGGTGAACGACTTTATGTGCTGCTAAGGTGAGTTTATAGATCCCTTTTTAAATGCTTTAAATATTTTGGGCTGAGAATACATGCAATTTATTTTAAACGCAATGGATACAAGTACATACTTAATTCTACACTGAGTTTGAACCGAAAATCCCTTAGCTTTGGTAACTAGTAACTGCCAGTTATAAGAACTGGTGGGCGCGAGTAGTAGTATATGGATCCATAGGGCTTAATATCCCCGTCCGAGCTAGAGCACTAGCCTTTTAACAGACGTATGCTATTTGAGAAGCGTACACGTTGGTTTGCGTGTATTATTAAGATGATTATACAAAGGGTATAAATTATATATACGTTAAGTTTAGTTACCAGGGTGCTCAATTTCGTAGAATATTTTGATAAACGTTTCTGGATGAAACAACTGAAATCTTGTGATCCACCTTTATGTACAGATTATGCAAAACATTAAAACTATGAACTCACCAACCTTTGTGTTGACACTTGTTAGAATGTTTATTCTCAGGTTCCCTAGAAGTCTTTCGCTGTTTGCTTATATGTTAGACAAGCTATGTGCATGGAGTCTTACATGGCATATTTTTCAAGGAAACGTTGCATTCACCAAATCATCACCATGTATCTTATTTTGACTGCATTGTCAACGGAAGTACTATTGTAAACTATTATATTACGATGATTGTCTATATGTAGAAATCATCAGATGTCGAAAACCTTTGATTTAAATATTCATTTATGGTGTGCCTTTTCAAAAGAATGCAATATTTACAAAACGTATCATATAGAGGTCAAATACACCGCAATGAAATCGATGAATGACGTGTTCGTCCATATAGATTTAGAGCGATCGTCACAAATATATTTTGGGAAGATTCACAAATTCCCGAAGAGGAACCGGAAGAAGAGGAACCGGAAGAGGAGGAACTGGAAGAGGAGGAACCGGAAGAGGAGGAACCGGAAGAAGAAGAGGTTCCAGAGGAAGAAATATTGATACCTACAGTAAATCGATTAAATAAAAGAAAATCCTCAACCAACGGACCAAAGTCAATAATAGTCAATGGTGTTTCCGCCGAGGAAGCAAAATATTGGGAAGATTACCAATTTTTCGATGAATCGGATCCCGATGAGGATTCCGATGATGTTATATAAATTACCTTGACCCAATTTAATAAAGCAAAAGAAAATAATAAGGGAAAAGGTATAAAAATAGAGAAACCTGATTCCAACCCCGATGAACTTTATATGTATCGGCAACATCCGTATTTTCTAAATTGTAACAATAACCCGGGAACCTCTAAACCATCAGGTTTTTCTAAACCATTGTGGAAAACGACGGCTCATATTAGAGGAACACCATATATCCCTAGAAAATTAGGAAAACGAACCAAGTCCGAAGAAGAAGAAACCAGTTATTCAGATTAGAGGGTTGTAATCATGTTGTGTATTATATGTATTATAGTGTGCTTGTACTTTTATGTTCTATGTAAAAATTGCTTGTTTTGTTTGTTAATTATCTCAGACTTTTGGCAGGCCTGCGCGCATGTCAGAGTACGCGAGGCGCGACAAGTCTAAGTTCTGTGACTTCCATGACGATTACGGGCATGACACTAACAGATGCAAAGCATTGATGGATAAAGTAGTTGCATGTTTGAAGCGAGGTAAACTTCAACACGTGAAGGAGCCTAAAGAATGATTGCGCAAAGAAGAAGGCGATGAAGACAAGGAAAAGGGACGATATAAGGTAATCCATGAAGTCACAAAGAAGCGTGTTGCCACGAAGACAAGATCTGCGCACTCTCAGGAATATATGCAGGTCCCAATTTCAACTAGCAAAAGTCAAGAAGTCAAGAGTGACCTCATCATGGTTGGTGGATGTTTGCCGGAGTTAAGACTCAGGATCGGGCACCTATGCGGGGACACTGGTAGCAACGCCGATATCATGTTTGAACGATATTTCCAAAAACTTCCGCGCAAACTCAAGCTTAACTTGAAACTGTCGAAGGATAGGTTCTGAGGGCTCTCGGGCGACCCTTTGCTGACCCTGGTAACCTTAAAGGTCAAACTACAGCTCGAAGATGACGACAATTGGGAGAAAAGGCGAGTTGAAAAGGTGAAGTTAGCATCGTGTGTGCAGCATCAGACTATGATGCGCCATTAGGATACCCTTCGTTGCAGAAGTTTGGGGTAGTGCTCTCCATCGCGCATGGTTTGTTCAAGTTTCCCATGAAAGTTGGAGTTTTAACGATGATGTCGAAACCGCAGGAAATAGCAACGATTAGTTACTTTACTAATTTTTGGCTTAGTGATTATAAGATGGTTATTTGATCCGAATAGATGCTTAAACGCGCGAACAGTTAGCGCGAACGTGCTTAAAACGACTAAGTCAATATGCGAACAAGTGGTGTCAACACAATTTACAAACACACGTTTAAACCCGGTATCATGCATGTACAATATTTTAACACAAGTAATTAAAGTAGTGACGCGAGCAGCAAGAAAAATTACTTGAAAGAACAAAATACTCCATTTCATCAAGTGATCATTACAAAAATCTCGGTACGCGTACAATACATAAGCATAAAAAATCACAAAACAGCGTTTAGCAATTGCTGGGAGCATTAGCGTTCTACGTAATAGCAAGAAGGTCAAGCACATCCACGTGCTCTGGCGCGAGCGCGTCGTCTTTTTCCTCTGCGGCAGCATCGGGAGGCATCCTCTCGGCCACAACAGGTGGTGGAATAGCAGGGAGTGGAACGTGCCTCCTCAAAAACCTCCAGAACCTACACCTCTCGGCCGCCTTCATGGAATCTGGGCCTCTGTTATACGCATCATTCATGGCCGAGGAATTGCAAGCACGCGTAATCAATCCAGGAAGCCCGAGTTTGAAAGTAGTGAATTGATCCCAAGCGTACTTACGCATCTCATCCAGTTCGATGAGCTGCGCAGAATGTTGCTCAGCAGCTTTGCCGAGGTCGGCGTTGGCTGTTTTCAGTTGATCCCTTTCCGCCTTCACCGACTCGAGCTCCTTGATGAGCGCCTCTTTCTCAGAAGACGCTTGAACAACTGCCGGCTCTGCACTAGCATGCGCATCATGTTCCGCCTTCACCTCATCATGAAGCTTGTTAAGGCGTTCGGGCGCCTCCTGCACGCTAAGGGCCTCCTGCCCCGAGCTGGACTCCCCCTTCAGCAGCGCGTATTTATCTTGAATCCGGGAGGCGTCACGAAAATATGTGGTGAGCGTTGTCTGCACATCCATATACATATCCGCCTCTGGATTCTCTATTTTAAATAGATTCAACGCGCTCACAGGAGTGTAGTTCATTAAAAATTTCAGCTGGGTCATGGCAGCTCTGTATGGAACTTTCAGAAACTACACCAGCTTGTTAAATTACAAGAAGACGTCCTGAGGAGGGTGATGCACACCCTCACCATCAGCTGCAGAACAAAAGATAGATGATTACGCGTTGGAGCAAGCAATACAGAAAACTAAAGGATGATAATTAAAAAAAAAAAAGACAGGCAAAGAAGTACGCTTACCATTCTTTTTCTTGTGGGACTTCCCACCACTCTTATTCGAATTTTTATGCTTCTTCTTCTTATGGAAAGAAGCGCCTTGGTCGGTCAGATCCCCTTGACCAACAACAGGAGGAACGGGAGCCCTGGTATCATGGTCGCTGGATTCCACATCCGTATGTGGAACCCCCTCCTTCTCAGAGTGTGCTCTACCCTCGCGCGCATGAGACTCGGCACCAGAAGGAGGAACATTGCCCTTCTCGCCGATGTTAGGAATGACATCTCCCTCAGCTTAAGATCCCTCGATCTGCTCGCCCCCATGTCGGGCAGTAATCTTATCAAGGTCCTCATCCTGGAGCACAGTAAGGACCGGCATCACTGCAAAATAGACACAGTAAATTTAGTATGTGCGGTTAATAAATTTCTACGCTACGAATTATAAAGATAACATATGCTGGTCATCGTACCCTGCCCTTTGTACAACAGCACTGGCTCGATGGCAGGATAAACGCATACTTGACCAACACGGAGAATGTCAGTCGCATAAGGGCGCACATGAAGTTTCTTGCCTTTGCATATATTGAATATGCGCTTCTCGTCGAGTGTCATGGTGGGCTTATCGTTCAAGTCCCCGTTGACACTAGAGTGCCACACGCGCACATTCGCGCATGAATTGGGGATAAAAGAATTGTCAACATAGAAGAGAGAATTCTTCCACTTCTCGCGCATGCCCGCCTTAGTGCGCTGAGCAAACTTCACGTGCTCTCGAAACGTGAATCAGCCATTATCATGCAGCTGATAGGAATAGACATTCCTGAATAGGTTCACGGTAGGGGCAAAATTTTGCGCCCTACACCACATCTCAAAGAGAGATAGTTTACAAGCGATGTATGGGTGAAGCTGTCCCACGCCAATGCAAAAATGGTGAAGAACAGACAAGAAGAAGGAGGTAGGTGGATGTCGAAGGTTGCCGTATTGCATCACCTTCAAATATATAGCTACTTTGTCGGTATGGGGATCATGAGCACGTTGCTCGTTGCTAGGAGGAATAGGGTTTAAAGCACGAAGAGGAGGATAATCCCTCATGATCTCCTCTATATCCTGGCAAGTGATCACAGAAGAGATCTCATTGACGTTTTTGCTTTCGGTAGTAGAAGTAGAAGAAGCCATAATATTCTCGTAGGAAAAAGGAAGGTGGGAAAGAAAGCTCTAACCTGATTATCGTTTAAGAAGAAAGCGAAGAAAGCTGAAAAAACGTCGAGTCGATTTCACAATGAAGGAGGAAGAAGAAGTTATATAGGCGATGAAAGATTTCATGAAGGTTAATGGGGGTATTTATAGGGAAATTTTGGAAAACGTGGGGAGAAGGAAAACACGTCGCCGTCGTACAAGTGTCGCCAATCCAACGAAGGAAAAACTGACACGCAACAGTAACAGTGCAAGGGTAACGGTTGAGTTGACAGCCTCCCATGCGTAACAGACTGACAAGTCTTAAAAACCACCCTAGAATTAAATGCACCTCTATGACGCACTGTATGTCATAATTGAAGTTCTGCATCACACGCGATTCCTTGCATTTAATGCACTTCTCTAGAGCACTGAATGTCATAAATAGAGTTCTACATCATGCGCAATAAATTGCTCGCAATATAGAAATGGGGGGACTTAATGATGCGCATAGCTGCACATCTATTTGCGCAATATCAGAATAGCATGCATCGCCCAATATAATTGTGCATGATCATATCCATGCGCTGGCTGACGCGCCATCTAATCATGATCATATAATATGCCCACAAACCCTGGTCGCGCGGGTGGAACATGGCGCCATTATATTGGCACGAATAAGGCCAGAAATGTACTATGGCGACACTATAGAAGAAATGACGTCTGTGGCAGCACGATACGATCCTGACATCGCAGGACGACCAGAAAAGGACAGCAGGGTATAAAGGAGACAGCACTAAGATAATGGCAGCACTTTTACAGCTTTTTGAAATAAAGGGACGGAGACAATACAACGTGGCACCAACATATCCTTTTGTCCCCATTACGTGGAACTAAGGGACAAAAGCTCACAAGTATAAATATGAGTAACTTGAACGAGAAACAGAGAGAACTCCGGAATTACATTCCATATCACCTACAAGAACAGTTTCAATTATATCCCTTCACAACTAACCCGCGCAACCAGAATAGCTCCCTCTTACACTCAGCGATTTCAGGTGGCGCACATGACGTAAATCCTAACATCGCTCTTGGGCCATCAACTCCGGTTAACCCGAATGATGGTGGGTTACGTTTAACCACCCTTTCTGAGATCATCATCTCGTTTGAGGGTTATTCACGGTACTCCGGACCGGAGAGTTAAACTCAAAAAACCCTTAAACCACCTTTTATTGTTGATCTTGCATGAACCGAACCCCTTGGACCATTTTATGCTTGACCATCATAGATTGTAATAGGGTCTTAGAGCTCGCACAACCAACTTGCCCATTTAGTGTGGTTATATATATATTATATTTGGGTCCATTTGGGCCCATTAGTAGCTTAATAATCCCAGATTCTCAAAAATGATGGGTGTGTTTGGATGAAACTAGTTGGAGCCGGAGCTTGTAGCTGGAGCTAGAGCTTATGGACCAGAGCTGAAGCTGGAGCTTATTTTTGAAGTTGATAGCTGGAGCTTAATATTTGCTATGAGTGTTTGGTAAACTAGCTGGAACTTATTTTTCAATTCATAAGCTCTACTTTTTTTTTTCATAAGCTACTAGAAATAGCTTATTTTTCTAGAGCTTATGATTTTCATTAGCTCTACTTTTTATGTCTAACAAACAAAGATTATTACTTGAAACTTATTAAAATCATAAACTCAAGCTCCTATAAGCTCTCATAAGTTCTTGCGCCAAACACAC